>NC_081423.1:28821230-29127730 GCF_949786415.1 Peromyscus eremicus
GTATAAACAAGTATAATGGCTATGTTAAGGAGGACATGTGCAACTATAAAATGTTCAAGACCCAGAAAAAGTAGAAAAGACACAAAATAAAGCAAACAATGTGGACAATGACTGTAAAAGAGTTACAAATATTGTTAATATAAGTAAATCACACTAATAGTCTCTTTAAATGTGAATGTTCTAAATACACCAATTAAAAGACAAAGACTATCATCATGAACTATAGAAACAAGACCAAACGATACACAAATACTCATTCTAAACAAGAAGACACAAAAAGATTTTTTTAAAAAATAAAGGGAAAATATACTGTATTAATGCTAGTCACAAGAAAGCAGAGGTCACTACATAAACATTCCCCAACTTATAATGGTGAGGCTTATGATGTTTTTATTGTAAGATGACATGAAAGCATATCCATCTAGCCATTCTGGTTTTCACTCTTGTACACTAGTTAATCAATTACATGAGATATATATCCTTTATTATAAAACAGACTTTATGTATTAAACTTATATATTCCCAACTATAGGATGGAATTAATGGTCTGAGCACATTTAAGATAGAGTATGCTAAGCTATGATTCTTGATACATTAAACCTACTAAATATATTTTTCAGTTGAGTTGTTTTCAAGTTACATTCCATAGCATGTCGAGGAGGATTGGTATTGACTTCAAAAACAGAAGATTCGGGGAAAGAACAATCATGAGAGAAAAAAAAGATACTGTAGAGGGGCAAAGGGAGAGTTCAGCTACACGTGGTGATTCTACTGTGTATGTGCCTAACAATGTCAGATCAAAATGTATGAAGAAAAGAATGATATAAACTCAAGGAAATAGATGAATCCCCTCTTGTAGTTAGAGACTTCAACACCTCCCCCCCAAGTAATTGACAGATCCAGCAGGCAGAAAATCTGCCAGGGTAGTACTGAACCAAACAACACCATCAATCAACAGGACCTAATTGACATTTATAGAACACTTCATCCAATACCAGCAGAATGTACATTCTTCTCAAGCTCACATGGAACATTCACCAAGATAGACCACATTATGGACCATAAAACACATCTTGGCAAATTTAAAAGAATAAAAATCACACAGAGAAAGAATGCTCTCCAATCACAATGGGATTAAGATAGAAGTCAATTACAGCCAGATAGACTGAAAATATCAGGATATTTATAGGCATTAAGCAACACTTCTAAGTAACACATGGGTCAAGCCAGAAGCATTGAGAGAATTTTTACATATTCAAAGCTAAATGAAAATACAGCTTGTCAAAATTTGTGGCATCTACGGAAGGCAGAGCTGCATAGACAATTTATAGTTACTACCTATATTATAGAACGATAAGATTCAAAGCCAATAATCCAAGTTTTGACTTTAGAAAACAGGAAAAAGAAGAAATCCAAAGTAGACAGACATTTAGAGCAGGAAGACATGAAGTTATAAAGAGAATAAACAAAAACAACAGCTAGTACTTGGAAAGATAAATTGTAGTCATAACCCTCTAGCCTGGTAAGACCAGAAAAGAGTGAAAGCAAAAGAAAATGGTTAAGGTGTGAAATAAATTATTAGGAAATCTGATCTGATAATGCACAGAAAAAATCATTTGCTATGACCAAAGAAAAATTATTTTTCATTATTAAATACACAAAGCTGGTTCCACAGTAGAAAAATCAATTCATGAAATGAATCAAAATAACAGACTAAGGAAGGAACTCAAATCATCTTAACGATGGATACAGAAGACACATTTGGTAAAACCAGCATCGAAGCACAATAAAATCTCACAGTTAGCCAGACTTAGTAGGGAATTTCTCCAACTTGTAAAGATGTTTTTAAAAAATGCAGATGTTATGATACAAATATAATGATTTTCTAATCCTTTCCTCACAGGATAGGAACAAAGGAGAGGCACCACCTTTACTACTTCTGTGTTTATGGATTACTCTGACAAAATCTTTCAGGCCAAGTAATTTATTAAACAACAGAAACTTGTTCGTAATCCTAAAGGCTGGTAAATCTAAGGTCACAGCACTAAAGGATTCAGTATCTGATGAGGGCTCTCCTTCATACAGAGTACTTCGGCATCTCTCTCAATCACCAGATGGCTGTATTAGATGTATTCATGTTTGGGTCTTCTGTTTTGTTCCATTGGACTACATGTCTGTTTTTGTGCTAGTACCATGCTGTTTTTATCACCATGGTTTTGTGATATATCTTGAAATCTGGAACAGCCAGTATTGTTCTTTTTGTTCAAGATTGCTTTTGCTATCTGAAATTTTTTCTGCCTCCATACAAATTTTAGAATGTATTTTTATATTTCTCTGAAGAGTGTTGTAGGCAATTTTGTTGAGATTCTGTTGAACGTACAAATTGCTTTTGGGAAGATGGTCATTTTCACAATATTAATTCTACCAATCAATGAACAGGGGATGTCTTTCCACTTTCTAATGTTTCCCTCAATCATTTTCTTTGGAGATTTGAAGTTTTCATTGCATAGGTCTTTCACCTCTTCGGTTAAGTGTATTTCGAAATATTTTATTGGATTTGAGGCTATTATAAATGGGAGTGTGCCTACAATGTCTTTCTTATCATATTGGTCTACAAAAAGGCTATGCTTTTTGTAAAATGATTTCATGTCCTACTCTTTGTTGAAGTTTTTTGTTATTTCTAAAGTCTTCTTGTGGAATTTTGGGGATCTTTTATGTTTACTATCATGTCATCTACAAAAGGGGGTAATTCGAGTTCTTCTTTTCCAATTTGTAGGCCTTTAATTCTCTTTTCTTGCTGTATTGCTCCAGCAGGTGCTTCAAACACTATATTGAAAAGGAATAGAAACAGTGAACATCACTGTCTCATTTCCAGTTTCAATGGATTACACCAAGTTTTTCCTTCATAAATAATACTTTGTGGCTGTGTCCTCACAAGGCAGAAGGAGAGGCAAGTTCTTATACCCTTCTTCATAAAAGCACTGATCCCACTTGTAAATCAAAACTCTCATACCCTTATCACTTCCCAAAGGGCACATGTTATATACATGCACATTTATGAAGGAGTTTCAGCATATTAATCTGTGGGAGGTGCATTCAGATGAGAACACTATGGCTGTTCAAGATGTTATTGGAAATCTACCTGATGCAATATGACAAATAAAAAGTAAACAAAGGATATGTAGGTTAGGAAAGAAGAGATAAAACAGATATTTTCTTTTGGAAATGCCCTGACTTTCAATGTAGAAAGTCAATACAAACTATCTAAAAGCTACCAAGCAATTGTAGAAAGGCTGTAGAAAACAAAGCAATGTTCAAATAGCCTTTCTTACAAAGCAACAAGGAACAATGAGAGTTTAAAAATTAAGACATAACATTTACTTAAGTTATCAATTGTAAATAAAGGGTGCAGTCACAAACATACTAAAGTGTGTACAAGATCTAGCTAAAACTTTATAACTGATAAAATATCAAAGTAGATCTAAATAATTAGAGAAATAATTTATACTCATATATATAAAGACTCGATACTTTTGTGATATCAGCTTCCAGGATGATGTAGACATTCAAAATAATCAACCCCCCTAACTCTCGAGCCAGTTATTCTGTGAAAATCAAAAGTTACTCTAAACTTGCATAGAAAAATGAAGAACCCTAAGCTATCAATACAACACTGGTGAACCCTATTCAGACTGAAGGTTAAATCTAAATATGTAGTGACAAAGATAGTGTGGTACTGATGAGAAAATAGACAGATTAAATCAATGGAAAATCCAGAAGCAGAACTGCATGAATATTGCCAGCATCTTCGACAAAGAAGATGACACTCCAGGGACAAACGGACATACGTTTTAGCAAACAGTGAGAGAAAACTGAACATTTGAAACACATAAAAAGTGGACATACAAGCCATACATTTCAGAAAAACTAATTTTCAAATGTTGGTTAAGCAATTTCTTACAAAGGGAAGCACAGTTTTACATATAATGCAACGACTCATTCCTTCATACTTATCCAGATTCTTGAATCTGACATGTGCACAGAATTCTTCAAATGGACATTTACCGTATCTTTACTGATAATTGCCAAAACTTAGATGCAACTATTTTTTTCTTAGTGTTTCTATAGTTGAGTGAAAGCTGTGGTATGTCCCTACAACAGAACATTATTTGGTGACTACAAAGAAAAATAAATCACAGAGTCAGGAAGATAGCTCAGTGGATAAATGTACTTGCCTCGTGACTTTAGTCCATTCCCCGTAACTCCCTTAAGGGCAGAAGAAGAAAATCAACTCCATAAAAAGTCCTCTGACCTCCATACACGTGCTGTGGCCTGTGTACTCATCATCTGCCTGTTAGTATTTTATAATCACAAAAATACAAAGAAAAACCGTATATGCATACTATTAAGAAAAAGAATCCAGTTTGAAGGGCTATATGCTGTACGATTCCAACTATATGAAAGTCTGAAAAACGCAAAAACTATAAAAAGATTAAAAATAGTAGTAATAACTAGTAGTTGTCAGAGATTTGGAGGAAGCGGAAAACAATGAATAAATGGAACATAATTCTTAGGAAGACAAGATGATTGTACTATGATACTATACAAGGGCATATACATGGTATCATATATTTATCTAAACTTATAAATATAGAAACAAAGAAAGAACCTTAAGTTAAACTATCAGTTTTAAAAACAATGTATCAATCCTGATTCATCATTTATAAAATATGTACCATGCCAATGAAAGATGCTAAACTACAAAACCTAGCAGGGAGTTGGGTCAGGTGTGGAGGACATATGAAGGAATCAGTTTCTCTAGACTTTGCCCTTGATTTTTCCATGAATAGGAAATTTCTTTGGTTAAAAAAATTATCAACTAGCTTTTTGTAATTATAAAATGCTTCTCGGTGTATTATAGAAATATCTGTCAGGTACATTCATAAGAGAAAATAGCAAAACACAACAGAATATAAAGTATAAGATGGGTTAGCAAAAAAGAGTACATCCACAGTTGCTTGAGTCTACATAAAAAGTTCTGACAGAATGCTTACAAAGCTGAGAGAATGGTTATCTGTGGGATGACAGTTGAACTGGTTACATGAAGGAAAATTAGAGAGAAATATGTAGCTGTGTGTCATGTGATTATGGCATTACAATCTTAAATCTTAAACACATCAAAAGGTTTGTCAAGTCTATACGGAAGGTTAAACTTGGATGTCTCAGAACCCTAGCATCATTGATTACTCTGATAATTTTACCCTTATAGATTGCTCTCTAGGAGTAGTAATAGTATGCATATATTACTAGCACTCTGGAGGCCAAAGGAGGAGGCTTTCCAAGTGTCTGGAGTCAGTCTGAGCTATAGAGTGAGGTTAAGGCCAGCCTGAGCTGTGTAATTAGGCCCTGTCTCAGAAAAACAAAAGCATGGAAAAGAAACAAGACTCCTTCCGTGTACACACAGTATACACAAAGCCACCTCAGAGGTTCTGCATATTCATGACTATCAAGTTTAGTGTTCATTGTTAATTTGACCAAATCTGGAATTACCTGGGAGATAGGTTTTAGGTAGGACTGTGGGGGATTATCTTGATTGGGTTAACTGGTATGACTAGACTCATCTTAACTGTGGGTAGAACCATTTCCTGGGCTGGGGGTCCTGTATACAATGAAGGAAGCAGGCTAAGGATATCATGCACTTATCTCTACCTACTTCTTGACTGAGGATGTGCTGTGAGCATCTGCTTCGAGCTTCTGCCTTGACTACCCCACAGTGATGTACCTTGAACCCTGCTCTAAAAGAAACCCTCCTTTCCTTAGATGCTCTGGGCAGGGCGTTTTGTTCCAGCAACAGGCCAAGAAAGGAGGACACTGACAGCAAAGCATTTGGAAACTCCCTAAATTTGTATCAACAGGAGACGTGCTAAGGGAGCCACATAGACATACGAGAAACTGTAACATAAGAGTCAGAAAGAATAAAGATTTATAAGGATAGATGGTGAAAATATCCACGGTGCACACAGCTAAGGAAAAAAAATATGTTGCAGAAAAATTGGCCAGAAAACCTTTAACTATGATATGATCTCTTTTATAAGTACAATAAAGAAAAATCTGGAAGGATACACAACAAACTGGAAATAGTGTCTACCTCAGGGGAAGTATGTAGGATTTTAGGAGTCGAAGGGGAGAGACTAAGTTTTATTCTTCCTACTTCCTATTGCTTGACTCGGCCCCCTCCCCACAACTATGATGTATTACTTTTTACACATGAATAAAAATAGAAGGATTTTTAAAAACCCAGTGGAGTGTTCATGTCCAGAAGCAGCAGCCATCTTGGGGGCTGTTAGCCATTACCTCCACTCATTCCCTTCAGACCAGAAAGGGCTAAAGGAGCCTCAGTGTCCTCTGCAGCATTGTTAACCGGGGCATTGAATCTAACTTGCCATACCCTGTAATTGGATCCTTCCAGTAAAGCTGCCTCAATAAAATGTCCCAAGTGCCAGAGCCAAGTGTTTAGGAGGCACAAAGGACCCTGGTGGCAGCTTTGTGGGTTGGGGGTAGGGGCCTGGGCTTGGAGGCTTGGGTCTAAAATGCTGTAGGAGGCATGCATTAAAGTTCCAGCCAGCTTAACTAGCAGCAGAGGGGCAGGTCTGCATTTTTCATGCAGGCTTAGACAGTCTAGTTTGCAAGGCTTGGGATCCCCGGTGAGCAGTTTGCCATGGCTTCAGTTACAGCGCCATTTCAGAGGTATTAATGCAATGAGACTTTCATCTCACTTCACGGAGAAAGCGGGGCAGTTAACTGGGGTTTCTCCAGCAGGCATGCAGACTGCTAATAAGGAATGGATCCCAAGAAGGAAGTGATTGTGGATAATTATCCCCCAAATCCCACCTCACGTGATACCGAAAGTGATCAGCAAAGAAAGGCCTCCAGCTTCCTGTGAGCTAGGTCTGCCGGTTGCCTCCTGATGCCTCCCTCCCTTTTACTCCTTCTCCCACAAGCCCTTGTGAATTCCCGTGTGATCTAGGTACTAAATAAACTCTCTACCTCGTTCGTTTCTTGTTTAAAGGGTTCAAGACTCAAGAGCTGAGTCCAGATGTGGTCTTTTACGTTATGCCACCTCAGAGCCACAGTCTACTGGTGTCCAGCGCTTTGCCCCTGTTTACACAGGGGACAGGAAGGGCCTGGAGTGTTAAAATGCACAAAGAGGGTCAGTCAGGGTTGAGTTTTGAACCCTAGCCTCACTCAGACCTTCATTCATTTCTTCATTCAGAAAAGGTTTATTAAAGCGCTACTGTGCACAGGAGGAGGATAGCATCGTTGTTACCAGTGATGATTTGGGGAACAAACTGCTGAGGTTTTCACCCTAGCTCAGTGCTGTTAGCTATTCAACCTTTATAGAATGGCTGATGGGATGGCTGTTTCCCTAGACTTATACAACAGATCCAGAAACAGGAGCCGTCAATCAGAGACCAACTTCCTTCTTAGGCTCCTCCGTAGAACTTCAGAGGTAGGTTCCTAAGAAAGAAGCATGGAGTGCAGTGGCAGTTACTGTTTCTGATTTTGTTGTATAATTATGAACCAACCCTTTTGCTGTGGACTTGACATATGATGAATAAAAACAGACAGAAGCCTACTTTTGAGTTTATAGTCTGGAGGGAAAAAAAGAGGGGAATCCAGGAGGTCAAAGAAGGTCAACAGGGAGAAATGAACTCATTCTGAAATTTAAAGCAGCTAAGTAAAGTGGAAAATGGCCAATTCTTTTCAGTGAATTCATATATATAATTCGTACCTGTTTTGGAGATATGTGTGTGGTGGGGGTGTTTCTTGTGCTGTTGGGAATTGCTCTCAGGGGCTGTGCATACTACATAAGTGCTCTGTACAACTGAGCCAAATCCCCAGCCCATCTCCAATTGTTATTTGTTTTTTTTGTTTTTTTAAAGCAGTGCTATGGCTCACACTAAACCCAAGACCTAACACAAACGCTAAGGCTAAGCTACATCCTAGGCTCTATTCCTGTACTTTAGAACTGAAAATAGGCATATGTGGTTGGAGTACAGACATAAAAGGTAGCAGAAGGTGAGACTGAGTCCTGTTAAGCTTCCTGTCTCCAAGTGTTTATCATTCTTCTACAGCCAATTGAAATCCACAGAGGAGCTGTGAGCAAGGGAATTTAGTGACCGGAGTTCTACCTGGGAAAGATTTCCCTAGCTGTGAAAAGTGGAACAGACTGATAGAATACTCATTCTCAGACAGTGGGTGTCTCTCCTTCTGGGCATTCATGTCAAGTATGTGAAGACATGGGTCCAGTGGAAGAACCCAGTTATGGTTTCCACAGAGACATATGTAGAGAGATAGGTGCTACATGATGAAGGAGTGTGCACATTCAGCCTGAAGTAGGAAATTGCAAATCCCACCCTCCTGGTCCCAGTATGCAACAACAAGAATGCCCTGGGAAAGCAACGGGAATTAGTTAGGAAGCCTTGAGGAAATAGTGAATTTATAGACATGAATGTGTCTTAGAATCAAAGGGAAGGATGCAAAACCTGGCTAAAAATCAGCACAGTCCAGGCAACTCCAGATCACCTTTGGAGCATAACCAGCAGACAAATCTCCTTCAATAAAACTTTAGAATCAATGCCAAGCAACCAAAAGCCACAGACAGCACCAGAGCATTTGTTCATGATGTCATCATCCTCTCTTTATGCCTACATTGATCCCACTGCCTCTCCCAACTGTCCCAGCACACTGTGGAGTCCAGTAGTATGTACCAACACTTTACAGTCCACATCAGCTGATCATTGTCCTAAATGTTGCCATAGACAGTATCTCCATATTCCACTCTCCAGTCAGAAATGTCTACTCTATCTGTAAATATCCACTCTGCTTGCTTTTGACTACATTTAGGTTCTTCCTAAGATATATTTTTATTCTTTTTGAATTATCTGTTATGTGTCTGTGTGTGAGTCTGCGCATATATGAGTACAGCTGCCTGAGGGAGGTCAGAACAGGGTGTCAGGTCCCCTGAAGCTGGTGTTCCAGGAGGATGTGAGCCACCTGCCATGTGTCCTGGGAACTGAACTCGGCTCCTCTGCAATAGCAGGACACACTTTTAACTGCTGAGCCATCTCTGCAGCCTCTGCGTTTAGACTTTGAAAAGCAGTAACTTAACTATTGGCTGCTTGAGCAGTGTGTGGTAGCATAAGAAAAAAAGCCTTAGGAGCTGAGGGAAGAGTACTGTGGCTGTGGTTTCTTCTTACTGCTTGTGTGACTTTAGATATCGGTCGCCTTCCATGGGTCTTGGTGTCCCCCTCCACGAAGCACAACTGACAACAGACATCGCAGACAACCAACAGAAAGAGCAAGCGTGGAGAGCACTATTAATGCAGGGCTTTCCTCCTGGCTCTGCATCACAATCTCTTGCCATTTTTCCTAAAAGACAACTGTCCCAGATCCAGTCAGTAAAAACATCTGGGGCCGACCCCAGCCAGCTGTGTTTCTAAGAAGTTCCACAAGAATCCAAGTGAGCAACCGTGGTGGAAATCTTTCCCACCCTTCTGCTGTCCAGCAGGCCTGGTGTCGCTAGGGTCTGGCTAACACTAGCACGCTCTAGCTCTTTTCCCTTTTACTCATAGGCAACTCCAAACCATCCTCTGCTGAATCTGTGTCTATCAGACATGTTAGCAGTCTTCTTGAACCCCCCCCCCCCATACCCTCTCATTACTCTCAGGAATGAACCCTGACCTAAGGACAGTCAGTCCCCTTTTAGGGTTTTTTGTTCTCGCTCTCACTCTCGCTCTGTGTCTCTCTGTCTCTGTTTCTGTGTGTGTGTGTCTGTGTGTGTTTGTGTGTGTATATTTGTGTGTGTGTGTGTGTGTGTGTGGTGTGTGGTGTGTGTATGGTGTGTGGTGTGTGTGTGTCTGTTTGTGTTTGTGTGTGTATATTTGTGTGTGTGTGTGTGTGTGTGTGTGTGTGTGTGTGTGTGTGGTGTGTGGTGTGTGTGTGGTGTGTGTGTGTCTGTGTGTGGTGTGTGTGTGTGTGTGTCTGTGTAGGATAGAGGTGAATCTCAGATATCTATTCTCAGGCACTATCACCCCTTCTCTCTCCCTCCCTCCCATCTTTCCTTCCTTTCTTTCCTTCTTTTGAAACAGGTTTCTCACTGACCTGAAACTCAACAATTTGGCTAAAGTAGCCAGGCAGAAATCCCCAGGGATTCACCTGACTCTGCCTCCCCGGTACTAGGATCGTAGCCTTGCACCTCCTTATCTAGCTCTCTTAACATGGGCTCTGGGGATAGCACTCGGGTCCCCATGTGTGCCTGGCAAACACTTTGCCAGCTGAGCCATGGCCCACAGCCTGTGGCTCCCCGCTTCTCTCTGAACTCTGGCCCACAGTTATGATTCTCCAGCATCCCAGATGCCCTTCCCCAGGATTCTCTGCCCTTGCTGTCCCTCCTAACCTAGGCTTTTGAATGCTGGTTTTTAACATCCAGCCACAGGGACAGCTTTTAGATCAGGTACTTTCTATGGCTTCCTTCACTCCTGTCACTGTCCATCCCAGTAACTCATCTCTTTAAGATATTCACTTAGATTATTATTGAGCAAGCTAATTTTCTTCAACATCCTTGCATGCAAAGTAAGTTCTACAAGAGAGGTCTATTTCAAGTGTACCTGACTGCTTCTCAGGACATAGCAGGATCTTAGTAACTCAGAGAGTGGACAAATAAATGCATGTGTCACTAGCCTAAAAGAGACACATTTTCCCATTCCCTGGTACTTAAGCCAAGGTGTGAAATGCCATCATTTCTTTGACCCACCTTCCAATGGCTGAAAAGTCCCAATACTGAGAGCCAAGTAGTATCAGGTAACTGTGGACTCAAAAACCTATCATAAATTACTTAATACATTTTCTTCTGGGGCTTAAGCAATGAACTTGATATTTACTGTTTGGCAAAGTCTTTCTGTTTTACTTTGTTGGTAGGTGTAAGTTGATTTTTGCAGCCAAAAACACCTCTTTCTGGCTGGCTTCCCTGTTTTTCCTTCTTTTACTAGCATACCCTGGAGAAGTATAACCAAGCTGAGGTGAATTATGGGCAGGGAAATGGGCTTTAATGAGTAGAAAATCCATGGAATTCATTTGATGTTAGCACATTAACACTCTGTGCCAAGTTTTCCAAATTTCAACTTCTTCTCACACAAAAAAATATAAAATAAAATAAAAATAGTAGTGTAAGGACTGTCTCCTTCAAGACCATGATCTTGAAATGACACAAATGTTTCTATGCCATTTTTGTTTCTAACAAGATGGACTCAAAAGTTCCCATCATCATGAAGGGACCCCAGACTCAAATGTCAACAAACCCCATTGCTATGGTATATTGCCTGGGAATACAAGCCAGTGTCACATGAACTTGGTGCTGTCGCTCAGTAGGTATTAATCTGATACAAGGAACTCAGCCTCCCCCATTTCAGGTTCCTCATCCATAAACATAGAGCCACAGTACCACTTGTATTATACAGGAAACCATTGTTAGGATGAAATGTGATAAACACTGACAGGTATTAAAGGGTCACAGGGTTAGGAACGTTGAGAACCACTGCTCTAGCTCTCACTGGCTGGGGAGAAGGGATTATGTACACTGCCAGCTAAGGGGGTAGAGGCAAGGCATTACCTTTCTATCCCTACCTGGGGGGTGTAGGTGACTGCCCCCCCCACAATGCCAAATATGCCCACAGATGCCTAGGAGAGAGCTCCACACAGTTGACCGTCCTACTGCTCTGAACCATACTAGAACAAGTTCAGCTGCCTCTAAAAGGGCTGATCAGGACTAAGACCTAAGGAGCGTGTTTTGTTGTAAGAGAAAGAAAGATGGAAGATCCATATGGGAGAGATTTACCATAAGAGTCACAGGCTTTTCCCAGTAAACTTCTGCTAGCTCCATGCTGTTAGGACAAGCATTGGTGTAAGTTTCAGGGGGAAATGGCTTATTGCTTTATACACTAATATCAACCTGCCATCTCATTACAATTGATCAGCACTGGACGCCTGATAACTTGCTGGCAGACTGCTTGTTCCTCAGGATCAATCCTAACCTAAAAGTCTCCAGCATCAAGGACTTCCTAAAGGATCCGGGAAATTCTCTAGCCAAAGATTTCCTCTTTTCTCTCCTCTTTGGACAGGACACGGGCAATGTGGGATAGGGAAATACAAGCAAGAACTAAGGGGGGAAATTATTTTCAGCTCTGCTAAGAATGATCTTGAAGCATGCCTGCATAAGGTAAATATATTTGTCAGAGAGTGCTGGAAAATTTTTCTGGGGAGCACGGGAGACAGAGACACAATAGTTATCCTTAGAGGCTCAGGTCTTGGTTAGAGTCACTCACCACCCTGGCATGGTGCCAAAAGCACGTGCTCTCCCTCCATCTCGTTTCTCCACCCTGGCCCCGCATCCCTGTATAATAAGCAGCCTAGCATGCTGTCATTTAATACACATGCCCAGGGCTCCCCAGAGCTTGGAAACTCTCTTCCAACTGTCTCCTTGATAGGCATCTAAGAAACAAATGAGGAGAAAGGATGTCTAAGGCTCCATTAACACTGTTCGGTTAGAAACGGTGACAATAAGTCGATTCTTTTTGACATGAGTGTCCTGGTAATGAAGGGACATTTCTACATGACTCTTGCTAATGTGAGATAAGATATGGATGGTCTCTGATTTTTCTGACACATGTCCAGTATATCAAAAGGGGCGGGGGAGAGAAGGAAGAAATGGGTCGTTCAAGTGACATGTTAATAGGAGCGCTGGTTGGGAGGAGAGTGACAATACCACCTTGCGCTTAAATGTTCTGGCAGTTCACGTGGGAATGTGAGCTGGAATTCCGACAGCAGTGGGGAGAAAACCCAGCAGCCCCTACCCAATGCCCAGATGAAGTTCCCTCGTTTGCCTGTAACGCCAGAGAAACCACAGGGAAAAGGGGAATTTCTCCTCTTCTGGCATGTCGCTCTTCTTCTGTCTCTGGCTGGGCTTTGGGTGTTAGTAATTGCGTGGTAATGGTTCTGACCTGTTCAAAAAGAATGGATCTGCTGGGATTGGTAGCAGGTCCCATCCGCAGGGAGAAGAGAAGGGCCTGGCCAGCACTAAAACACTAAGAACTGGCCAGTTCTGAGAGCCAGCCCACTGGAACTGGAAAAGAATGGGACAGAGTTCTCTTTCTCCAGTTGCTAAGTCCATTTCACAGAGCTCAGAGTTCTTAAAACAGTAAAAATGAAATAAAACCCAGCCTTTGGCTATTCAAGTTCCCTCCCATACCATCCTCCTTTCCATTCCCAGACCACTCACCACCCTCTCTAACACGTGCTATAATTTACTATGGTGTTAGCATAGGTTTAACTGAGCCTCAGGGCATGGATCTATGTTTTGTATGCTCCATGTACCCAGGAAACTATTGGCATATAATAGGCCCTCAATCAATATTTGTGTAATAAATGACTGACTAAAGAAAGTTATAAAAAAAATCAAACATTTCTCTTTTTAAGACATATAAAATTAGTCAAGACTTCTTTGGCCACTTAAGCTGCATGAGCTTCATTACTGCTAAACAAAGAATTACTAAAAGACACAAAAAAGACAAAGTAATTTGGACAATCAGAGCATTCTAGGTGATGTGGTGGTACTGTGTTCCCCAAAATATTGTGTACCTTAATAAACTTATCTGGGGTCAGAGAATAGAAAAGCCACAAGATACTTAGGCTAGAAAATGTTAGCACACGCCTTTAATCCTAGCATTCCAGAGACAGAAATCCCTCTGGATCTCTGTGAGTTCAAGGTTGCATTGGAAACAGCCAGGCATGGTGACTCACGCCTTTAATCCCAGGGAGTGGTGGTAGAAAGCAGAAAGGTTTATAAGGCGTGGGGACCAGAAACTAGAAGCATTTGGCTGGTTAAGCATTTGGCCTGGTTAAGCATTCAGGCTTTCTAGCAGTAGTTCAGCTGAGATTCATTCTGGATGAGGACTCAGAGGCTTCCAGTCTGAAGAAACAGGACCAGCTGAGGAAATGGCAAGGTGAGATAGCTGTGGCTTGTTCTGTCTCTCTGACCATCCAGCATTTCACCCCAACAACTGGCCCCGGGTCTGATTTTATTAATAAGACTCTCTAAGATTCATGCTACAAGGTGAGGCTACTAAGAACTGAAGGTCAAAGTGTTTGTCCTCTCACAAGCTGCCTATGCCTTCTCATGAACCAATCCTCTTCTCAGCAATAATACAGGCAGAGGACCAGTGAAAGTAATAACGACCAATGTTTATCAAGGCTGACAAAGTCCAACGCCCTGGGCAAAGCTATTCAGACATATTATCTCTATAAATTCACACAGCAACAAATTGGAGCATCTGTCATGACTACCATTTCTGTGCTGTAGATGAGGAATCTGAGTCTCAGAGAGAGATGGAATTCATTAGTATAAGAGGAGGGAGGCCGGGCATTAAACCCAGGTTTGTCTGGGTCTCAGTTCCCATTTCAAGTCTAGTGACAAAGTGCCTCTTTCCACTCTCTCCCTGACTCACAGTTCATCTCTGTTCCTCTATCGTAAAGTGGTTAGATATCATCTGAATATATACATGTGAAGTGAGAGGCATTGCATCCTTAGAAGTTAGAACTTAACAGGGTACCACTCTCAAGGAGATGCACGCACTTCTCCCAGCATTGAATTAGTCCTCGTGAAAGCACATTTGTTTCCCAAGACTGCGGCTAGGCCCTCGTCCCAACCGATTGCTTCATCTCTCATGATGAAACCTCCTCCCCTTTTGGTGTGTTCTCATTTCCTTCCCTACATCTCTGCTGCTAGGACACAGCCAAGTATAACCTTCCAAAAAGAAGCCAAACAAGGGGACACCCAACCTTGGACTTGCAGCTTAAGGAGCTTCTTTTCTTTATACATTTCCCTGCATCCAACACTGTACTGGGGCTATACAAAATGGACTAAGACTAGCCCACACTGATGAGAGGAAAAAGCAGAGAAAGGTAAACAGTGGTTCCAGTCCTAAGAATGGAGAAAGCACAGCCAGATCTGCAGACACATTCATTCCAGAGGACCCTGGCATACTTTCAACCACTCGACCCCTTATCCCAGAGCACACAATGCTACCAAGGTGATGAGGAGAGATTTATGATCCCAGAGACGCTTGTTTAACTCTCTTTAATTGGCTTGATCTCAGAGTGTTAAGAAAATGCTTCTTATGTACTGAGTATCTGACCACCTTCACTCACACAAGCGCCTGATTTAGTTAGGTACAACCCCCATCCTAAGCCTCCCAGGGCAGATGGTGCCAGATGGTTAACTTAGAAATTCGCAATCCAACTGTAGAGAGTTTGCCAAATTGTCCTCCTTGGAGCCCTCTGATTTACTTGACGATGTCTCAGGTGCCCCTAAAGGATAGGGAGTGAAGACGACAATCTTCACCCAGAACAGCTCTGTATTTACCAGCCTCAAGCCTGGATTTCTGAACCACATTCAAATGGTGCATCAATAACAACAGGACAAAGTGTGCTCCCAAGACAGAGAAATGCAGTTCACTAGAAAGAGGCAGAGGCTGACAAATGGGGCCAAATGCTCCTCAGTCCTACCTCACCACTGTCCCCAGCAAGTCACCTAAACTTTCTACAACTCTTTTCCTGTCTTCACACTGAGGGCACTTTGTATCTGTATTGGTCAATTATTTGTGATAAATATAATAGAGTAATATTTGTAATATTGGAAAACAAGTATGAGGTATACAGCAGTCCTCTGGACTATTTTAGCAGAATTTCTGTCTATATAAAATGATCAAACATTTTTAAAGTTTGTTCAAGTGGCAAGATTTTTTTTACTACAGCTAAAAATGCTCTTCATCCCACCCCTTCCCCAGGGAATGGACTAGAAGAGAGTTGTTCCTAAGGATGGCTGGAGACTGTGCAAAACATGGACACAGCAGAAAGGAGGAGGCTGGGTAACATGTCTCCAACACTAGTCCACAGAAGGGACAGACTCTGGAGTACCGATGTAGAGTTGACGACTACTGTTTATAGCAACCTATAATATAGTGCATGAAGAGTGAGAATCGAGAATTTTGAAGGCTCCAAGCATAAAACAGTACGAGGACAGAAATGTCAGTTGTCAAACGCCACAGTCATCCCATACTGTAAACACGACTGGAATCACAGTGTCCCATAAATATATAAAACTACAGCATTAGTTAGAAAGAAAAAAAATCAAGCAACAAAATCATTCTATCACCTACTTTTAATCCTTTAAAGAAAAGTGCCTTTATATATTTTTGTTTCAGTGGAGAAAACTCCATTTTGCCATTTATTTACTTTCAACTTGGCCCGGAAATTCTAGAAAGACTCATATTTAATATTCCTGAAATTGTGACGTCATAGCTTATAAAAATCAGCTTATCTGAATCTTGGAGGCACTAGGTTTGGGCCTCTTTTGTCACAGTTTCTCAAGTGTCTTCAGCCACCATTACTTTCCTGATCCTACATATTCTCATGGCATTACTTTAGAGAACGGCCCATAACCACACACATACAAACATACACAGACACACAGGTAGACAGATGTATGTTAGATAGTTGTCTTTGGTTTAATCACCCTAAGGTGATAACTCCTTCATGTCATACTGCTTTGCTACGCAGATGGAAATCAACTGTTCAAGAAATGGGTAAATTTTAAAAAACAGAAGTCTAGAGACTAGGGAGGTGGTTCAGTGGTTGAGAGCACTGGCTGCTCTTGTGAAGAGTGGACATCCAATTCCAAGCACCCACATAGCTGCTCATAAGCATCTATTACTCCAGTCCTGTGGGATCCGATGCCCTGCCGTCGTTCGTACACACCAGGCACACGTGGTACATAGGTATACACGCGGGCAAAACACTCATACATATAAAATAAAAATAATTTTTTTTTTTTGGTTTTTCAAGACAGGGTTTCTCTGCGTAGCTTTGCGCCTTTTCCTGGAACTCACTTGGTAGCCCAGGCTGTCCTCAAACTCACAGAGATTCACCTGGCTCTGTCTCCCGAGTGCTGGGATTAAAGGCGTGCGCCACCACCACCCGGCAATAAAAATAAATTTTAATAAATAAATAAAAACAGAAGTTTTAGCTATCAAAAACAAAGTTTATTTTTTTGTCCATATTACATGCCAGACCCCGGGTCTCACCATCAACTCTCTGTGCCTTAGGAACTTCCAAGATTCTGAACGGAATCTGCTGTATCCACACTCACTGAAGAGGTCATTGGAGAACCCCTGATCTTCCTCTTCTGTTTCAGCACACACAGGTTTGGTTTGGTTGGCACAGAGCGAAAGCAGGGTGTATGGACCCCACTATTTGATCTCCTTAAATAACATGGGCAACTGTTTGCTTCCCAACACCTGCTTCTGTTCATGACCCCAAATTTCTTAAGGATAGTTAGTGACACTACATTGACTTTCCTACATTCCCCAAACACAATCGATTTCCTTGGGAGGTTGGGCCAATCTATAAATTGGGTATTTGGAACTAAATTGCACAGCTATCACTGACAAGAGTGGCCCTAATGAAATCGTAGCTACTTGACCTGCTTACTTGAGAGGCCTCCAGGAAAAAAGAAAATCCATTAATCAATTTGTTTCTTGAGGCAACTTAGCAACAGGGATCCCTGCCCTGGGTTGGGTGTGTTTGCTAATGAGCAGGTTGTATTGAATCGTTAGTTGCATCAACTTAATTTAATTTTTAGGCTATTGATTTTCATTAGGAAGATTCAATGCAACCTTCCCACCTTCCTACAGACATCCTTTTCCCTTTGGGGACAAGCTATGCTTCACAACTGCCCCAAAGGAAAAAAATCTCCAAAAGCCAGCATCAGTGTGGACATCTGTGGCACCCAGAACTTCCCATTGTTACAGAGAGCCAAGAAAGAATGATTTCTGAGCTCTGTACTTCAAAACTCTTCCACTTCTTTAAAAAACAACAAAAAAAGATCATGCCTGCTACAGCACTTTCTCATTTTACCTTTTGGATATATTCTCCACCCAATAATATTTTAAGTGAGTTCTGACACATTTCATCATTTATCTACTTCTTCAGTAAATGGCTTCTGAGCACCCCATGTCCAAGCACTACATCAGATGCCAAGAATACTTGGATGAATGAAAAGTTAATGGTTCCTGCCATTGTGCAGAAGGCAGATAATGACCAAGTAAACATATTAGGACCTAGTGTGGTGAATGCTACACTCACAAGAGACAGCACAACCAACCTGTTGTAGGAAAGAACTGACAGATACACTGTAGGAAATAAAAGGAAATAGCCATTGAGTAGGAATCTACATGTTTTACCTGGGTTTTCTTTAAATCTCTTCACTATCCTGTAGGGTAGATACCCTAACAACCTAAGTGTTTAGGGTGAAGAAAGTGATTAACTGGAAGCTTAAAGAATTTACCTAAAGTCCCACCACTGCAACTGGGCAGGTTCAGCTGTTGACTCTAACAGTTCTGTACTCAGCCACCATACAACACTGCTCCCCTGAAGACAGGTTACTGATGCAGATGCCTGAAAACTTGCAGTGAGGGTACCACACAAGAGGCAGGTCTAGTGTCCAGTGGCATCAAATAGGGTGCCTGAAGGATCCAGACGCAAGGCATATGTTGGTGATCAGGGGACAGGCAGGGGTGAAGTATGTGAGGGAATAGTGAAATTGATCTTATACATCAGTATTATCAAAATATTTCTGGCACTTTTAGAGAAAGCTACATATATCGATCCTAAACTAGAGATCTGGAATGCCTTCCCACTCTGGTGCAAAATTTGCACAAAGAGCCTCATGAAGCCACTGATGCTACAATACTACAATTGGGATATTACCTGAACATCTAGCTCTTCTTTCTTTCTCCCAATGGAAGCCTTTTATTATTGCATTTGGTCTCAAAAGCCTGCTTAGTATCTATCCAGGACATCATTCTTGAACTTCTTGGTGGCAAGACTCTATCATATCTACCTAGACTTAGTGACCCACTCATGTGATGCAAAGAGATGCATGATAAAGGGGGTATAAGTGACTACCCAGTTGAGTGAGTAGCAGCAACTCCTGTGTAGAATGCCATTGACAGAGAACGGAAGGAGGGAAGTATGAAGAAGGGCTTGTTTAGGTGTGAAGGGCACAAGAAGGTTGAGATCAGAGCAGAGTCACCAGCAGGAGTCACTGGAGTTTACAGTAGCCCCTTGGGTTCTCCGTTGCCCTCTTCTTGGTACTGGTTATGAACTATTCAACTCCTGGGAGTTCTGGTGGGAGATGATGTCACATGGATGTAATTTAAGAATACAGGAAGAAGGAATGGCTCCATGAGGATGCTGGGTCTCTGTTTATTCCACTCGTATGTCATGCTCCAAACCTTCTTGGCTCATTCCCACTTGTCTTTCTCCTGTGGAATATTTCAGATGTACACTGCCATCTGTTGAGGAGCCTGGGCCCAGGCTACATAGTTCAGCCTGCGGCCCCTCTGCTGCCCAAGTCAGGGAGGTGGCCCTGAACTGCTGGTGCCAGGCTCTTACCTTCCCTGCCCTGCAGCAGTCTATGGAGGCTCCAAAGAGTGATGGATGAGGACCCCAACTGGGCCACCTCCTCTTATGTCTGCATCTGGATTGGTGGTAGACCAGTGGTATCTGGTCCTGTTTGTCTGTGCCTTGTCTTGTGCATTCCCACTCACATTACTGCAAATGTCTCCTGGCTCCCATTGGACGCCCTGGGATCTTTCTCTTCCATGCCATACAGTAGCTCCTCTCTATTCTGGCATTTTTGAAAATTACCTTTGCCAGGGCTGAGGGGACGATGGTCGAGGGAGGGGTGGCTGTTGTACCCAGCAACTCTAAGAAATTCATTCTCACAACGTCACTAGAGCATCACTCAGATGAAAAAGGGCAAGGTGCTTCAAGCATTTGGATACTGTTTTGGAGTATCGGGGACCTAGCCCCTCAACCCATCTCACCCAAGAAAGCCTTTTTATGCAGAAAGCAAAGCTGTCTCCCCATCTGGAATTGACACATAACAACATGCCCCAGCTTTTTTCCGCATGGCAGGCTCCAGCACAATCAATGTGCGTGCCCAGGAACATGCGATCCAGCCGCCCTCCTGTGACCCCGGCTGGAGCACTAAGCATCTGAAATGTGGGATTGATGAGCGGGAGCCCACTCTGCCACTCAGTTGTGTGCCCGCAGGCCTGAATGGCACATTCATCTTTCCAGAGAGCTTTCGTGTGCCCATGCTTCCTCTAATTGGATCTCATCAACCCTGGGAAACATGCAGAGCGGGGCTCATCACTCCCATTCTCATTTGGCTGACATGATTCTGGGAGGACACATGATGTGCCCAAGGTCACACTTTTTTGAGTGGAATATCATCTGACTCAAAATCCAGTGTTCTTCCCTTGTGTCAGAAATTCACTCTGCATCTCCTTTTCTCTGAATCATAACATCAGTGTGCTCAGACCAATGTCCCCTAATCTGTAACACTAAGTTTAGTAATTTACTTTTGGGGAAACTCAGAGCACTGATACAGGATGATTAATTTACACTTGACTAATGTCGAATCATGTGAAACATGAGAAGGCCCAGTTTACAATATGGAAAAACCATGGTCTAACCATTTTGCTAAACTTCAGTAACAATGCCAACAGGAGCTCATACTGAGGTAGCACCAGCATTGTGCCTACAACTCTCTGCTTGCTTAGACGTCACAGTGATAGCATGTGGTAGGTGGGATTACTTGTGCCGTTTGGAGACAGGGTAGCAGAGGCACAGGTAGATTGAATTATTTGCATAAGATTACACAGCTAGGAGATGGCTGAGGCAGGATTTGAACTCTCACCCACAGAGACTATGGTCCTCAATGCTGTTGCTTCACACTGAGACTGTCAACATGACAAAAGGAAATAAAGGAAATGGAAGCAGCATTTACTGAGACAAAACTCAGAAAACTGAACATCAAAAACTTTTAAATCCTGAGTTTGGTGGTGCATGCCTTTCATCCCAAGCATTTGGGAGGAAGAGGAGGGTAGATCTCTATGAGTTTGAGGCCAGCCTGGTCTACTGGTCTACATAGTGAATTCCAGGACAGCCAGAACTACATAGTGAGACCTTGTCTCCAAAAAAAAAAAAAAAAAAAAAAAAAAAAAGAAAGGAAGGAAGGAAGAAAGGAAGAAAGAAGAAGAAAGAAAAGAAAGAACAAAAACACTTAAACCTCAGTCTTTGGGACCCAATACACTAACTATAAAAGATTCTTCACTGCTGTTTGAAACAGGCCCTGGGGAATTTATCTGATATCTTAACTCGGAAAATATTAAAAAAAAAAATTATATCCCAGAAAAATTAAAAGAGTTGGTGTCTAGCTGAGTGGTAGAGAGCTTGTTTATCATGTGTGAGGCCCTGGTTTCAATTCTTAGCATTAAAAAAATGTGATTAGATCAAGTAAGAGAGATTGGGTCATTCTCCCCATTCAGATGAGTGTTACTGCATCACTCTCCACTTAAACTTCTAGTCTGTGGCCAATCCCCATGTCACGCACGGATGAGTTCCTCACAGCTATAGATTAAATAATGCACAGCCCACACCCCCACAATCTTTTTACATGTTACCTCAGCCCCCTCTCCACTTGCAGGATCAAGATTACAAGTTTGTTTATCAATATATCTGGGGGTTAAAAAACACCATGAGACGTGATCAAAAGTCAACAGACCAGAAAAAGGCAAGAATGGTAAAAACAAATTGCTCCCTGCCAGGAAAACAAATAAAATTTTAAGATGTAACAAACTCAGTCATGTGTTTTAGTAGCAAAGAGATACGTTCTCCTCACAGGCCTAATAGACCTGGCTATGCTTAGCCCAACTCTGAGAAATGCATGTGGGTTTGAGAACACTGGAACCATGGTGCACTTGGGAAGCCGTCACAAGTGCCACCAAGGAGGCTGAAGATAAACCATTCAGAATCCCTAATGGTTCCTCCCCTTCCCCCATATGCAAGTGAATGAATAGCCAGGTGCTGTATCTAACAGGTACATTTGAATAATGTACGGGTATATATGAATAAATATCCTATTCTGCCCTTTGTTGTGTGGCAATGAAGACCTGGTTTAATTCAATTGCGAAAAGAACACCTACTAATGCCAAAAACATTTACAGGTCATAAGGAATTCTTGCAAAGATCTCTGGGTTTTCCCCCCCACATTTAAGGGCAAAAACAAAGAAAATTGGGGGTGGGGCAGGGGAAGCACGTAACAGGTACAGCTTAGGAGTGGCAGTTATTTTAACCCGTTCAGCTTTGTGTACTCAATTTCTTTGGAGAAAGAAATGGTTCCAAGAATGGATGGGTCTCTGGGGATTCAGGGTGGGTCCAAGGCAAGAAATATAAAGCATCCTTCTAATGTGGGAAATTTCATCAAACAATTTATGTACCTAGATTCCAACCAAGGCATGGGATTTGTAATCCCACCCATCATAACCCAAATTCCTAGTTATAAAGGAAAGGGAGATTGGAGAAAATGACCCTTAAGCAAGGTGACTTGAAATTCAATTTTGATGATTTAAACATAAATGCTGAGCAATCTATCCATAAAATTCTCTTTAACATCTGCCTAGGTGGAGATGAGCAAAGAAAAACGATTAAGGGGAAATATGTTTCACCCATTCCCCTTCTCCCAAATGCTTTAGTGAACTGTATCTTACACCATTTAAAAACCAAAATACATAATCAAAAAACAAAATACATAATCAAAAATGTACTGACCCAAAGACCTTGTTCTTTTAGACAATTAAAAATCAAAGAGGGAACTTGAAAACAGAATACAGAAAAGGGGGTAAAGGTAGAAAAGGGGAGGAGGGAGGGAGGGGGGTCCAGATGGGGCACACCTCACTGTAATTTTACTTTGGATCATGAGAGCAACAGGGTCCCTGCCGTCATCACCCATCTGCATGTCAAGCTAGGGACTGACATATTGTTTCCATTCAGTTGATTAGGAAAATCTGTTCCCAGGAAAACTTTAAAACTAGCCCTGCTTTTAAGTCTCTGTCGGTTACATCCCCAAGAACGGCAATCGGTCTCAAAATCTGTTGGCTGTTCGCGGTATCATTTGCCCCTTCGCATCTGTTTAACTCGGAAGTGACGTTCCCAGTCAAAGTGTGTTTTCCGTGAGCGCCTCATAAAATCACTTCAGTTTTATGTACAGGCCATCATGTACATGTCAGGAATTCATGTAGGTCTAAAACAAACATATGCTTTGCAGCTTCGACATTTCCAATCTGATAGTTTCCCTCAAAATATAAGGTCAAGAGATGGCGGGTGTTTGGAAGAGAGAAATGGATGAGTGTTATAGTTTATAAAAAAAATGGCAAAAACCAGAAAAGATCATTTTTAAACTGTAAAATTTCCCTTTATAGATCATTATAACATAAAGCATTACTGCTCTCTTTGCAGAGACTGGCTCGTTTTTTTATCCTCTCCTATAGCTGGACTGGCTCTTATATTCCAGAGCCTCACGGTTGCTCTGCTTCCTTGGCTGGCCACGACAGATGCTATAAGCCAGCATTGCTCTTCTGTGTGCGAAGGAAGGACTCTGGTACGTTTCTGCCAGCAGACAGCAGACATGATGATGGATCCCTACTCTGAAGCGCTACCACTATTCCTAACCGTGAATTGATTCCCTTCCCCTCTCCAGAGCTGAGCTGGCTGCAGTGGGGATCCTAGGTCAAAGGTAAAGCAAACGTTTCTAGAGACACCGAAGAAAAAGGGAGGGTGGGTTTCATTTCAGTCCTCCTGATTTAAGGTCCTAGGGTAAATGCCACTAGAGCAAGGCTCCAGACCAGCAGCAGGATGACATAAGCACTTCTATGTCTAACCCAGTTACCCACCAGAACCCAAAGCATCCTGAAGCTCATGATGTATAAATTTAATTTCTCTTTTATGGCCGGAGCAGTGTTTTCCATGATTTATAAATCATTTGGTGGGTGATTTCTTTGAAATCTTTGCCTCATTTATGCTCTTGACCTCTTGACCTCCCGATACATTTATTTATGCCACAGATCCCTTTGCAGCGGTACAGTATAATGTCATTTGCCTGAGACTGGGTGGCTGAAAGGCAAAGAAAACAAAGACCAACGTTAAAAAAGGTTTTTCAGTGCGAAAATGTGTATTTAAAAAGAGAGGTAAACAAAGGAAGCCGTGGACTATATTCGTCTTATGCTATTGATTTATGGTAGGAATGCTCTACTTACTGAATACTTTATGGGTATCTAAGTATATGCCAGTTGATGGGGCAAGAGCAAATACTGATCCTCACAGCAAAAATATTTGCTTTAAATGTCATGACATGCCTTGTCTAAATATGATTCTTTCCAGATGGTTATTTTTCAAGTTTCAGAAATGAAAAAATATGCCCTAGGACACATATACATAAAAATGACATCTTTCTCCTTTGTCTCTTTTTTTTATTGTAGTTTATTAATACTCTTCTGTTTGCCATGGAGCAACATGCTGAAGAAATCTGGTCTGAATGACATCTGATTAATTGGGCAGGGCACTTCCTACACAGCTCTTTGCTGATACCCCAGCTGGCCAAGAATCAGTTCATTATGAGAGATGCAGAGGCAGGCGACAATCACAAAACCACTGGGAAGCTGGGTCTGTGCTAACAGATTGGCACAATTTGTACCACTGGTGCTCAGAACCTACAGAGTTTGCACATCCCAGAGCCAAGGACAGGCTCTGCTTCTCAGGACAGCCAGTGTTCCACCATACCATTTGCTCATTACTAAAACACTATGAAGAAAAGATCTCCAACAATTCCCAATTCTATTGCAGACCCAGTTGCTCTTGTTTTACATATATACACCGACATATACACACCAACCCACAAAAGTGTATTGTAAAACAGATATCATTTAAAGGTGAGACTTAATATCCTCTTGGCTAGTCAACAAAGCATTAAGGTGAAAAGCCCATTCCCAGTGTTAGAGAAAGCTAAATGCTTTTGTGCTTAAAGGCTTCTTTAGTTTATAGAGAAAGCACGTCATCTACACATTCGAGTTATGTAAATTCACCTGTAATCATTCCATCCCCCTTAGCCACAGAGCATATGTTCTAAGACTCCAGTAGATGCTTGAAACTATAAATAGCATTAAACTTTACCCATACTGGCTTTTGCTGTACATACATAACTATGATAAAGGCTTGGTTATCAATTAGGCACAATGTAATATTAATAACTATATCTACATGAACAATCTGAAAAATATAATAAAGACACCAGCATCTCTATTCTGCCCTTGAGGACCATTACTAAGTTAAGTAAAGGCTTCCTGAACAAAAGCACTGTAAACCACAACAGTGGATGTGACAATATATGAAGCTTCTAAATAACTAATGAGCAGGTGTTAAATGCTGCCTGGATATATTGGACAAAAGGATAGCATAGGTCCCCAGAAGGATGTAGCAGGATGGTGTAAGGTCTCAACACACTATTCATAATGGCACACAATTTAAAACTCAAGAACTGATTATTTTGAGAATATCTATTTTGTATTTTTAGACCTGGTTGACCATAGGTAAACGAAATCACGGGGTGTAGGGGAGAGATACCTCAGATGAAATAGAATTATTACCCTATAAATGAGTGTGGAAGAAGGGAACAATAATATGAGAGAAATAGCAACTCAAATAGGTATATAATCTTCCCCTTTGTTCTAGTCCAAAGTCAGAGAGCAGAACGGCTGGATTGGGTAGCATGAGTGGCTTTTATCCCTCTGGTTTTGCTTCCCTTAACCTCTCAAGCTCTAATCCTCTTAGAACCCTGGGCATGATTCAAGAGTGGAGCTGATCACATCCTATATCCACCTTACAGTATATGGATACTGGGCATTCATGTTCTGAAAGTGGGATCAATGCAGAGTAAAAGGCAGAGTGATCCTTTGGTACCAGTGCAGGATTGGTTCCATGATCCCTCACAGACAACAAAATACAGGGATGCTGCACTCCTTTCTGTAAAATGTCCCAGTACTTGCTTATAACCTATACATATCCTCCTGTACACTTTAACTTATTTTATATTTTCTGTAAATGCTTTACAAACAGTAATTACACTGTATTCCTTAACTCGTAGGAAAAGTCTGTGCATGTTCAGTACAGATGCAAGTTGTTTTCTTTTTAATAGTTTTGACCCAGAATTGGCTGAACTTGAAGATGCAGAGCCCATAGCTCTGGGAGATGGATGATGCTAAGAATCACTAAGGTATAAACCAGAAAGAAAACAGGCAAAAGCCAAACACAAACACCAAGCAAGAATCAAGTCCTAGCGATTAGAAACACAAGGTCAAAATCAGGGCACAGGGACAAAATGTTAGCACTGGTGATTTCTAAGTGGGTGGCTATTTTTTTCCTCTCTATAAACCTCCACTTGAGGTGGAGGCTGGTGACACAGGCTTGCAATCTGAACTTCACCAAGTGCTGAAGCCAGAAGACCATAAGTTTAAGAACAGCCTGAGTCACAGAGAAAGTTCCAGGTCCATCTGGGCAACTTACTGATACCCTACCTCAAAATGCAAAGTGAAAAAGAAAGCGGGGGTGGGGGGTCTTAGGATACAGCTCATTGGTAAGGTAAGTTGCTTGCCTTAGCAACTGTGAAACCCTAGGTTCAATCTCCACCAGAGATAGATCATAGTTTATAATTTGTCTGTAAAACATAAAGACCAGTTTTATGATAAGATAGAGGGGCTGTCAAGATACTAACCATGGAGACGCTTTGAGAGAAGAGCCCTTCAGAGATCAGCAGACAGACTGCTAATACAGGCTGGGCCTGTTCTAGGGCTGGAGAATTCCCATGCACTGGGAAGTTCAAGTTCATTTTTCTCCTATTTAGTATGATTGCAGCTCCAAACAGAGAGCTTAGAGGCACAGCAGGCCAAGTTCAAACCCAACTCTTCAACCTTTAGTGTGTGATCTTGAGCAAGCCATGTGACCCTTCCGGGAAGTGGTGTCTCGGTTAGGGTTACTGTTGCTGTGGTAAAACAAAAACAGAAACAAGTTGGGGAGGAAAGGGTTAATTTACACTTCCACATCACTTCCCATCACTGAAACAAGTCAGAACAGGATTTCCAACAGGGCAAAAACCTGGAAGCAGGAGCTGGGGCAGAGGCTACGGAGGGGTGCTGCTTTCCGGATTTGTTCTCATGTCTTACTCAGCCTGCTTTCTTATAGGACCTGGGACCAGTAGCCCAGGGGATGGCATCACCCACAGTGGGCTGGGCCCTCCCCCATCAATCATTCATTAAGAAAATGCCCCATAGGCTTGCTTACAGCCAGCTCTTATGCAGGCATTTTCTCAGTTGAGGTTCCCTTCTCTCAAATGACTCTAGCAGCTCGAGTTGATCTAGCCTGTGTCAGGTTGACATAAAACTAGGCAGCACAGGTGGTTTACTGCTAAACACTGAACAACCGGCTGTGAGGGGGAGGCTGGAATGTGATGGCAGCATTTTCCACTTTCCATATATGCAAATGTTCCTTCTATGGCCAATTTTATAATAACAACCTGTCATTAAACAGATCACAGGATTCCTAACAATGTGCAAATAGACTCCCTGAAGCTGGTATAAGCCCACCCAGCCACAACACCATTTCTTAGCCTCATAAAACTCTAGCACATGCCAGGCAGAGTAGTGAATATCTCTAATCACAGCACTAAGGATAACAGGCAGGAGGATTAAAGGTTCAAAGCCAGCCTAAGCCTACATAGTGAGTCATTGTCTCAAACAAACAAACAATAAAAAAACAAAACGAAAACCTCAATCACCCATCCAAAGGTATATTGTCCACAAGAAGAACTGAAAGACCAAAAGTGTTGGCAAGCTTATTGAGGTAGGTTCTGCTAGTTAGCCCAGGCTGGCATAGACTCATTGTTCTTCACCTGAGCACCATCAGCACTGGGATGACAGAGAGGCACCACCGCTGTTTAGGTTATATTATCATTATGATTGTGTATATATGCATATGCATGACTTAGGAGGCACATGCCACTGTGCCTGATGGAGATCAGAGGACAACCTTGTGGACTTGGTTCTCACCTTCCATCTTTACTTGGGTCCTGAGGCTCCAACCCAAGCCACTGCACTGTCCATTGTCAGGTGGCAAGCACCTTTACCTGCTGAGCCAAACTTGCTGGCTCTGGGTTGTTTTCTAATAAAAGTAAAATGTAGCCAGGCAGTGGTAGCACACGCCTTCAATCTCTGGAGGCAGAGGCAGAGGCAGGTGGATCTTTGTGAGTTCAAGGCCAGCCTGGTTTATAAAGCTAGTTCCAGGATAGCCAGAGAAACCTTGCCTCAAAAAAAAAAAACAACAAATAAATGAATAAATGTAAAAGGTAACCCTTTTAGGAAATGATCTTCAGTGATGATCTTCACTAAACAGGGCGTTGGAAGGAGCCAAAAATGGTAAAAGCATGGTGCCAGGCAAGCTAGCTTTGGGTTTGTGTTTTGCATTCCCTAGACTCCTGTTGTACCTGGGTCTTTCAGTATTTCTCTGGTTTCTCAGAAGAAATGTTCTCATAGACTCATAAAGAAAGGCATAAATGGCCTCACAGGAAACTCAAGAAGAATGGGTCCTAGGAACAGAAGGCCTAGCTGCCTAGACTGGCTGTCTAGTCCAAAGCACCTTGAATCAATCTCTAGGGAACAAGCCAAACTCTCCTTATATGTAACTAGTAATAAATAAGACATTATGTACACAGTGTTTAACTTGCTGCCTGTGCTAAGAACTTTATGTCGGTTGGTTTGTATTGTCATTTTTAAACAATACAGGCCAGGTAGTAAGAGACACATGTCAGTTACTGGAGCCCAATTGTAAAGACGCAGCTGGGGAGGAGACACAGCCTTTGTTATGGTTCAAGCAACAAAATTTACATCAGGGATATCAAACATGCTCAATTCGCATGACTATTTTTCCCCTTCAGTGCCCATGACAGGCATCACTAATCAAGCCCAGATAAATCTCAATCTTTTCCAAACCAACCCTATCATTCAGTGAGTATGGTCCTGAGAAAAGACACTTCTTATTTGAACTGGTTGCTTTTGTTACCTGTGTTATCATTAGCATGAGAGAAATTTCAATCTGTCAGTTGTACAAGTGTTCTTCATTTGGTTTTGGTTTTGTTTTGAATAGACACCATGCTATCCTCAACTATAAGCCTCCTTTCACCTCATGTTATAAAATCCTTGAGAGTCAACATTGAGAGCAGCGTTGGGTGAGGAACTCAACTCAAAGCCTTCCTCTCTTGTACCAAGCAAGTCCTCCATGGACAACTACTGAATTCAGGTTCAAGCCTTAAGCTGGAAGTGAACAAGCTTGCCCCTATTCTACCTGAACCCTCCCCTTCCATTTGTCTTTCTCCTCACCTGGCTCTTGACACTCTTCTCAGTGGTCATTAACAAACTTCCCAGATGAAGATGGAGTGTGAGGGACAATAGTTTTTCTCTGTGTTGAACCAGATCTTTTTATACAGAATTCTGTCATTTCCAGAATATTCCTACTACAAAATCAGGATAAAACTATATACCATTTCATTCTTGACCAACAACAGCAAATAGCTTAGAAGAAGAAATCTTTTTAGAGACTGTTTTTCCTTTTATTGATGCAGCTCCTTCGGGGTAAAGGCTCCGAGTCTTTTTCTTCAGATTATAAAGGAACCATTGAGCTGAACTCATATTTTCTTTTTCTATTTTAGGCCAAATAAATACGTGGTCCTCAAATGAAGTGGCGAGGGACAAGATGATCAACATGGCTTCCAGACCTCTCTTTAAGAACTTCCTCCTTACTCCATACTCGGATACAGGGGCCTGTGTGGGTACAAACCAGCTGTGTTTCTGTAAGGATGGGGAACTGGAGAGTTACACATCCAGCAAGTGAAACTGATCCACTGAGCTAATTGGGCTCTGAACTTATCTTTCCTCACTAATATTTACTTTGGGGGGGTCTGAACACTCCCCCAAATTGCTATAATTATATTATCCTTGTCAACACAGCCTAGATGAACCATTTCAATTGTACCTTGAGACAAATCAGTTCTATTTTATAGCAAGGGAGACAAGGATTATGAGAGAATCCTGATTAATCAAATCTGAAGAGGGAATTCCAAATTTTATGAATGTGATTCAAATCAATGGTTCAGAGAAGGGATTCCAAAGTGCATGAGGCCAGAGTTCAAAGCCTCTAAGACAATGGCCAAGGGGCTTTGTCACTCAAATTCTCAGTTTTCCTCTATAGGTTATAAAAACCATAGCTGTGTCTTGTGGATGACACAGTGCATGAGTCCTAAGTCCTCAACACTATATTCTCAAATTAGGGAAAAAATTGTGTTGCTGTTAAATTTTTATTTTCTTCATCCTGTTTCTTGAGGTGGGGTGGGGAGGGTATGAAAGAAGAAAGGCAAAAGTCCAATCCATTTCAGATTTCCATATTAACAGGAAAATTCCTTCCTTTTCCCTCAAACTCCTGTATAATTCCCAGAAGCAGGTAGCAGGTGAGCAGAGTTCAGAGCTCATGACAGTAGGGTTACTTACTTGAAGATACTCTCATTGTCACCAAAGATAACAAATTCAATTCCTAACAATGTCCACACAGTGTTCCAGCGTTTCTGCCCCACAACCACCCCTGCGTTACTTCTAAGTTACACCAGGGAGGACACATCCTGAATATACAATTGGGAGAGCTAAGCTGGCTTTGATGAATGTGGTCCAGTGCCTTTGCAACCCTATAGAACAGGCCAACAAATTACACTCTTTCTTCCTCTCTGTACCTTGCACAGCCCCCAGGAGAATTGCAGAGTCATCAGCTGAAACTCCCAAGCGGCTGGCTGAAAAGCAAGGGGCTGGCAGCAGAAGGCAGTGCAAGAATATTGATTGGAGGGCCACCTCTCTAATTAAGGAAACCTTGGGTTTGTGATTCTGAGGAGCTTACAGCACCAATTTCCCAAATCAGCCCGACATACTTGCTCTTCTATGTGAGGTCCCCTGGGGGTCTACCAAAGGCTTTGTATTCATCGCCAGAGAAACAAGCCTTACAGGCTGTACTAGGTCAATTTCCCACTTGGACTTCTGAGGATGGAAGATACATCCTGACACCCAGTGTGTCAGATTGCTCTTTCTAAGACCTGGGAAGCACATGCCAGAATGAACGGCAGCATCAAGTTTTTCCCAGAAGGGCAGCTTTTTCTTTCTTTCATGGAAAACAGATTTTTTCCCCATGTAATACTTCTGATCAAGTTTTGTAGTTTGACAATCTAATACACTTACATAAGTATTCTGATTACTCTTTCACATACATACAAATTTCCTGCATCTCTATTAGCCCCTCTCTCAGGTTCACATTTTTTGGGGGGTGGGTTGTTCTATAACTCATTCAGCTTAACCAAGGCCGTCTTTGTAACTACTGGATAGGACATGTCCATTGGAGCATGGTGAGGTCTTTGCCAAGCCTACAATGAAGGTAATTAATTCTCTGCTGTCTGTATCTACGAGAAACAAAAAGTTCAGCACTGAAGAGTGTGGTGATATATTGTGTCCCCCAATATATTCTGTACCCTAATAAAACTTATCTGGGGTCAGAGAACAGAATAGCCACTAGATTAGACATAGAGGCCAGACAGTGGTGGCACACACCCTTAATCCTAGCACTTGAGATCTCATGTCTTTGCTTGGGAAAGTCACATGCCTTTAATCCCAGGAAGTGATGGCAGGAAACAGAAAGGTATATAAGTTGTGAGGACCAAGAACTAGAGGCTTTTACACTTTCAGGCTTTTAGCAGCAGTTCAGCTGAGATCCATTCAGATGAGGACTCAGAAGCTTTCAGTCTGAGGATCATGGGAACAGGATTGGATGAGGAGTTGTCAAGGTGAGGTTGGCTGTGCCTTGTTCTGCTTCTGTGATCTTTCAGCATTCACCCCAATATCTGGCTCTAGGGTTTTTAATTAATAAGACCATTTAGCAATTTATGTTATAGAAGGGTGGACCCCCTGAGTCTCTCCTAGAAGGCATCCTTACTTTGCCCATATCTTTCACCTATTATTCTGAAAGAAAAATGAGAGTATTATGATCTACAACCTGAGACAGCCAGATGGCTTAGGTGTTAAGAGGACAGTCTGTGGAGATAAGTGACATGGTCTGGTGTACAGCTTTCATGTGTACCAAGTTTCTTAAGTCCTCTGTTCTCCATGGTCCTTGCATATTCAATAAGGATAATAATATCAGCTTTAAAATTGCACTTATGAGAATTAATGATAAAATACATGTAAAATGCTTATACTCATAGTAAGTAGTAAGAGCTCAAAATGATTGACTCATCTCAAATGAATTGGAGAAAAGAATACACACCACTGAGATCAAACATGAGCTCCTGTTAACTAAACTGGAAGGTCATGTGACAAAAACCCATTAAAAATTAAGTTTATTTTACCTGTAACTATGTTGTCAGCAAGGAGTCTTAAAATACCTTGCTCTAAACTATAGGTAACCTCCTAGTGAGAGCCCCATGATAAATATGTAGAAAGAATAATGACAGACAGAAACCAAATAGCATTATTAGTACAGACTTAGGCATCCAACCTCAGGACACAGGCCATGGCTAGACTAGACCACGGGGAGCATCATTACTGCCTAGTTAAACAGTTGACCTATCATAGCTGGCAGATGTAGATTAAACTCACACAGCCAAAAACTGGTGGGGAGGAGAAGCATGGCTTTTATTGCTATGTCTGGCATCAAGTTGATCTTGACTGTTGTCCATAGGGTAACCTACAGCCTAATTGGCCCATGAGAGAAGAAAATGCAGAAAGAGAGCTCATCTGGCTCTTGCCATCTATTGCTCCTGCATAGGAAGATGGGTAAGAAAATTGAGGAACAGTTACAGTCACTGACCATTTAAGAGCCACCAGACTCTAGTAGAGAGAATTACCCAGAAATACCAAGGGTGAGGGTCCCCACTAACACTTGAATCTAGAATGAATAGAGTGACAACTTTTCTTTAGCATTGTAGTCTGAGTATTAGGCTTGAATTGAACTTCCCCACATCTCAATGGAGGGAAGATGTATAGTAAGACTGGATATTTTCAGGATAATTAGTGGAGAATCCTCCAGAACAGAAACTTTTAAGAATCAATGTGGCACAACATCTTTAAAAGAAAAATGAGTTTTTTCTATGTCAGTTTCTTCAAATAAAGAACTTTTCTCTATTCCTACAAAGCAGACTTGTATCAGGTTGCATATGGGAAGTCAAGTTTTATCAACCTTGACACTAGCCATATTTTGTGTGAGATAATCCTTGTGTAGATTTATCCCACTGTGGTGATGAGAATGGTTCTCCTGGGCTCATGTTTGAATGCTTGGTCCCTAATTAGTGGAACTGCTGAGGAAGGATTAGAAGGTATGGCTTTTTGAAGTAGGTGTGACCTTGGTAGAGGAGATATGTCACTGTGCATGGGCTTTGAGGTTTCAAAAGCCAATGCCAGGCTCAATGTCTCTCTGCCAGCCTGTGGATCAGGATGTAAAGCTCTCCACTACTTCTGCAGCATCACGCATAGCTGCATGATAAAGAATAATCCTCTAAAACTGTAAACAAGCCTCCAACTAAATGCTTTCCTTTCTAAGAGTTGCCTTGGTCATGATGTCTCTTCATAGCAATACAACACTGAAACACCAACCCATTGTAGAATATTTAGTATTAATTCCAGCCCTCACCCACTTGTTAGTAGCACTTTGCCATGCAATTGAGACAGTCAAAAATGTCTCCAGGAATTCCAAGTCTCCCTGTGAGCAAATGGCTATGCCTGTACTAGATGCAGCAGTCACTGCAACAAACAAGACCCAGTTCACAGCCAACATCCTGTAGTTCTTGTCCACATTGCTTGTCTAGAACAGGGGGCTAAAGGCTTTCCTTAACGGAGCAAACAAATACCTCTGCATTAAGGCTGTTCAGCAGGCCAGAGGGAAGGAGAATCCAGACAATTCTTCATCCAGGAAGAAAACACACTCCCCTATTTAGCCCCTTCATCAGCCACAGCAAGCACCACAGTCATCCATTTCTCCAAGGGCTGAGAAATACCAACTCAACGTTTGACCAGAAGTAGAAATATTGAGTAACCAGCCCTAGAGACAACAGCCAAATCTAGCACTTAAGGAAGTTTGGAAGTTCTTCCTGGTGTCTTTATCTTTTCTAGCTTCTATTTTCACGGCCTTCTATTCTTTATTCTGTCATTGTTTTCTTAATTGACATGCTAGCCTTTGGAGATACACTAAGCAAACTTGTCTTTGAATTTTTTTCCTGCATCAAATTTTATATACACCATAATTGTTTAATACATTTGCCATATTGGCCTACTTACGCAAAAAGTTATTTTTTAAATAAAAACTCTGCTTAAAAATATAAAAGATCATTCTATTATAGTATGATTTAATATGCAAATTGTATTGCTATCCATAAAATAAAATGTACTAAAAAATAAAGCAAAATAAAAATAAAAATACCACAGAGTTTGATATGTTCTATCTTTGGTTCTATTCAGATTGAAGAATCTCAGGATTTCCAACATAATTTAGTTTTTTAACCAAAGAACTATTTAGAATTGTGCTCCTGTTTGCTTCTCTATATTAGAAGAAGGCCTCATTTTATCCTTATTCTACAGTAAGTGTCTGTTGTTCTATATGAATCAGTATCTATATGATCCTGATTTTCATAGTGTCCTTTATTTTGTATTGGAACTTACTTTAGGCCAAGTAAAATATCATCTTTCATAACTATTACATGTATCTTTGTAAAGAGAGGGGCTCTTCTCTAGTGGCTCTTTATTTTGATTGTCAACTTAGCTGGCCTGAGACATGGTGAAGTAAGTAGAACAAACAGCCGAGTCACAGGGAGATTAAGTCAAGCCATCCAGGACACAGAATTCTTAGCTATCAGTACATGGACATTTCATAAAAACCATTTGGGTTCCTTTCCTTGAGAGACAGTGATAGCAGAAATTAATATAGTTATGGTTGGGTTTTCATTGATCTGAAACAGCTGCTGCACAGATCTAGAGGGCTGGTCACCTCTGTCTTGGGCACAGCATCTGTGTGTGCTCATGAATGGCCATCATTTTGCTCTGATAGTCTCTAAAATCTGTGTGTGCCTTCCACAAGATGTACAAACCATTTTCTTTATCACAAGAAAAAAGTATCTCTCCTACTTCCCTTTATTTTGTCTATGAAAATATGACAGAAAATAAGGCATATCAATGAATAAAACAAGCAATGGTAATAATGTTGTAATTTATAAATATAAAAACTTGGAGCTGAGATGTTGAGAAATTTTATATATAGGAACTATGATCAAAACTCTCTGGGAAATACAAGTCTACTCAATAAGAAAGTGTGTAGCCTCCAAATACAGCCTACGCATGATTTTGTAAAATCCACAACCAAATGTTGACTTCTCTGTCATCAATCTATAATATACTAGAAAGAAGACTGGGGCACTGGTACAGGTACCAACTATTTCCTTTTTGATATCTGGGTCTGAGCTAAACCTCAGTTGTTACATCTGTTAAGGAGACCAACAGACCCATTTGCTAATGCGGCCATAATACAACTGCTATGTACTTGGTTCTCTTGTTTATAACATGTGGGCATCAATAGCATTTGTTTAAGTTTATTTGGAGTGATCATTAAAATGCAGCTCCCAGCATTCTGCAACTCTGATCAGACAATGGAGTCTTGGGCCATCCAGATGACTTTGAAGGTAAAGGCATTTTCCACCAAGCCTGAAAGCCTGAGTTCAATCCCCAAGATCCACATGATGGAAGGAGAGAAGTAATTCCTGCAAGATACTCTGAGTGCCACACATGTGTCATAATACACAAACACCCTACATACACATACAAATAAATAAATACTTTAAGAAAGTAAGTGGAATCTTATTGCTCAGTGTGGTTGCCCATGTCTATAATCTCAGCATTCAGAGGGTTGAGGTAAGTGAATTGCCACCGGTTTGAGGTTATGCAAGATTTTCTATTCATGAAATTCAACTGGCCTTGTGAAGGTATGAATTCGGGTCTTGAGGAGCCTTGCCATTTTTGCTGTTCTTCTATTAGAATACTCCCTTATGATATGGAGAAGCCCAGGATAGTCAACTTAAAGCTAAAAGAACACAGGAAGACTGGCCCATCAAACAGACAATACCAAACCTGACTTTCCAGTGAGGTTGTACAAGAGCACCCAGCCCTTCTGGGCCACCTGCTGATAGAACAAGAACCACTTAGCTGAGCCCAATCCAAATTGCTGAACCAAAGATTCATGTGCTGATATAAAAAGAGTCTTTCAGGAACTATGAATGTGTGGAGTTGTTTGTTACACAGCCAATAGCTGGTTTAGCTACTGACTAATACTATTACTCTATTTTATGTTCTTTTAGGTTCCAAGCAAAGAGGGATGATATTCCCAATATGTTACATTAGAAACGAGATTGCATTATTTGATAAGGTGTACACCCAAATGGGACCTGTAGAAATCATTCACTTGCCAATGGAGACATTTCATTTTGTGTTAATCCTTCTCTTTTTAATCAAAGAACAAACTAGCAGAACTTTGCTAATATTACTATCTAGCACATATGTGTTGGGAAACAAGTGTGTGCATTGTGAGTCTTTGAGAGTGATGTGACATTTTAAGATGTGTTAACAATTGTAGGCAAGATTGTATATGAAATACATTAGAATGTGAGTCTATGAACATCACTATCTTAAGATGACAAATATAAGACCAAATCCCAGACTTAAGGACCTATAGACCCAAACAGAAACTAAGCACAATGCAAAATGAAATTTCCTATGGAAAAATCAAAGGATTTTCAAAAAGCAATTGTCTTCCTTTGAGAAATTAAGCATAATAGTTACTTTTTAAATTATAAAGTTTTCTGAAGTATAAATATGGAAGAAATGGGGAATGCATTTTAAAAGTAGAATCATCTAAATTATACTCTAGTGAATGTTCCATAATTAGGTTTATGGATGAGCGCATCTGGAAAGCATCTTTCTTCTAAGTAAGAAAATTGGGCAATGTGTATTACATTGTGGGAGAACCATGGAGGTTCCAATCTACTTTAAGAATAATTCTGGGGAAGGGCGAGGAGGTGGTTAAGCACTTTAAAAGCATGAATTGCTCTTGCAAAGGACCTGTGTTGGATTCCCAGCACCTGTACTGGGCAGCTCACAACTGCCTATGGCTCCAGTTCTAGGAATCTGCTATCCTCTTCTGTCCTCCACAGGGGTGTCCTCCACAGGTACACACACACACACACACACACACACACACACACACACACACACACACACATACAAATAAAATCTTAAAAGGAGCAAACCTGAACTCTTTATACTTTATAAAAGAAAAAATAACATGGGTCTCAAAATTTAATAAACTATGCAGACAAACATAAACATTGGGCATGTTTGTGAGCTTTGTTAGGATTTCGTAACTAATGTAAACATCCATCTGACAATGCAAATAATGTCTAAGAGGAAAAGACATTGGAATTGAGCCCTGTGCTCACGGCCACGTTTACCAAGGATTATTAAGGGATTGAATGGATTAATAGTTTCACACTCCTGGAAGAGTACCTGCCAAACAAATGCTTGAGGGCTGTGAAAAATTACAAAGACAGTAATCGAGGTGGGGGTGTCACCGCCAAGGAGTCTGTGGCTCGGCTCGCCCCTTTGTTTTCCTGTGTACCCTCAGGAGCCATTATCTCTTTCCTTGCAGGGCTACCCAGAATTTCTGACATTAAAGATGTGACACAGGTTCAGAGGAATGAAGCAACTTACCCACAAACATTCATATCATCTCTAATGGTCCCCTAGTCCTTTGTTCTGGCCACGTATTAGGCTACCTTCAATGATCATTCTAGGGTCAATGCAATTTTCTGTCTGAGCTAATCCAATTCACAGCAGCAACATCCCAGACTCCTTGGAGTCTTGTCACTGCCTCTAGATTCCAGCCTGAGGGACCTACCGAATTTATAACTGATGTGTCATGAGCTCAGAGTCCCAAACTTGATACAACTCTGGTCTGCATACACTCTGTGCATACATATGTAAACCCAGTCAACTAGCTTTCCAAAAGAGCCATAGCCACACTTCATCTACAAAAACGGCAGTATACTCCATCCATTTATAAACACACAAAGGGCAAGAAGAATATACCACACCTCTCATAGTTCATCCCATCCTGGGTCCTCTTTGCACAGTGGCCCTTGATGGGGTGGTTTTTGCCCAAAAGGACATTTAGCAATATCTAGAGAGAATTCTGATGGTCACAGATGGAAAAAGGAGGACACATCACTGGCTTCAAATTGTGTTGTTGCTTGGATCTGAAACATGCCCCCATAGGCTCATGATTTGAATGTTGGGTACCCAGGATGCAGAGCCTTTAAGAAGTGGGGAAATAAGACATCAGGGGCAGCTCTCTGACTCTGGACTACATTCTCTGCTTCCTGCATGTCATCACATAAACTGACAGCAGTGTGAAAGACCGTCACCACAGGCTGAGTCACCTCACTTGCACCGTCCCTGTCACAGTGGACCTAGGTCTCTCCAAACTCGGGGCCAGAATAAATCTGTAAATGTCAGTGTTTCTGCCAGGTATTTCAGCCACAGCCACGCAAAACCAGCTAAAACACACCTGAAGAGCAAAGGGGTCCTGATGAATGTCCTATAGTGGGTGGGGCAGCCCTCCATAACAAAGACCCCAAATCTGTCATGGTTAAGAAACCCTGCTTTAATGCCTAAGAAACTCTTACAGCTCCTTTTTGTTGGAAAAAAATTACAGGCGACAATAGTATTACCTTACAGGATGCTTGCCAGTGCTGAACAAGAACGGGTTCTATGCTAAGCCTTCAATATGGGTCTATCTCACAATAAACAAAGGACTCATTGATTCATCAGGCACAGACACCCAGGGTAGGGGTGGGTGAAACACTTATCCTTTCTGCTTTAATGGAGACAAGAGACTAGAGAGTGAGACATCCATCAATCAAACAGTCACACAAACAATAATAGTTGCCATTATTGTCATTGTTATTATTAAGAGAATTGCTCCTTTTGGTGACTTCACTATGCTTTTATTCCTAAGCTTTTGCTATTTTATATATGTGTGTGTGTGTGTGTGTGTGTGTGTGTGTGTGTGTGTGTGTGTGTATAATATGTATTAATGATATATGACATATAATTACATATATAATATATATATACACACATATATATAAATATAATTCTGAGGCTATTATCAACTGTGAGCCACTAGTCTTCCATGCCCACGATAGGATGAAGACCATGAAAGCTCTCTGCTCATCTCTCAGCTCTCTGACCTTTGGAAGAAGCTACCTGCAAGTTCTAATTGCCTGCTCTTAACTCCTCAGTGTGTAGAGAAAGGGGCATGTGATCTGTGGGCAGCGCTACCACCACACTGCGTTGCTATAGTAAGGATGCCCTTTATTGATCAGACTAGCTGGGAGTCATGCATCTTCCCAGCCCGTGCTGAGCTCCCCAAGGGGCAGTTGGCAGGCAGCATGGTCTCTCTAGACCAACACTGAACTACAGTTCTGCCCTCTTTCCCGCCCCAGGTACCTGAAGTCTGCTTGAAAAAATAAAACACCTAATGCTTCTCTGTGGCGTCTTGTCATTCACACACTAATTTGAAGTCATAGATCAACACTAGGGAGGGACACAAGGGAAGAGAGATTCGAAGGCTTCCCTGTTTCCTAAAGCAGTCCTGCATCAGCAGAGAGCAAACCTACCCTGACCCCTCCCCCAGAGAACGAACCTCTTTGCCTTTAATTCCACCACTTCCATGATGTCTCCTTCCTACCAACATTTTTATTTCTGGAAGTCTGACACTGCACCTTGGAGAAGGGCAGTGTGTTTGTTATGGATTAGAAAGCCAATGTCCTGAGAAGTCCTCAGACTTGCTCGGAGGTCACCGGGCCTGTCAGTGACCATAAAAGTGAGAGCAATACCCTATTTCTTTCTCCTCTTTTATTAGCCAAAGAGAATGGGCACAGGAGGGTGTTTCCATGTGGATTCCAGAACCTTTAGGAGATAGTGCCTAGCTAGCCAGCATGAGTCACAGGAGGGGGAAGATTTTGAAGGGTAGATACCCAGCCTCAGTTTCAACCTGCTCTCTGGTTCCTGGTCTGTCACAAAACAGTGTCTCCACTCTGCATTCTTTCTGCCACAGACAGAGTCATCCCAACATGCTTTTCCTGCTATGATAGACTGAAATCCCCCCAAACCTTTCCTCTCTTTAGTTCTTCTGCCACAGGGACACAAAACTAATGCATAGTAAAACAAACATCCATGTCTAATCGCTGCCTCGTGACAAAATGATTCACCAACGGTTGACTATGTGTCTGAGCTGCAAAGCGACTGTTGCTTCACCTCCAACCCCAAAACTTCGCACCAAGGATCTCTGTAACTGTCCTTAAGTGGAATATTTCAGGGATGTTCATTCTTAGGTTTGGGGACCAAATTTTATAAAGCCATCCACCAAATGAGGGGATGAACTTAAAAATATGTATGTGGTGTATGATTCTGTGTGTGTGTGTGTGTGTGTGTGTGTGTGTGTGTATGTGTGTGTGTGTGTGTGTGTGTATGTACACACATATGTCACAATGTACCTGTGAAGGTCAGAGGACAACTTTGTGGATCCTGTTCTCCCCACCTTCACATGAATTCTGGGGATGGAAGGCAAGTATTTAAGCTTGCATGCCAAGCACTTTATCCACCAAGTCATCTCATCCACCCTAAAGGATAGACTCTAATGCCAATCCCTGGCTACTCAACAATACCCTTATCTATTACACTCTCCTTAGGTGTCCACACAGTTGTGGTCCTCTCTGGAACTTATGATTAGGCTAAGACTAACTCCCGACCCACAGAAAATCAATGTATAGATTCACTGAGACAATAGTTTCTTTCTCTGTCTTATCTCGGTATCTCAATCCTGCTCTCCCAGAGATTCCACAGTTTGTAAGGGGATTTAGGGGGACTGAGCAGAGTGGTAGCTGAAGGAGGTGGATGTAGTTATTCAGACCCCGTGTACCTCAAGAACTAGATGAGAAAGAAAGACAATCATGAAATTCTGTGACCTGGGAGAAACGGAAGCCCTCTCTCTGTTCCTTCTACTTCTTAATAAGCCAATTGTGTTTTCACTTTGTGGTAAAACTCTGCTTTCACTCTTGTTTTGCAAAAACAATCAGTTTATGCCTGAAGCAGGCACCAGAGGTCAAAGGTACCCTGCACCCACTTCCCCAGTCTTCTCAGCTGTAAGCCACCCGGACAGCCCAAGGTAGAAGCTCTTCTGCTCACACAAAGTGAAAAGCATGTGGCCAAGTCACAGCAACCTGCGATGAACAGAAACAGCCTGAGCGAGGCAAGTCACAGACACGCCTTCCTCCTCATGCTGAGGGTGTCACATCAGCAGAGCCCTGTAAGGTAGGTAGCATAGGCAATGTCAGCACATAGCTCCTGCTAAAATGCACACTTGAGATGTATAGCTCTTCCCAGAGCTGTCAATCTTCCAGCATTCACGATCCTGAAATCAACTGAATAGAAGGTTTTAAAGTAACTTTTCCACAACTTTATGCCCAAATTGAAGAAGAGAGTGCCAAATGCCCTTTAGAGCTCAAGGTGCTTTGTGGTCCATGATCTGCATGTTCCTGATGCCTTTCACTCCACACAAGAGTCACCCCTTCCTGGAAGAGAGACACATTGTGGAGCTTGTTTCTTGGTGTGGAGGCATCAAGGCCTCAGTGTCTCCAGAAACAGGAGGGTGTCAGCACTTGCTGTTGGCCATTGCCTGGGGAGTTAAGAACTGTGTGCCTTCTGGAAGCTCTGGACCTTGTCAATACCACAAACCAAGACTCGGGTGTCCTTTCCAAATGATGGTTTCCCCAGCCACCAAATGCCTTCTCTACCAGGAAGGAGACAAGCAAGAGGCTGGTGGTTCATCATCTAAGAAGTGTACAAAGAACAAGTACATCTACTCCATGCTTCATTTTCTTAAGAGAGAGGGAGAGAGAGGGAGGGAGAGAGGGAGGGAGAGAGGTAGGGAGGGAGGGAGGGATGGATTTAGGTATATGTCCACGCCTAGACCAACTGCTATAGCCACAGAGAGGATAAATGATGAGCCATGCCTAGGTAAGCAGGGTCTGTCCCAGGCCAATAGAAGCAGAGGATGTTGCCAGAGAGAAGAGAGGGTCAGCAGAGACTGTGGCACTGCTGTGGGATGGGTGGTCACTCACATTGTCTCTTCAAGAGAACCTGTACCTCAGCAGCCCTAAGGCAGACAAAAACACTATGCTGACAGCAAGACAACCTATAGCCCCATTGATGTAACATTTATTCTTCATTCCTCGGGACCCTGCTTAGGAGATAAACACTAGAGTCCCAAGGATACACTGTTTCAAAACTTCTGACTCTCTTTGTTAGTCTGATTTGGGAAAAACAAACAAACAAACAAAAAACCTATGCGGTTACACTAAGAATGAAGGCCTGAAGGCTGAGACAATGAGGGAGGAGGCATCATCATTTAAAAAATTTGTTCTCTAATGAAAAGATGAACGTGCAATAAAATGACCCACGGGGAGGGCAAAGAGAAACAAGTGACCAAGATAAATGGCCACTTAAACATCAGATCTAAACAGCTGAGACATCTTTTGTCTGACAAGTATGAATGAATTCAGGTGTAATGACAGATCATGTCCATGCTACCCATGAGCAGAGGTCATGACCTTCCTGAATGCCACAGCAATGTGAATGAGAAGGGCTCCTCCTGCCAGGATGCTGAGTACTTGGGAGTAGCTACCCACACAGAGATTACTTCCAGCATCTGCTGATGTCACACAGGCTAAACCTCAGGCTGTTTGCAGATGGCGTCACATTTTCTCAAATGTCACAGCCCCTTGAGGCAGGTCATCACACTTGTCAGAGGCATACTTCACCCCATCCATGCCCCTGAGGCATTCTAAGCTAATTGCCATGGCAGAAAACAATCCCAGAAATTACAAGAGTCTTCATAAATAACGACGGGGCAAGCAGGCACGACACGCATTATGACAAGGTCTCTACAGCTCTTATCTTTTCCTAGAGTGGAGCTTGTGCGTTTGTGTTACTAATGAATCTTCCTCATTTGTGCGAGTGATGCTTCCGTTTGACAATGACAAGAACATAAAGTGGAGGTTAATTTACTCCATAGCAAAGAGGTTCATTATTTAACCTGACGTTGAGGACAAAACAATGTAGCTTAATAGATGACAAATAGAAATTAGTTGTGATAAATTTTGCCATTTAATTCCAGCAGGCTCTCTGAGTGCTTGCTATAAACACGGCAAGAGAAGTTACCTTCTCCATGGGTGGGATGTGCTCACTTTGCTGTTTTGAGGGTGTCATCCAATGAGCTGGAAGCTTCCCTGGGGAAATGCTACCTGAAGGAGGCCATTTCCTGTTCTACAGAAGACTAGAGCCTGAGAAGCTGACCCTGAGTCCAGTTTTGTGGGGGGACTTTTTTCTAACACCAAGCCAACAAGTCGAAAGGCTACACTCTGGGCATGCGATTGAGCCTTGAGAGATATTGGAATTGGCATCTAAGCAACAAAGAGAAGTGAACACAAAGTCCCACCCCTTACCAAGAAGCTATTTGCAATCGGTAGCTACTGGGAAAAGCAAAACCTGTTTGTTCAAAGGAGCATCACTGGGTGTATCAACCGCACTAGAGGATGGGCCCGTGTCCAGGAGTAGTTGGCCAACACAAAAATGGACTCCATGTTTTTTATATACTTTTTGCTTTGTTTGGGGATTTTGTCTTATTGTTCTGACCTTTATTTTTTTTATGATTTTTTTAAGCATGAAATTGGGTGGACAAGGAGGTGGTGGGGGTCTAGGAGGAGTTGGGGGATGACAAAGAGTATGATCAAAATATATTGAGTGTGAAAAAAATTGATAAACAATTTAATATGTATATAACTCTAGAATCAAATGGAGCCTCCATTTGCATCCAGAACAATGAGTAAAAGGATACTGTGGTTTGGATGAGTGTCCCTGCAAAGTGCTTAGAAGTCAAAGCCTTGGATCTCATAGTAAGACAATCTTCAAGATCTGAGGTCAAGTAGAAAGTTCCTAGGTCTCTCAACTGTGTGTCCCCCAAAGGGATTTGAGAGCCCACACCCCATCCAGTTGGATTTTCTTTTGCTTCCTTATTCATATTGAAATATTTTGCTCTACTCCACAGAAGTCCGCAACTGAGGCTTCCCAATCTTGGAACTTGCAGAACCCTGACCTAAAAATGAGTTTTTTCCTTTGAAACTTGGTTGTCTCAGGCTTATAGTTATAGTGAGGGAAAGAGACTAATATCTGGCTGTACATGAAGGGATTATTCAATTTTTCCTAGTCTCTATTAGTCATCTATAGAAGGGGGGGGGCTAATAATATTTACTCCATACTATATAGAGCAAATAGGATTTAGAGAATTGAGACATATACAGAACTCAGAATTATTATAGATTTAACGTTCCTGGATGATGGCTAGAAATTCAGCCGTAGTTTCTAATTTTGTCTTCCTCTGTATCAAAAGATATTCTTCATAGGATAATAGAGCATGCCATTCAGACCTTTGTATACTGGGTATGCTCCTTTCCCCAGAGATATGGGCATTCACACATGCCATTTCACTGAAGAACTGTACCTAGGCTAAGGAATCCTAGGTCCAACTGATTACATAATGAGGAAATAAAAGAGGAGACAGGATATGCCAAGGCTCTGTGTCAATGGAGAATGTAGGGAATTCAAGAGGCAGAAAGAAACCCGGGACACTTTGAGCACAGAAATCCAGGAAGTTGTGGGTAGAAGAGAGGCAGGGCCAAGGTTTCCCAGACCTTGATTAAAGAGTTTTGACTTCACCCAGTGAGATGACTAAATGCCCTAAGATGTCTTACCCAGAGCAAGGATATGTTTCGATTTCATTTCAAATGAATAATGCTGCAAGGGGTGTGTAGACAACAGATTTAGAGGCAGGCCAAAACGATGCAGCTGGCCCAGACTGTTTCTATGACTGCAGCCCAGACTGAGAGAGTGATAGCATAGATGAAGTGATAACGGAGGGAAATGAGGATTTAAGAAACTATGCAGAAGGTCAAAGTGACAGCCCTGGGATGTGATAAAGAAATGAGTACCAAAGAGGATGGCATGTGTCACGTGGTCTAGTTTAAAAATGAAAGAAAAGTGCCAGGGAGATGGCCCAGTGGCTAACGGGGCAAGCCTGACATCCTGAGTTCCTTCCCCACTGTAATCTATGTAAAAGGCTACATGTGGCAGCACACATCTGTAATCCCAGCACTGACACAGGGGATTGGAGCATGAGATAGAATTGCCGGGACACTCATAGGCCAGTTAGCCTGATGTGTACGGTGGCAAAAATGACAAGAGAGACCCGACCTCAAAAACAAGGTGAAAAGGTGAGAATCAACTCCAAAGTTGTTCTCTGACCTCCATGTAGGCACTGAGGTTTGCATACACCTGCACTTGCACTTACACACACACACACACACACACACACACACACACACACACACACACACTTGAATTTGAAAAAATAAGACCCCAAGAGAGGAAATTAATTTTATCTTAATATACATATAACAACTGAGCTTATAAATCTGTGTATGTGTAAGGAAGAGGCAAGGGGCTGTGTGTGACCACTGTCCACTCACACACATACATACATACTGTCGCATCTCCACGATTGGAAACCTCCATGAACTGCATTCCTGTGACCTAACACTCAGACTGTCCTGCTTAGTTTTCTAAGCTCTATGGAGCATATGTAACCTCTCTGTATGCTTTCTTTTATCTATCCAGTGTGTGGCCACCTCGTTTTTATTGTAATTCTGGCTTTCATTTAATTTATTAGTCCGTGGCCTATGTACACATATTTTAATAATTTTGAAGGCCGCTTGTCGTCATTGAAGCTTGCCTAAGGAAAGCCTGAGATAATCAGTATTTCAGATTTTTACTGCTCCGCTGTCCCCTCCCCCACCACATGCCCACACTCATATAGGTTTTTGCTTTTTTTAAAAAGAGAGATTTAACAGCCATAAGGCACTTTTAAAAATAACATTCACATCTGGGCTGACCACCTGTTTGCCAAAATTTAGCTTGATGTTAATTAAAACAGGCATGTTATAAAGCTCAGGAAATGGCAGCTGACCCCTAACCATGAATGTAGTGCTATAATAATATGTAGTAAAAATAAGACATTTGGGGCTGTTGTCCAAACCACTCATGCATTAAAATTCTCACCACTGTACAGTTCCTTGCAGAAGAACGTGCAAATCAACTACAGAGGTAGTTGGACCAAAAACACAATAATGATAATTCTAAGAAAAAGGCTATCCATTCATTCAAAAGATATCTCCAAATGCCCATCCTAAACAAGCATCCAAGATCCACCTGGTGAGGAAGACTCTGAAAGGAGAAGGGAAGACTTGATTAGCCATCTTCTGACAGGATAGGGTGATGTCAACACCACTGTATCTACTGAACAGTTTGCTGTGTGTGTACAGCAAAGTAAAAACTTTGTTTTGTGTGATTTCACTCCATCCTTCCTTCAGCTCTGCAGGTTTATGTGTTCTAATGAGATTCATCTTACAGACAAGGCAAGGATGGCATGTAAGAGCCCATTCACCACCCTGTGTAGTACAGTGGCTAAGCCGTGAATGCCTGCCATCTGGGTGTTTTCATGGAGCCTCTCCATGACCACAGTGTCATGTCCCTCCTCCCAGTTGGTCCCTGTTCCCTTTGAGAACTCACGCCACACTGTTTAGATCCAACCACAGAGATGTTTCTAGGTTGGGCACTATCTCCCATCCTACCCGTGTGTCACTTTCTTCCCCTGTGGTCCCAGAGAGTCTTTCCTCCTCCTCCTCCTCCTCCTCCTCCTCCTCCTCCTCCTCCTCCTCCTCCTCCTCCTCCCTTCCCCATCTGCCTCACCGGTTTGAAACTACTCTTAATTACCTCTGACAAGCTGACAATTGACAGCTCAGCCTTTGTTCCGCTTTCCATACGATCCAGCTACTTGCCCTTTCCTCTGAATCACAAGTTTTCCTTTTTCTTCTTGCTCAAGTTTTTCATTTTCTAAACTGGGGCATCAGGAAACTTGCATTTTAGGGCACATATACAACTTACATGATTAGCATGTATTATACCATAACTGAATGTTAGGCTGCATACACACCGCCTTTAAAGAAAATCGTCTACTGGGCCTATCAACATTTCCTCGTGGAGGTGGGGGGCGGCTTATAAGGCCCCACCGCTCACTGAGGAGCTATAGGCAATTAATAGTTGCTGAAGGTTGGAGGTCACATTCTACAGTAGTATAGCCACCGGAAGTTGCCGTCCTCAAGTTATCCACCCCCTCAACCCTTGCCCATGCTCATGCAGGGAACCCTAATTAAATGCAGGGGGCCACACAAAAGACATGAAGTTAGGAGAGGGACTTGGGGGAAAGAAAGTGCTCAGTGGGCAGAGAAAGAGGTCAAGAGAGGACAGTATCGAAGGGATGTGATCAAAGGACATTATATACATTTATAAATAATCTATGATTAAATAAAAAAAAACCTGTATTTTAAATTGTGGAAGACTAAATCAATTGTAAATGCTTCGCTTGTTGTACAAACTGTTACCAAAAGTGCCCAGTTGGCATGGCAAAGTTCCAACTGCAAGACCAAGTTAACATGTGAAATCTCCGTATTCGCTTTTAATATGTGTAGTTTCTTTAAGAAATAGACAATGAGGCCCTCTGAAATGCAGCTGTGTTTTCAGTCCTGAAGGCCGTTGTACATGATGAGCAAGAGTCATGGAATCTTCTGGGTGCCCAATATACGAGACCCAGCACACTCTGTGCCATAGGGATCAGAGATTTTGTCCATACTCACAGAACACTGGTATGCAGTTAAAATCGCCAAAGATTTTGCTCCCTCTTCTATACTTACTATGTGAAACTGGACAGGTCTTTTAACCTGATTCTGCCTTGGTGAACTACAGCTGAGCACATCTTGTGATCCTCTCACCAAACAATGATGAAATCAAGTGAGATTTTCCATGTAAAAACTTAACCTAGTAAGTACTTGAGAAACTGCACCTGCTAATAACACCAATTCCTTAGTATTGCCGTTGTTTGGTAAAGGCTTATTTGCATGTGTGTGTGTGTGTGTGTGTGTGTGTGTGTGTGTGTGTGTGTGAAAGGGAGAGGGTGTGTGTGTGTTTCTGTATACCACATGTATGCAAGTGCCTACAGAGACTATGAGAGTATCAGATATTCTGGGACTCAAGTTACAGGCGATTGTGTGTGCTGGGAACTGAACCTGTGTCCTCTGACTGACCTCTCCAGCCCCACCCCTGGTTTTTAGATGGTTGTTTATCTCCAGACACTAATTACAGTTGTCACAAAAGCACATCTGGTGAGGAACCCAGATACCCCCTTCCCCCTTCAGCAGCATCTGTAACAGCAGTCCCCCTTCAGCAGCAACCACACCGGCAAACACCATCCTGTTTCAGCTGTCCTTCACCCTTTTATGGATTCTTCTCTTTGCCTTGAAATATTGTTTGGTCCCTATGAATTGGTCTCATCAAATCCAAATCACTGTCCAATTATCAGATTAAACATGAGCATCTCTGTGAAGTCCAGTCTGACTCCCCAAGACAGCCACAAGCAATCCTCATGCCAATTTTACAAACTGTATCTCCTAATAGACTAAAGAGAAAATAGGGATGTTATTTTATCTTATTTTGCCATTATTGTATTCTCAACACCAGGCATAGTGGACCATGTATCATGGGGTCCTTTTCAGGAGGCTTTACTACCAATGAACAAAAGCTTCACCCTAAAAAAAGGGACTTAAATATTAAATAAATATGTGACCAAGTATGACATGAAACACAGATGTAGGATGGGGCTTGGGGCTCATTCGAGGGTTCAGCATCCCTATGGAGAAGAGACCAGTTCCTATCAGGTCCTCAGCTGCTCTCACCTTCAAGCCTGAGACTTTAAAGCCACAAGATGGCTGCCACAGCACCAACCCTCACACCCAGGAGTAGCAACAACAAAGGAAGAAGAAACTGTCTTCTCTCCTATGTTTCCTATAGAACCCTAGAAACCTTTCCCAGAAGCCCCATCAGACTTCTGATTCTCCATTTCCCAGGATTAGGGTTTTATGCTCATTCTCAAAGCAATCATTCACAGGGGAAATGAGATTACCACAATTACGTCAGGCTAGGGCTCAGCAAACATTCTCTTTAAGGGGCCAGATAATAAATATCCAAAGCATGGCAGACCAGACTGTCGCCACTGCACAGCTCACTGTGCCCATGTAGGATAAAAGCACTCAGAGTTTGTATGTAAATTAATGATGTAGTTGTATCCCAATAAAAGTATTCATGGATTCCCATATTTGAATTTCATGTAAAATTCACATGTCATTAACTGTTCTTCTTCTGAATGCTTAAAAATGATTAAAACTAACACTTAAAAATGGTTAAAACCATTCTTAGCTCAAGAGACTATACAAACATAGGTAACAAGCTTGATTTGGTCCAAGAGCTGTATTTTGTTCATTTCTACTTAACAATATCTGTAGCCAATGCATTTTGAGGTGCCATCAAACACAATTTCCTAAGTGTACCATACATTCTGAAAGATGAAAGGGAAATATGACTAACGAGAATGCAATGGATTTTTTTTTCTGCCCAGACAGGATCTTTTGTATCTCAGGCTATCCTCAGATTTGCTGTCTATCCAAGGACGGCATCATATCCTTGCTTCTACTTCCTCAGGGCTGGGATTACAAGCACAGTCCACCACACTCGGTTTATAGGACACTAGAGAATCGAACCAGGACTTCATGCAAGCTGGGAAAGCACCCTACCAACTGAGCTATGCATAGCCCTAGAGCACAGTTGTTATCTGGGAGGAGTTCGTAGAATATCTGTGTGTATGATTTCCTGAAAAGTGTGTTTAGAAGAAGAGCTTTACCTAATGATGATGGATTTAGCAGAACTAGACAAACAAAACTTGCTGTTTACAACAACCTAAATTGTGAAAATGAGAGATAAGTGATGTTTTGTGTTCAAGCGTGTGGGGGATACAGAACTGCAAAGCTCCTCGGAACTCCAGTCATAAAGGGTGTGCTTTTCCAAGCAAGAAGATGTAAGAGAATATTTCAGGGGCATTTTCTATGCTAACATCTTCTGACTTCACAATTTTCCAAACATTATTTTGCATGTATCCTGCTGTAGACAAAGAGATAATTATAGAGTAACTGCTTGCACTCAGTGCAAATTAATCAAATGTAAATTAAATAAACTGTAAATACAAGATACTCCTCAGCTGATAACAGCAAGTGAATCACCTCCATTATAGACTCATTTTTGCAAAATTACATCTAATCATAGTATTTTAAGATAGTGTTTGGCAAAACATCTCTAAATCTGTCAACAAAAGTGGTGATTACTTCTCTGCAGCTGAATACCTTTGGCAACCAACACACATCGTTCAGGGGAGATTTACTGAAGAGGCTTCCTGAAGGCAGGGGTAGAGTCAAAATGACCCCTGAATGGTCCCTTGACCTGTGTGCTCAGAGTCAATAAAAATTCATTTCAGAGTCATTTACTGCAATCATTTTTAGAACTATAAATCTAAGGTATGAATGGGTCTTAAGAAACCCCAAAATAGAAAGTATTCTAATTATACTTACTTGACTTGATCAACATTTTAATCTTGCTCATCAATAGAGCATCTAATCTCATCTAACAGAGACCAGACTTTTTCACGTGGTTCTAAAGGCCTACAGTTCACCATTAGGTCTCCTTCCTTCCTTCCTTCCTTCCTTCCTTCCTTCCTTCCTTTCTTTTTTTGCAAAGACCATTTTAGTTTATTTTCAATAAAGCATATATATAAAATAAAGATTTTGTTGTAATAAATTCTCCACGAAATAGTTTCAATTTCAAATGGAGATTTTAAAGTTATTTATGAAATTCTACCTTTAAAAAATGTAACAGATAAACTATTTGAAAAACATAAGTAAACATTGATTTTATACCCACTTTTTAAATTTTTTAAGCAGGGTCTCATTATGTAGCCCTAACTGCCCTGGAATGCATAGAGATCCACCTGAGTCTGCCTCCTGGTGCTGGTACTGGGATTAACTGTGAGGGATGTGCCACCACTCCTGGTTACACTTACTCTTTTTAAATTTTTATTATTAAGAAATTTTTTATTCATTCTACATACCAACCACAGATTCCACCTCCCCCTTTGCATCCCCCAGCCTTCCTCCCCAAACCACCCCCCATTCCCACCTCCTCCAAGTCAAGGTCTCCCATGGGGAGTCAGCAGAGCCTGGTACATTCATTTGGGCCTCCATTCTTTCTAAATGTATTTCATTATGTGGATGGGTATTCTGCCTACATGTATGTCTGTGCACCACAAACATGATGTGCTGATGGAGGCCAGAAAAGAACAACAGATCTCCTGAGACTGGAGTTAAGGTTGGTTGTGAGCTGCCAGGTGGGAGCTGGGAACCAGACCTGAATTTTCTGCAAAAGCATCCAGTGCTCTTAACCACTGAGTCATCTCTCCAGTCCCAGCACGTGCATTATTAATGCTCTACTACTATGATATCTTAATTCCTCAAGCACAAGGTGTCTGTACATCTGAGTCCATGCAAGTGCTCTGCCTGGCCACTGCTTCCCTCTTCAAACAGACCTCATGACGCCTTGATGTTGCCTTCCAGCCTTGACTGGGACTGGCCATTGGGAACCTCTCTCTTGTCCTTTACCACATAATGGGTTAGGTGGCAAGTCTGTGATTATAGCACCTCTCTTTTAGTGTTTGTTATCTAAGTGCTTTTCAATATGTGAGGAGCAGAGAAAGTCCTGACTGAATCAATCCTGAATGAATGTGTGCTGTTGACATGGGCACCACCATGTCAAAGACTGCAATGCCTCAGACACATGGAAAGCACAAAACCATCCCTGGGCTAGGCTCAGGTAAATGGCGAAGTCCTCCCTGCTGCTCCAAGTGTGAATGGGATAGTGTGCACCGAAAATGTTCACCACAGCTTTCGGCCCTCTCCATGCTTTCTCCCCACCCCCATGCTCACAGCCTGAAGATTTCTCCCCTACGGAGAATGCTCCTACACAGTCACTAAAACTACCTCCTTGATTCAGCTGTGTGCAATAGCCCTGCCTCTCTGTTCAGCTGTATGTAATAATCATGCTAAGCTTCTAGGTTCTGTGTCAGTCACAGAGCCCAGTCCACCCAGTCCCAGATTGTCTATACATGAGTTCATGTGTCTGTCTTTTTGTTATTCCCTTACTCCCTGGATTTATGTAAGGACTCAGCATCCACGTATTTGTTACTCCCTTCATGGCTGAGGGTACCACTCTACTTGGTTCATTCCAGAAAAAAAAAAAAAAAAAAGCCTAAGAGGTGAGATTATAAAGCAGTTTACATGCCTATGTAAAATGTTTGGACTTTGTCCTGAAAGAAATAGAGAGAAACTATTGCAGACATGTACCATGTTCATATATGACTTATCAGAAAGATCATTCTGGCAGCCTCATCAGAAGACAAGGGGATAGATAGATTGCAAGAAGTCCACAATATCTATACTAGGAATTCTTCTAAAAAAATGAATGCTGGATGAAGGAGGACAAAAGCTTAACCTATACTCATCCATACTGGACACAGAATTGTGGTCAGTTCAGAAAACCATTTAGAAGCAGAAATCTGTGCAATGGATTACCAAGTACATAGTAAAGTCAAGAATTTAGAAAAAAAAGCTAAGGTAAAATCTGATGTGTGGCTTGTATAGCTAAGCAAAAGTGCTAGCAAGGCTAAGGAAAAGCACCTTGTTGAGGCTAGACAAAAGTGATAGGTAATGTCATATGGACACATGGTTTTCAAGGAGCCTTCAAAAACATTGAGACGATGACCAATGGACACCTGTGTCTATTGTAAGATACAGATAAGAAAAGCATAAATTAAAAATAGAAACCTGAGAGCCAATGGATCAGAACTAGCATTAAGTCAGAGGTGTGCCAATCACTCAAAGAGAATGTGCACATGCATGCATACAGACACATACACACAGAGACACACACACACACACATACACACACACACATACACACACACACACACACACACACACATACACACACACACACACACACACACACACACACACACACACGAAGCTATTTAGCTGAGAATAACTCAATCCAAACACCAAGGGCAAGGCGAACGGAGCTCCTCCCTAACACTGAGGAAGAGCCACAAAGGACAGTCAGCCCAAGGGAAAACTCCAAACAAGGAGAAAGTTGCAGGACCCAGACATTAGCCAGCTACGGTTGTCCAACAACAAGATCTCAGTCACGTGACACAGGAAATCTGTGGGTCTGCTACAATGGTGACCTAGGGCTGCAGGTCTATGTACCCGCTGGGGCTGCTCTACGACACAGCTATTATCCTTGGAAGACCACCAAGTTCCCTGAGGCATCATCTTCTCCCAGGAATGGCAAACCTTGAGAGAACATGTGGAAGCCTGGGATGCCCTTTAGGTTCTACTCTCAGATCCGTGCTCTAACACTTCTGCCCCCATTCCTCTGACACAGTCATCAAGGCTAGGCCTAGGTTGATGAAGAAGTGGTCAACAAGGATGAGAATTACAGCTAAGGCTTGAGCTATTTCCTAAGAAGCGTGGTCTTGTCCATGAGAACACTACCACTGGTCATTCAAGCAAAATGATTCTGTATGTCTTCAAATTGCCTGGTAGGCCCATCTTTTTGGAAGACTCAAGATCAGCCATTAGAAGTTATACCCTTATAAGAAACCAAGGAATTCCTATGGGACAGGATGCTGTTCATATGGCTAGTGGGCATTAGATGAATAACAGAGTCAGATTTTTTTTAGTATCAAGGGACAGTCTAGCTTAAGAGCTCATAGAAAGGGGAATTTATTGTACAGATACCTTCTCAGTATGAGACAGAAGCAGGTGTAGCAGGAATCTTAATAGTTCTTACTAATAAAATCAAACCCGAGGCCAGTTATTGGGGTCAATGCTGGTAGAACAGAGAGACAGAACAAGCCACAGCTAACCTCACCTGGCCAACTTCTCGACTGGTCTTGTTTCCTCAGACTGGAAGCCTCTGTGTCCTCATATCCGAATGGCTCTCAGCTAAACTGCTGCTAGAAGCCTGAAAGCTTAACCAGCCAAATGCTTAACCAGCCAAATGCTTAACCAGCCAAATGCTTCTAAGCTTCTGGTCCTCACACCTTATAAACCTTTCTGCTTTCTACCACCACTCCCTGGGATTAAAGGCTGCTTTCTGGGATTAAAGGCGTGAGTCACCATGCCTGGCTGTTTCCAATGCGGCCTTGAACTCACAGAGATCTAGAGAGATTTCTGTCTCTGGAATGCTAGGATTAAAGGCGTATGCTAACATTTTCTAGCCTAAGTATCTTGTGGCTTTTCTGTTCTCTGACCCCAGATAAGTTTATTAAGGTATACAATATTTTGGGGAACACAATACCACCACAAGCAGGAGATACATTGCAGCTAGAAGCTGAATCCTCTCTCCAGACTTCACACTGGCAGGGTCTGTGTTCTCTTTCATCTGTTCTTTAGTTTTTCTTTGTAGAGTAGGTCTACAACACTTCCTCTGTCCATCAGCAAGTCTTCTCCTTACTCAGGGTTTTGTCTCCATCCTAAACCCTGTTTGTACATAGCTCTGAATGGCCATCACTCCAACTTTGGAGCATCTGCCACTGCTTCCAGATGCATGGGGCCCATCAACTTTTCAGTTCACACTCGTCAAGGAGATACTTGGATTTTCCCAGCTTCTTTTTCACAGTACACTCTGTCATGTGCAATATTGCACATATGACCATCTCTAATCAAACTAATTGTGACCAACCAGAGCAGGTGGGTGATACCAAGAATAAGGAAGTTCCCCTTAAGAAGTACCATGGCTAGGGAGTTATCAGCTGAGATTTCTAGTAAAAGGAGGCACCCAGAGACACAGAACTAGGGTTTAAATGAGAGCAAATGGAAGGCTACCCTTTAAATAGTGGGGGAGCCACCCAAGTTCATCCTGGATGAAGCGTTAGGGATGCTTGGACTAAACTCTAGACCATTGATCAACTACAGACTCAAAGAGAGACCCAAGCATGTTACATAATAAAACACTTCTTAAACATTATCTCACTTCAACCTCATTAAGAGATTTGCCCCAGGACCCTTGAAATGAGAATTCAAAATATGAACTGAATACAGAATTGTACACTGGGAAATATGAATGAAACAGTAAAACTTTCCACTGTTTGGAGACTCCAACTAAAGAATGGGCTGTTGGTAGGGACAATGTCCTCTCCAACTCTTCTTATGAGGAATGGAGCACTAGGGAGGAGGGATGGAAGTTCATGAGCACTGGTGGTACCCAGACAGAGACTAGGACTGGAAGAATGATCCCACTCATCCTTACCATTACCTAAGAGTAGAAACATGTGCCAGGAATAGGAAGCTGAGAGTTTCTGGGTACACCACAAAGTCCTAAAGGGCACTCCTTGATGCTCTCCAGTTGCATTATTCAAGATGTTACTTCCCTCCAGGTACAGAGAACTGACAGCTGTGGTACCCAACAGTATGGTTATTACTGCTCTTTCCATAAAATTTCTAGAGTCTCTTAGGCCATCATTGGCCAGATTTGCTTCTTTCTTCATGAAGTTACCCCATAAACACTGAATCCCAAACCCAGATTGTCTCTACGCTACCACAGGCTATCTGAAATAATTCTGTATTATCTATTCTTGATTTAGGTTGGGGTCAAATCTGAGAGTGATGTGTCTCACAATATAAAAAAAAAATTAAGAGTAACACAGGACAGGACCTGGTGATGCATCCCACGAGAAGATGTAAAACAACAGTTTGAATTAGCTGGAGTCTCTGTCACTGTAATAGGGCCAGAGGTGTACAGGGAGAGCTGAAACTTAGTTAACTACAAAGAACACAGCTTATACAGGTATTAAAAAAAATCCAGAAAGAAGGCTCCTCACTCTTTTCCCACCCTCAAAATCATGTTAAGGAAAGGGTATAAATAAGGACTGACTTTACTGTTTGGATAAACATACAATATACCTGTTACTTTAAAAGAGAGGAAGGAGGTGTTAGCAAATCAAACCATGAGGTGTCACAAATCCAAGAGACTTGGAAATCGCTACACTCAAGGCCCCTTTGGGTTCGGAGAGATTTATGCTTCTTATGGGTGTCCAGACATTAGCAGTTCAAGTCCCGCACTGTATTTAGGCTTCATTTAAAGGACCCATAGGTCAGACCAAAATACAACGGGGCTTTATATGCCAATTTTTCTTGACTCTCTGTAGGTCAGGGGAAGTTAAGCTCATGTAATTAGGGGATAAGGATGGAGGCTGGGAGTGGAGGATGGGAGAATGATGAATGGTTCAGAGTTTAAAGGCTCAGTAGGAAACCAGAGGTGAAGTGGATGAAGTCAAATTTTGTATGAAACATGTATTTTCTGGGGGAGAGAAATATGTCCTGTAGTGCCACTCTCACCCACCTGTGGAAAAAAATAATGCAAATATGTCATGACTGTAAGGTCATTGCTACCCTCTTATCTATAATCAAATCTGGATTCAAGTATCTTCATTCCAATGTCTACAATAACTGTATCGCAAAAGTATTTATTTAAAGACAGTCTCACTATGTAGCCCTGGCTAGCCTGGAATTCATGATGTAGACTGAGCTCACCTAGAACTCACAAAGATCCACCTGCCTCTCCCTCATGAGCTCTGGAATTAAAAGCCTGCACCACCTTACCCAGCCTTTATTGAATTCATTTTATTTCACAAAGGATGGTCCGCACAATGTTTTAACTCGATCTTCTCTTAATCTATGATTGAACTTACCATAAACGATGGCACAAGGCAAAGAGGGGCCTCAATGTGTAAGCACCAGAAAGCAGTTACCACAGGCAGTGTAAAAACAACAGTGAACAGCCAGAGCAGCTAGAGCTGAGGACTTGAGTGGAGGATAGCCCTGCGGACCTCAGAGTGTACAGAGAAGAATCTCACCGGGTCCCGATGACAATCATCCACACTGCGACAGAGAGCAAGCTCTGATAGTCTGCTGCAGTCCACCTGGGCTATTAACAAGCTGACAGAACCCCAAACTCTTGCCAAGGGCTTCTGAATACTCAATACCATACTGACAGCCACACACAGTGCCCGCATCCGTGATTCATCAGAGATTCTCACCAAAAAAAAAAAAAAAAAAAAAAAAAACCAGTGTTTTTACGGCCAGCTTCATGGGATGTTAAAACAGTGTTTGTCATCGTACCTTTCTGGCATGAGTCTTTGGCACCAATTTTTTCCCCGTCCGTTAGCTTTTTCAGTCTTTTAGTATCTTAGCCTGACATTGATCCCCTCTTTCCCTCCTTCCTCCCTTCATCCCTCTTTTCTTCCCCTCGTCCCTACCTTCATTGCTTTCTTCCTTTCCATGAAGCCACGTGTGAAGTACCTGCTATGTGCTGAACACGGGTCTTAGCTTGCAGAAGAATGAGAAAAGCAAAAGAAACTAGACAGGACCACTCCTTAAGGACACCTCGCACTCTAGAGAGGGAAGGCAAAAAAGAAATGAGTTTATAAGGACAAAAATAAAATTTGGGGCCAGGCTTAAAGTCACATAGGAGAGAAAAGGCATCAGAGGGGAGCTGGACTGCTCCTGAGGAGATGGAGAGATGAGTTTCCAGGGAGCATGTGCATTCGGGCTAACTCAAACGGGGCTTCTTAGCATCAATAGCATTTATTGAGTCACGTTCTGTTACAGATTACCCCACTTGTTGTGGGTTATGCTGCAGTATATCCAGCCTCTACCCATTCACTGTCTGTGACAAAATCACCTCCAGTCATGGCCATCAAAAACATCTCTAAATACTGCCACATGACTCCAGGAGAGCAAGCAACCCCTAGGCAGGAACCACCACACCATGGAAAGAGTCAGAGCAACCAGCATGAACAAATCACATACTGGGGAGGAGCCTGGGGTACTGACAAAGAGAAGCTGGCTCTTGTGAACAGAGAGGGCGAACAGAGTGTATGGTACAGCAGGGAGTTGATGGAGGGCATCAGGGCAGACAGGACCTGCCAGCCCCTTGTAGAAGCTGCATTCACATCAGAAAACCCACTCAACGTGGAAGTTTTTCAGCCCAGGGAGAAAAAGAAAAGAACAAATGCACCAACTCAAATCATGGAATTTTCTGTTTCTCTTCTGACACTGAGTTCATACTCCACACTGAGAGGATTCTTCTGAGCCCAATTACCCATGCTTCCACAGCATCAGATAAAAATCATCAATATTACCTTTAAAAACAAGTAATAAAATCTCCAATTCAGTAACTGACTGCTCAGTGGGTCAAAAGTCTCAACAATATTTTTTTCAAGGGCTTGCATGGAGCATCAGTAGTTTCAGGTGGCACAGTGCTTAACTTACAGTCTTTGTGGCTTTGGACAGGATAGCTGTTGGCAGCATCAAAATCCTAGCCCACATTTGATCTGTCTGCAGCTTCCATGTTATTTCTAAGCTCCAGATTCCTAGCATAAGACTATCTTCAGGGAAGTTATTCTGAAGATCATCTTCTCTTTCCATCATCTTTCCCACAGAGAGATGCAATTAAGGACCACATCCCTCTTGGGCGTGGAAAGAGACACCCTCATATGGCAAATGGAGGAGACTTCCACAAATGAGTTGGTTTATATCTGGGGGAAACGGTGCTGAAAGCTGGAAGACTGATACTTCAACACCTTCCAAATTCTAGCTGCATGAAGGTTCCCTTCAAGACTATTCAAGCTTGATTAATTGATGTGCTGGGTAAGAAATGGGCGGTGTGTCCAAAATAATGGAACCAGACTTGAGAGCGGTGGGTAACTGCAGCGGGAGCCGCAGACTTCAGTTCATGTAACAGAAGCACAAAGGCAGCAAGTAAAACAAAGAAAGGGAAGGTAAAGGAAGGGGAGGGGAGGGCAGGGGAGGGAGGGAGAGGAAGAGAAGGAAGGAGAAGAAAGGAGGGGGGAGGAAAAGGAGGGGAGGAGAGGAGGAGGAGAACAAGAAGTGAAAGGAGGAAGAAGGGAAGGGAGAGAAGAAAGGGAAAGGGGTGAGGGGAGGGGAGGAGGGGAGGGAAGGCAGAAGGAGAAAGGGAGAAGCTAAAGAGTGGGAGATTTTGGGCGGCTGTACAGTACTGACAACAGGGACATGAGAGAGAGCTACCGGGTCCCCTTTTCTCCTCAAATAGTCACAGCAGCTACACAGTCCAGGCAGAAAACGTGAGGTTTGAAAATAGTATTCCTAATTTGTACATCACTCAAAAACCCTCTGAATTTGGTGAATTGTCATGTCGGGCCTTGGTTTTCTGGCTTGCTAAATGGATGTCATGGTACCAAGTGTGTGGTAAGTCACGGAATGGGTAAGATGGCATGATGCAAAGAACTGTGCAAAAAAAATTACACATAAAATGGAAAACCTTGGGGCTGGAGAGACAGCTCAGTCAGTAAGGTGCTTGCTTTACAGACACATGAAGACCTAAGTTTGATTCCCAAAATCCACTTAAAAAAAAAAAAAAACAAGCTAGGCATGGTGACACATTTTTATATTCCCAGATCCAGGGAGGTATAAACAGGTGCATCTCTGTGGCACACTGGCCAGCCAACCTAGTCTACTTGCAGATCTTGTCTCAAGAAAAAGGATGAATAACTCCTGAAGAACAGCACCAAAAGATGACCTCTGACCTCAACACCCATGAGCATACACATGTACTCATCCACACCCAGGGTCACATACAAAGACGTGTGTGTGTGTGTGTGTGTGTGTGTGTGTGTGTGTGTGTGTGTGTGTGTGTGTATACATATATCCTTGTCACTATATAAAGAATCATGGTCTAGGAATTGCCATAGAGCCTAGGACTTCATACTATGGAGGGTCTCTTTGGTCTTAAAATGAAGAAAATTCAACAATGGTCTCCCTCTCACATGTCCTATATGGTCCACAGACCTTAGAAATCTGTGTGGAATTCAGCTCTTGGGCTCTGCATAGGGACTGAACATGGCACGACAGGAAGGCATCTTTCCTGCTCACAACAGTCGGATCCATTGAGTCACATGTACCGACACACCATGTCCACTCGCCAGGTGGAGAATCAGATTCAATCAACAATCAGCTATTGGGCACCTACTATGTGCAAGACCTGTGCTAGGGCTTGGGAAATGGAGAACAATAAGGCTAGGCTCTTCCGTTGATTAACTAAATTTACGAGAAAAAATAAAACGTTCTATGACTAAACGTATAGGCTGATATACTATATATTCTTATGTATTTGTTGACTATCTTTGAACACTAGAATGTAAGAACCATAATATTACAAACCCCTTCAAATCCCTCCTACACAGAACAGTAGCTAGCATTGATCAGATATTCAGTAAATAGTTGCTGAATAAATAAAAAAGAATCCTCACCTCTGAATAATTCTCCTTACTGTTCACAACATTTATGAAGCACAGGGCTGTGCCAGCCGCTCTTCTGCATGGTCGCACACATTTTGCAACCAAATTGCATGGAACAAATTCAGAAAGGTGATGGTTTTAAAAAGCACATAAAGCCACAAAGCTGCTAAGTCTGGAGCAGGGTCTGAACCTTTTTGCAACATATTCTGGCTACTTATGGAATACTTACTACATTGAGACCCTCTTCTGGGTAGCAGAGAGAGAACAGAAGGCAGACATTGGGAATCTCTGTTGTCCTCGTACATACACGTAACTGGGAGGGGACACAATGAAAAGCAATAGACACATGTTTCCCTGAGGCCAAAATGCAAGGCCCTTGCTAGGTTGTGCCCCCTCTCCACCCCAGTCATTCCCTTTTGGGATAATAACCACCAAAAGAAAGAAATGCAAAGAAGAGGTATGGTACATACCAAACTGAAGCTAAGGAGCTCCAGGAAACCAGAAAGAATAAAGCCAGATAAATGAGTTTGCCCAGAACACTAACAAATGTCCTGTTCCAAAGCCTAAATTGGAAATATTTGCATTTGGCTTGAGTGCCCTGTAGGCCCCCAGGCAGGCAGCTCATGGACCTTCCACAACACAGACACAGCTCCCATCAGGGCACAGTCATGCAAACCAGCTCTCTACCAGAAGGCCTGAGGTTTGGATGAATTAAAAGGCCTAGGTCTCTGGCTCCTGGAGATGGCTAGACAAGGCGAAAGCATATGCCTGCCTGCCTGGCAGCAGCTCTCCCTGGCTGCAGTAGAAGCATTGACACAGGCCAAGCAAAGCTGGCAGTGACAGTGGCCTTGGGCAGAAGCCATCGCCAGCCAGCACCAGCATGGGGCTTCCCTACAGACAGCTCTTGCTCAAACAAAGAAGGATGGAGGGAAGGGCTGTGCATGTCCAGCCTGCAGGCTTGCATGGAAACTGGAGAGCGGGGCATGCTTAATGGGAGACCCGATCGGCTCCAAAACCTTAGGCTCTGAGTCTGGGAGGCAAGCGGAGTCATTTCCTGATGACAATTCTCTGCATAATGGATTTGTGTTATAAAGGAATTTATGCCCTCAGGACCAAATTACCCAGATAATTGAAGATGGAAGGAGGCTGGAAGGGGAGGGGAAGAGGGGAAAGCCTCAATTACAGGGGTTTCTCTGACACCCTGAGTGAGTTCAACACTCCAGTTCATGAAGGCATTTCATCTGCGGTATCACCATGTCTCTGCAGGCTGCCTTGATGGAGAAGGCAAAAGCAGTGGCTTTCTTGAGCTCAGCCACAGAATGTCAAGTCCCCCTTCAAGGAGATCCCCAACCCTGACACATTTCACCAGCCTCAGCTTCCAAGATGGAGGTCCTGTTCTGTGTCTCACACTCACCAGGAAATCTACGAACCCAGATGAAGATGCTAGAGGCTTAAAAGTTTACTTTTATTTTATTTTAATAAAATAAAGATCAAAGGAGCCAGGACATCTTTCAGAGTTCAGATTTACTCATAGTCACAGCTGAGACCTGGACATTAATTCTAAGAATAAGCAGTTCAAGTTTCTCACAACTATATAGGTCCTTGGCTTTTTTTTTTTTTTCAGGGTCAGATGTATGGCTTGCATATGTCCACTAAAACTTTCTGTTTGGGAAATTTAATTCCCAAGTTCTTATGTATATGCTATTTACAGGTCATTATGATAAGTTGATAGTTGTGAGCATGGGTACCCTGTGATGATGTTTTAAGATGAGGGAGAGAGATGCAAGCAGGAACCCTCGCTCTGTCTCAGTCATGTGAATCCCACTATCATGTTCTTGTAAGACAAGAGGGACCATGTAAGATGACAGAACCATGCCGACAGCTTTTCAGACTCCAGAGCTATGAGCAAAATACATCTTTATTCTTTATGAAGTACCTGCTGGTCTCAGGTATTCTGTTAAGACAACTGAAAACAGACTAAGCAAGCAAGAATTACCCACAGGCAACAGAGTTGGTAACACTACCCTGCATGACTGCATTAAGGGTTTTTATGTTTACCTCTGTCCTAACTTGATACCAAAGCACAAAGAAATCCTGTCCCCAGAACACTGTTTTTACTCTCCCTTTTGGGATCATTAACCAAAGATGCAAAAATACAAGAGCACAATCTTTAGACAAGTGAAACTGGACCAAGTTTACTTCACAAAGAAGCAACCCATGATTCAAGCAGCCCTCACATGAGGAGAGAGTCCAAGAACTCTTATCTGAAAGACAGGCCACTATCTGTGGCTAGAAAACCAAAGTACAGTACACAATAGCTCAGATGGTCAGATCGGCACCTGCCTCACCTTGGACATGCTCAAATCAGTAGCCAGCTTGAGAATGGCTGATACCCAGGTATTGGTTACAAAAGACATGTCCCAAAATTAGGTTCGTTTAAGTACTGATTTAGGTTACACTTCACTATGTTAGGACTGGGAGGATGGAGACAGGGCTTACATCAGTGCTAAGGCCTGCCCGCAATAGTATCCTGCTTGTTTTAACACTCAGGGGAAGAATGTAAGGAAATGTCAGGGTCTCCGAGTCTCCCATAAAATACCCCTCCTCCACATGCCCCCTCTCATCTCAGCTTCCTTCGCTGCTCAGGGAGGTCAAACACAGGACACAAGAAAAAGCTATTTTAGGAAAGTTGTCCATGATTGAGTCCAGATTTATGGAGAGACTGAAGAAGCCCCGCTGCAGAACTGTTATTTACCTGAGCACATCTGATTGTGTTTATGAGCCTCATTTTGTCAATATTTACATAACTAAATGGGCAAATGCAGGAAAGCCAGAGCCTCTGAAATATGGCTAGAGGGATGCAATAAGAGTGGGGGTAATAACAGATGGTGACAGGCATTAGGTAAGCAAAGATGCCCAGAATGTCTAAGATACCCAGTAGTGTCTGGCTCAAGGGAAGTATACCATGAAGCAATGCAGGGATGGAGGTGGGGGTGGATGGAAGGTGGTGAGCAGCCTGCAAATAGGTGCTATGCCACTTATTCAAGCACTCCCACAAATGGCCTAAAAGATTTTCCCAGCATCCCTTGGATCTCTATGAGTCACTGTGGGATAGCAGTGAGGTTTGGAGTTGAGTTATAACCATTCACCAAAGCATTTTCCTCTAGACCGTATAAAGGAAAGGGGCTATGTTGGTAAATTTATTGACTATTTCATTAGATCAATATGGAATATGATTTAAAAGGCTTTGCCTAGGCTCTTTAAATCTATTTAATCAAACCAATTAATAAAAAAAAGGTAAGGAGTTGAAGCACATCATGTAAGGGGCATCATAAATATATTCCCTTACGTGGGCTTTTGATCTCACCCAGGTAATTAACAGCTTTAGTTAAGTCCAGTCTTTCCTTCATGCCTGGCTATGGCCATAAAACCCCCAGGCTGTGTGTAGCTCTTGGATTTATGATGTTTTTCTTACCACGAGAGCGTCTCTCGCATTCTGTTTCTCCCCTCCTTGAGAAAGTTTCTGTAGCCATTGCTTTTGCCGCTGTCAAGAAAGCTCCGTTGCCTGGGAAACTGTGTCCCAGCCTGTGTCTGGGTGTACTCAGCTCTTCCTATCCACTTCAGAGGCTTCCTCACAATCAAACTGCTTCACACTATCTCTTCTCTTGAAGCAGAGAAGTAAAATCATCCAGAATTGCTTTTCATTCATCACTTGGCTATTTTTGGCTCCTTTTTATGAATGAAGTGGCCTCTCTCTCTACCATGAGTGTGGCTTCTGTTAGGAAATTTGAGGAGAGAAGGCCTTCTTCCCTGAAACCATTGGGGATCCACCATTCTTCACAGGCTCTCAACAAACTCACTCCTATCCCTCCACTGGCAGGCCCTTCTCCTCCCAGCTGCCCAGATCCACTCTTCCTGGCATACAGGCTGTAAGATTCAGACAAGTCAACATTTTGGGGTGGATGAAGGATGGAAAAACTGGAATCTGTGTCTTGAGACTCCAAACGAGACTGAGCTCACAGCTTCATTCTGTATGCCAGTCAGGAAAACCGAAGCTTAGAAGGAACACACTTATTTTCCCTAAGCTCTCCTCCATCACTATTTCACAACATGCTTGGTAAATATTGTCACCCAAATAATTGCACTCTGGGCTCCTTCCATGGCTGAGGAAGCAGGGCCTAGGGGCAGAGGGGGAGTGATAGCAACAAAACTCAAATTATACATTGAAAAGTGACCTTCTTACATAAAACACATGAATTTAGGGCAAGAAGCTGGGAGTGTGCAGCACTCTTCTTGATGCGGCTTACTTTCCATGTCGATCAACTTCCGTTCGCATGCACAGAGCACATAGGAAGCCCACAGATGTTGACGGAGGAGCTGAACTTGGAATACTTGCTTTCATAGGCAAGGATCAACAGCAGTCTATTGTGCTTTTCTCTCTACTTACTCCAGTCCAGTTCAGTAAGTACTTGAGTCTACCCTACTAGGTACAGTTTGGTAGAGAAATATCAAACACAGAACAAACACAGTGATTTTTATCACCTTTGTGGGAGACAAAGAGAACTGACATTAAATACTGGTATTTAATTATACCATCTTTCCTCTTATGTCCCCCCTCCAAGGAAAAAAAATCTGTTCTCTCAAACACATGTCTATCATCATTCATTCAATATGTATTAGGTATCTCCTCTACATTAAAAAATGGGCTACAAATGATGTATGAAAGCTAAGAAGCAAGCAATTACTATGGGTCTGCTATATACTAAAGGAGCTATGAGATACAAGTAACTTTGCATCTCTTCATGAACTCACATGAATAAAACCCGCATCTAATTCGAATCACTGTATCAATTTAGGATAAGCTCAGCTGCCAATTCCAAGGTATATTTAAACACCTTGATTTGCGTGACATGGGTAAAGACCACTTTGATCTAAGTAAGAATCTGATTTTGAGAACATAATAAAGCAATATTAAAATTTGTCTTTCAAATTGTGATTGAGATAAGGCAACTTGATAATGTATGATTTCTGTATGCCGACAGACTTTCTGAGCTACAGGGCTTACATCATAATGTTACACTGTGGCTTTTAACGAGCAAATTTTTAAAGAAAATCTTCCTTCTTCAACTGATCTAACTCATGAAGAAGCACATGCCTCCCTCTCCAGTTAGCTTTAATTCAGTCACAGTCACTTAGTTACAAACAGCAGTCACCAGCCTTGCCCTCCAGTGCTTCCTCAGCCCCTGCAGGACGTCAGACCATGGCCTAAGGGGGGTGAGCTTCCTGATGGTTACAGTAACCCTAGATGGTAGGCTACCTGATTACTTCAGTTCCACAGGTGAAAATGTGGAAGCCAAATGTTCCTCAGCCAGTGAAAGCTGCCTAGATTCCAAGCGCGTGTTTTGAAATGAATCCAAAAATCAATGGAGTCTTGTCCCACACATGCAGTCTGGGGTTAAAATAAGTTAAGTAGGTTGACCAATTCCCAAGTATAGCCACAAGCATAGAGAGAATGGGTGTGATTTTTTTTTAACTGCCAATTTCCTCTCAGCCTCTAGTTTCTAGAGAGATCCATGTGGCCTTGTCCTCCAATCAAAGATGCCCATCCACTGGGAGAAACGCTCTGGCTCTGGCTTCAGCTGCTTGTGTGCACGGGCAACTCTGAGACACCTCACGAAGAGGAGCCTCAGAGAATGGTGTGTAATTCCCATCCCTAAAATTAAATTATTAATTTTTTATCAATTAATTGCATGAGAGTGGTGAAGAGCGAGGCCCCTCCGTTCAACAGAGCTCCACTGGGTGCCAGATAAAACAAGAAATCTGCCTGGGTGAGATGGGGAAGAGAAGGCAGGGGAAGCCACAGTGGTAATAACCAGCATCCCCTCGTTTCAAAAGAGGGAAACCAAACCCCTTCCCAGGAGGAGAGAGCAGAATCGCTCAGATTTCTCCAGGGGAGCCTCCGCTGAATCAGCCCTCCGGGCTGTGTAGACTTGCTGCCTACCCAGAGTTTGCCGCTTTCAATTCTCTCACCTACTAAGGAAGAGAAAAAATCCCAGGAAAGAGAACTTTCCAGCCTCCTTTGGAACAGATAAGATGTGTTCTTATTCAGAACAATCTTGCTTAAAACAGGAAATCATGGTACTACACTCCTGGGATCTCAGTATGTGGGACACTGAGACGGGAGAATCAAGAGTTCAAAGTCAGCCTGAGTTACATAGTGAGTGCCCAGTCAGCCTGGGCTACAAACAAACCAGCAAAATCTGAAAATTAATATTAATAATAAGTAAAACAAAAATGGAAATAACTTGTATTGGGTAGGGATGTGCATGTACATAAGATTTTAAATAAAAACATCAAATTATGTGGAAAATATGTCATTTTTAAGTATATTTTATCTTTGGTTTTTACTCACAGTGCTAGGCAAGTGCTCTACTACTGAGCTACAGTCCCAGTGATAAATACTTCATTTTCCTTCCGTTCCTTTCTTTCATTCTTAATTCTTTTCTTCTCTCCCTTTCTTTTGGTTTCAGAGACAGAGTCTCACCACATAGCTCAGGTTGGCTTGGAACTAGTTATATAGCCCAGGATAGCCTCAAACTCTCCAACCCCATCTTCTAAGTGCTAGGATGATAGGCATGTGCCACCACAGCTAACCTAGACTTTATTATTTTATTTTTTATTTCACTTTAATTGAGTATGTGTGTGAGAGAGAGACAGAGACAGAGAGACAGGGAGGTTGGAGTTGAAGAGGTGCCCAAGCACATGTATGAAGGTCAGGGGACAACTCTGTGGGGGGACTTCTCTCCTTCCTCCTTTATGTGGGTTCCAGGGATTAGATGCAGGTCACAGACTTACATAACAAGCATTTCTATCCACTAAGCAATCTCTCCAGCCTTTTCTTTTTAAGGAGCATTGTGTGTATGCTCGCTTTTGCTGATAGGGACCTGTAAAAGCACAGCTCTAAGTTTTGAACAAATATTCACTAGATGCCTACTATATGCCAGAAATCCTAAGTCAGCACACTATTCCTTGACCTTTTATTTCATTCAATAATAGGATATAAATTTATTTTCACAGTGGTACAAATCTACATGATCATTTTATATCGACTCATTTTCACCATAATTCTAAAGAGAAACTTTTCATCACTCTGAATAATTTGTTGCACTGTAATCCCAATCAAAACACCTTTAGGTCTTTCCCTACTTCTTGCTAACAAACACAAAGGTACAATGAGAAGCCTTTTTAACATATCTTTGATTATGTCTTCCAGACAAAAGCTGTTGGAAATTGAAAGCACCCCACATTTGTAGAGCAGTTTCACAATGTCACACTAGTATGACACTCACAGGGCAACAAAGAATCTGACCTCTGTCACCAGAATCGGCCTCTTTCTTCTACAGTCAGGAAGCACACATCTGGATTTCCTTTATCGGGTTCAGAGGTCAAAGTCTGGCAGCTAAGTAAACTGAGTGACAAAACGTACTTGTATATGACATCAGGAGAGAGGTGGGAGTGGGATGGAAGGGAGAAAGCAGGGCACATTAGAACCAAGGAGTCTCAACAAGACCCAAGAGGCACATGGTATTACATACCCACTTGGAAGCCAAAGGAAGACCAGCAGCCCCCCCATCTCCTTCTAGAGAAAAATGTTCCTGTGGATCAAAGTAATACTTGTCTTTCTCACCAATATATTTCCAGTGCCTACCTTAGGGCTTGGAATATGATTGGTGTTCCATAAACAGTTCTGGATTTAGTGATTGAACCGGTCAACAACAACTAGACAAATCCCCCACTTCTGAAAACCACAACTCACCCCACCCTTATCACCACTCAGCAATAGGAACTGTTTAAGAAAGCAAAGACATTTGTGACTAGTAAGTTACATACGGTGTTGATGCTGCAATGCATTCTTCCTGTGGCTGAGGACTGTTAGCCTCCCCCAAACAATGTCAGATCCTTGAGCTGAAAGACTTACAGTGAGGGGGGAGAAAAAGACTCAACATGGAGGAAGGATCCTTTGGCTTTGTACTTTATTTTCTCGGGATGCCCTCCCAACTTCATCTCCCATCTCTCTCTCCTCTTCAGACATATATTACCTCACCCTCTGCCTTGCTGTAGGAATCCGTCTTGGGCACTAACTCATATACATACATGCTGTGTGTGTAAAGCTGCATTTCCACGTGGGTGGTTCATGAAAACCAGCCATCAATCATACATATTGATCATGGGGGTAGTAAGGTATGAATCAGAGAGTAGCAATCACTAAATCAAAGATTTATACCAGTAAAAGAGCACCCAGGCAATTCATCAATACCGCACCACACTCAGTGATTAATTAGGTCCCAACCTGGCAGTGCACAATTAAGGCTATTTCAGTCAGAGAAAGGTCCCTTTCTAAAAATATTTTCTCCTTAGGAGGCCAGCGAGTTTGTCTTTCTATGGCATTCTGTACATTTCCATTGTAGCACTTATCAATGTATAAATATGGGGTTATTTGATGTGATTGTAGATTTCAATTTTCTCCCTTCATTACTCCATTTGGTCCAGGAAGATTTAACACTTGTGGTATCCTGTCATATACTTATTATGTGCTCAATTCGGATATGCTGAATGAATGGATTTATCAACAAGCTATTTCTGACTCCAGAAACCCTAATGCAACAACTCTTACAAAAAGCCTTCCAATCGTTCTCAATGGCTATTCTCCTTCCAAAAGAAAAGGGGAATCCTTGTACATCAGATACACACTTTGGGAACTTACTTGTCAGTAGATACTAAAGTTAAGACATCCAAATCTCTATCACAATAATTCAAGTGCTACCTGGATATCCACACCCTCAAAGGTGAGATTATAATTGTACACCAAACACATGCTTAGGAATATTCGTAGAGACATTGTGATCAATGGCTCAAACTGAAAGCAAAGAGATTGCTCATCACCTAAACAAAGTAAGGTATGTTCAAACATTATAAAACTGCATACAGCAATGAATATGAACGAGCCAGTGCCCCATCCAACAACATCTCTAAATCTCACCAGCATTACATGGACAGAATAAAGCCAGGCACAGAGCAGTATATGCTGGGTGGTTCTCCTTAGGTGACATTCAAATGGGGGCAAACATCGACAGTGGGAATAATGAGAACAATAAGATGATGTAAGAGGTAAAGGCACTTCCTGCCAGGCCTAGTGACCTGAGTTCTATCCTTGGGATCCACATGGTGGGAGGAGAAAAGCAACTCCTGAAACTGTCCTGTGACCACATGTGCACTGTGGCACACACAGACAAGAGTGCATGGCTAGTGTGTGTGCATACACGCATGCATGCATACACACACACACACACACACACACACACACACACACACACACACACACGTACATACCAGGGAGTGAGGATAAATAAAATATAAGAACTAGGGATGTGGATTGCTTTGTACTCCGATATCTGGTGAGAGCATGAAGGAGTTTCTGGGTCCTGAAAAGGTTCCATTTACCCTCTGGTCACTTAGGCATATTTCATGAAATTTCATCAAGGTGTTTTCTCTTGAAAACCAATACAGTTGCAAGATCAGTGCTCTTTCATGTATGTGTGTGATAATTAATAAATTATTCAAGTGTGAGCCTGGTTCTCCTTTCTTTGTGTGGTGGGAGAATTGTAAATACCCTCATATACACTCCCAGCATCTAATCCCAAATTTCACAAAGCATCTCTAGCCACAACTTCCAACATAGGTCACAAGGGTTCAAATGAAAGGTTAGACACCATGGCCTTCAGGGTCCCTTGCAATCCTGAGAGTCTATGGTAAATAGGCTTCTAGAAATTGATGGAAATATTCAACAGCCAGCATGTGTGGCTTTCTTGGCTCAGCTGTTCTCAAAAGAGAGTAATGAAAGGCTGGGGAGACAGCCTGGTGAGTCTAAGAGCTCCTTCTGCAAACATGAGGAAATGAATTCTAGGTTTAAACTGTCACTCAGTGTATCAAAAGCTGATTTATCTTCTAAGATGCTACCTTCCAAAATCAAACAAGAGGAACAGTCAAGTGGCTTTCAAACTCATTCTGCCATCTTGAATAGTGACGTCATTCACTGCACAAGCTTTTGACCACAATGGATGGTGGCTTTGGATTTTCTACCCAACTGCCACATTGTCTTTCTGCTTCCATCTTAACACAGATGAATTCTGTTCATGTATCAGTGTACTTCCCTAACTCCTCCCAATCACAGATGATTGGCCAGTACACAGATGTACTGGCCAAGTACAGTTACATCTGCTGGTCTACCCATGGCTGGTTAAAGAAGGTGCATGCCACAAAATATTGGCAATTTAAGAGGAAGTCAGTTCTGACACTTCCTAAAGTATTTCCTCTACTCATATAAAGGATTCCAAGACAGGACATTGCCCTTAGTTCTCTGCCACTAGGTAAGTGAGAAGAGTCATGGGGCTGCTACAGGCATCTGGTCCCCATCTCCATGATGGAAGCTAGGAATATACAGAGTAATTGCATGAAAGGAATTAAGCAACCCCGGAACTGACCTACCTCTGAACTATTTGTTGTGATCAATAAACCCTTCTCCTGCAAAGCTGATGTTAATTGAGGCTTTGAGAAATTTGCAGCTCAAAGCACTGTGATATATAATGTCACATGGGAACAATTTCCAGGGGAAGAGAAGGATGCTTTCTTTCTGGGATTTACTTAACAAATCTAAGAAAAATTTCCCCTGAAGTGCTAACTGTTCTCCTTCCTGCCCCCATTTCCTCTCAACTCCCATTGGCACTCTCAGATCACATGGCCATTGTTGAACCAATCACAGCTGGTGGCATTAAAATGCCTTTTGCCCAAGCAGACTTACCATTCCCTGGGATCTGGAATTAAGATTAGCTGACCCTGAAGTAAATGTCAGCATGGAGTAGCAGTGACAAAAGAAAACTTAGTCCTGGTAAGAAGAGTGAGTTGGATGTTAGAAACACACTTACTGATCCCTTCTTATCATTGTATAAATGATATGTGCTTGACCCCAGGCTTGCAGAGATAAAGTCTGCTTAGCACAGCTCTGCCTCAATCCAATCAAAGTCAGTATCCTTCTGTGGTCCCTATTTTCGGACTCTTAAAATCTCTCAAATCTAAGCCAGCTCATCAGACATCTAGCAACTGCACTTGGGCTCCCGTCCCAATATGGATTTTGCTAACAAAATTTTATCTAAAGGAAGGTCAAAACATGTTTCTCTGTACCACATACAAATTTTGCCAAGCTGCAGAAGCAATCCCATGCCGGTATATCTAGGAGTTCTATCTTGCTTTTGACACAAATTTGTAACTCTCTCGTTTCCCATCAAACTTTCCTGAATTTACATTATCAGACTCCCTGGAGCCTAGAAAATGACAACCCAAATTGGGCAGAACTTTTTCTCCTTTGAGGGTGCCATGATGTGGTGGTTAAGAAGGGGTTCAAATCCCTTCCTTACCACTAATTTGGTAGGTCTTGGTCGAGTTGTTTAACCTCTCAATGCCATAATTTTTTCAACCATAAAACAGAGTAGTTGTGGTTTCTAGCTGACAGGAGTGGAAAGGACAATGTGAGCCAGTGACAGAAAAGCATTCAGACAAATGCCTGGGAAACAAACTGTCAGCTCAGTGGGTATTAGTTACTCCTCCTGGCTCTCTTTTCTCCCCCTTTCTTCTCTGACTCCAGCATCACCACGCTACATCATCACAGTCCACAGAAGTAATTGACTAAACTATTCTGGTTGCGTTTTACCAGTCAATCAAACAGCTTGATTCCACCACCACCCCCATTTGGTTAGACAAATTTGCCCTTTGGTATAATAGTTAACTTGGCCAATTAAATGGAAAGGAACATCTAATATTTATATGGTAATTTCTCTACCTTGAGCTTTCTCTGGGGCCACAGGACCGATCCTCCCAGGTCTCTGGAGTCTAGGTAGATACATTTTTTTTTCAGGCTGTACCCCTGGCTTTGAGCCAGTGTGTCTGCACGGTCTCAGAGCAGCTGAGCTCCAAGCGTGCCTTAGGGACTCAACTTCATTGACTCACAAAATCAAAATATACAAATCCCCCTTTTAAACCATGATATATAACTGGGAGAATATTGGCTCTCTACTACATTAGGGCCCACCCTATTACCTTATGGAATTACCCACAGTGGCAGAAATCCATTCACCTGATCCACTGACACCCTGGGGGCAACTCAGATAGCATAAAGCCAATTGATAGATGTATATTTGATATATCTTTTATGCCTGGAATTTATGTCTTCTGCATGTTTCATTTGCCATTCTGAATCATTTTATGCCACGGGAGAACTAGGGAAATTCAAAAGGGACTGAGAAAGCAGCAGCATGGAAGGAGCAGGGGGGAAATCAAAATAGCCATTTTTCTTTCTGATCTAGGGCCTCATACCAGAGCATCGGATCAGTTTGAAAACACAAAGCAAGTGTCCCTCCTTGGTGCCTCCCAGTAAGGAGCAAGGAGATGAGGCACTCAGCTGAAGGACTGGAAAACCCTTTCCCTGCATCCTTGCTGGGCCACATTCCCACTACAAAGAAAATATGTGGGCTAACGATACGAACAGTAATAGGACTAAGGGTATGTGTTTTATTCTCACAGTGAGCAAGGCTTGACCATGTATTTCAGCTCAGATCATGCACAAAACATAACATGGTGAGGTCAAAACCAGTCTCTCTAGCCTTATGTAATTGATATTCGGCAAAGGAAAATGACCTCATAGGGACCATGGGTCCTAACACTGCCTTCTGCCTCCTCTTTATTTGGCTAATGTGTATAAATGTGTAAGGATCATAGAGGGTTTCTTCACAGGCATCCACACATGGAACAGATCAGTCTTGTGACTATCCCTCTGAGTCCCATTATATGCTTTTCAATATCTTCATTCTTTAAAAAGAAAGAATTCAAACCAAATTATAGTAACAGCTTACATACACATGCATGTCATCTTCCTTCAATATACATGATAAAGTGGTTCTAAGATGCCCACTGTGGACATAGACATGGATCTGCAAGTTCCTTATATAAAACAATGCAATGTTTGCATAGAACCCACGCCAAGCCTCTCATAGACTTTACATCTCCTGCAGATTACTTGTTATAATGCATACAATATTAGCACTCTATAAATTATTATGATAACCAGGAAATAGTGGCAAAAAGTATTATTTTTGAACCTGAGGTTGGTAGAGTCTCCAGGTGCATAACTCATGCTCAGGGAACTCACAAATAAAAAAAAAACTGACCATACATGTGCCCACACACACACATAAATGCTTCTCACAACAACCTTATGAGAAAAAGTAGTATTCTTTTCTACATTCTACTAAAAATAATACTGAATGTGGGTAATACCGTAACTTCTGGGTCATGCAAGGAACTGTACTCTTAACCTCTCCACAGTCATGTCAGCAGTAGAAAAATAGAAGCCTGACCTCCAAGAAAAAATTGGCAATAAGACCAGACAACAATGAATAGCTTTGTGTTTGCTGAATAACCTTGTTTTAGCCCCACAAATGTGTTTCCATGAGAATCTTTTCAAGAATAAGCATTTGGTGAGAGCTGTATTCTTTGCTGAAGACCTTGGAGGCATGGAAATCACTCCCACTACAAAGCATTTCATATGAAAAACCATTTCTCTAAAGCAATGTATGTACCTCCCATCTTGTGTACAAGGGCCTCTGTCTCCATTTCTCTATTAGGGATTTCAGCCTTTCTAACGCATGTGCATTCCCCTCCTCTACCATTTCAACTTCCGACACATTTTTCTGAAGTATGAAAAGAGTTCAATTCAGCCTCAGTTCTAACTAACAAATTTGGTATCAGCATACACAAGCATTCAAAAGACAAAAAAAAAAAAAAAAAAACCTCTCTATGTAATGAGGCTGTTCCCTTTATCAGTGACATAAAATTTGGAGAAACACTAGTTAGTGTTCTACAAATCCTTGATTTAGTAGTGAGCAATGTCAGACGTGATCCCTGGCTTTATGGTGCTTACCATGTATCATAGACATGACAAACATCATTCAAATAAACACAAAATGTAAGCTCTAGGCATTAAAAGACACTGTGCAGAAATATAATAGGAGGATTTCCTGTATTTGAGGTGTCATAGAGATTCTATTAGTAAATGTTAAATGATTTGAAACCTAAGGAACAGGATAGGTTAGCAAGAATATTCACTGCGGTTAAAAAAAAATGTTGATAAAAAGTAAAAACAAAATAAGTGCTGGATGTCTACATAAAAGAACCATTTGGGACTCTAATTTGTGACATAGTCCTCTGATAAACCTAACAAAAAGCCAATAAGAATTAAAATTTTAATACTAAAATACAAAAGTAAAAATTATAGAATAGACAAACATGTTTTGATATAATATAAAAACTTTCAGGAAAATGGTAACAATGAGAATATAACAGTACATTAAACAAATGGACTCATTCCAAGAATGAACAAATATTTCAATGTTATAGAAATCCATTAATAACATTCATTATAGCAGAAAGTCAAAGGAGAAAATATGAACACCAGGAATACTGTCAAAAAGCATTTCATAAAATTAAATCCACCTCTAACTCCCAAATTAAGAATCCTGTGAACTAGTTAAATACCAAAGCAAGTCTTTTAATAACAATAAGATGTGGGTATTGGTGGTTTCATTTAATTTTTTTTTGTTTAACCTTGTAAAAGTTCCAACCAGCGTGAAAAAATCAACAAAATAATAGATACAGCTACTAAGAATAGTAAGTACACAAATGCTATTGTTCGCATATAATTATATACTTTTAAAACAAATTAATAAAACATAATAGAATAAAAGCATTTAAAGTAATTTGTTGTACAAAAATATATAAAAGTCAGCCATATTCTCATAAGCTAACTACAGGACTAATGAACAAGTCAAAAAAGATGGCTTTTCAAAAATTCTACAAAACAAACCAACCAACTAGTTTACCCAATCTAGGAAAAAATATGAATGCATGAAGTAAAAAAGCAGCAATTATCAAAGTACCACTAAAACTGAATACCAACAAATTCGATAGAAAACACCAGTGTGGTAATCTGGTGGAACAAATTTTCAAGTCTGAGTAAATAATTTCAAGAGAATAAAAGTCATCAAATTGATTCCCGTAAGCAAACATTAAGACAGACCAACTTCCTAGAAGAGAGAGGGAAAAGTATCAAAGCCAGCAAACAAACAAAAACGCAAACAGTAATTCATATGCAATACCAAATAATCTCGAAGCTAGTTAAGCTGCCAGGAGATCAAAGGTGAGAGCCTTCCTGGTTCCTTTTCATAAGCCCACAGATGAGGGTCTGCATCTGGTAAAGATTGCATCACAAGCTGCACATCAATCTCATCTGTAAACACAGATGCAACAGTGAATATCCACAGAGAAAACCAAATGGCTAATGAAAATAACACTCCATACACACAAGACCAATTCAACACTAGGAAATTCATGCATACAATTTCCCACCCCAAAAAGCCAAAGAGAAATCACATGAGCTATATACACTAAGAAGGCACTTGATAAAATTCAAATTTTTGCAGAAACTGCAATAATTTGATTATTTTAAATCAGATAAATCAGTGGAAATCTGGGTGTTCCTGGACTGTTTTTCATGAGGGAAAAGCATACTCTTCCAAATAAAAATACAGCAGTAGCCATGGTATGGAACCCGTTACATCCTGGTGACCTCCCAGGTAAGATAAGGCAATGGTGGTATGTAGCTCCGTACTGCACCAGAGAATAGGTTAAAGTTCCCCAACAGGGTAGGGACAAGACACAGAGGACAAAGAAAAATATGCCTCTACAATGCATAAATCTGACATGTATTTTTGTATGTGTTAGCTACTTTCATTCTCCTCGCTATTACCCAAGAAGCAGACAGGACCTTTCCTATTGTGCCGATAAGGTTTTGAGAATCAGGGCTGCTTAGCAGCTTTTTCAGAGAGCATAGCTGACCACCACAGGGACAGATTTATATACCAAACTACCTAATCCAGTTCAAGTTCATTTCCCTTCTATTATCCTCTCAATCTTCTTAGCTAGAAGATCCTTACTAGCCAAACTCAAAAGAACATCAGGGTGGGATAGGGGAATGTGGAGTGGAGATGTAACCCATGCTGGTCAGCTTCCAGAGGCAACAACAGGGTAAAGAGGAAGAGCTAATGGAAGCTCACAAGATAGGAAGCTCATCTGACCGCCTAACTGTGCAACAGATAATGAGAGCTCAGATCGAAGGAGCTGCTCAGAGATTAAGATAGAGCTTGTACATATCTCAGGATACCTTGGCTCTGAGCAAACTCTCGGGTGCTGTGACCATCTGAAAGACTGCCATCCACTTACATTGCCTAAATGCCACAAGTCCAATAGATTCTTGTTCTTTAGGCAAACGTTTGAGTTTCATTTCTGAACTAGAAGAACAAAAAGCAGCTGTGAAATGGCACAGCTGGTTCCATCCATCACTATGTGTTAAATCGCACAGACAAACCAACATCTGGGCAGAGGAAGACATTGATAAAAATGAGCAGCACCAATCTCCCCTCAGAACAACACTTTAAATCCATTTTTAAAGCATTGCCAGTGAGGAACATTCTCAAGAACACCTTTTTTGAGCTGTGGTAAAAAGTATTCTAGGAATATGTTCTGTGTACCATCATGTAGATGCGAAGTTCACACTTAGTCATTTTGGCTATAAGTGACCCTCTCAATCGGTCAGGAACCACTTTGCACCTGTGACCCCTAGGATAGAAACATGGAGACGAATGTAATTGACCTACTTCCAAAGTCACACACACATTAAAAAAAAAAAAATCTGTTCTCTCCTTTCCTGACTTGGGAACATATGGTGTCGGATTACATGGTTGGCACCTGGCTGACTGCTGAGTCCATGTGTTGCATTCTAACACAAACAGGCAGAGGCACAATGCCTGCCCAGAGGAGTCGCCAGCCAAATCCAAAATGGGCAGCTCGAGTCACAGGCTCAGCCAAAAGGCGCTGTAACAGCCTGGTGGAGGAGACAGAGTTCTCTGCACCACCTGCAGGGCCCTGTTTCCCCTCTAGCCCCATGCCGTCCTCCACAAGCTGCCGAGAAGAAACCTTAGGCTATCTCTCCATCAGCGCATGTCATCAGCAACCCCGGCTCTGTGGGAGAAGGGGAAACTGAGCTAGTTTCACCTCTACTTTAAAGATGGCTCTCTTAAGTTAAACTATCTCAAACTAAGCAAACCCCCCCCCCATGCTCTCAAATCTTGGCATGCTAAAAAAGAGCAACAGACAATTATCTCCAAGCTAGAGTAAAGAAGGCAAAATGCTGCATTATACTGTCTTGGCTTCACTATTCTGTTCCTGTCCACCCTAGGGTAAAGACCACTTTTAATCTGCTGATAACTCCAAATCATCCATGCACCATGAAGATAAACGGCCCCATGCCCAGTTCCCTAAGATTCCCATTGTAATACTCTATGTCCCTAACTTCTTCCTCTCTCTCTCTCTCTCTCTCTCTCTCTCTCTCTCTCTCTCTCTCTCTCTCTCCACTTCCCTCCCCGTCTCTCTAACTAGAATAATATCCTGTAGTCCAGGCTGTCCTCAAACTCATTATATAGCTGAGGATAACCTTCAGTTTCTAATCCAGGTACTGGGAATACAAGCATGTGTGCTGATTTATGTAATACTAGGGATGAAATCCCAGGATTTTGTACAGTCTAGACAGTCACCCTACCAACTGAGCTACATTCCCCAGCCTCTCTCACTCCTTCTTGTGATCAATTATCGATTTATTTTCTTCTTTTCTTGAAATATGTCTATCCATGTCATGTTGAACAATGGATAAACAGGATTTGGCCCACATCAACTATAGAACTTGAGAATCCTGGGAAGCAGGCTGGCGACAGTGCAGTTAAAATGAGAAGACGACTGAGGAGAGGCACTGAGCTCTGCAGCTGTCTGTGGGATGTGTGCGTCACTGTGGGCACAAACTTCGTAACAAAGTAAAGGCAGCGGTGACCAGAGAGGACGGTCAGACAGCAAAAAGTGATCTTTTCCCAAAATCCCAGAATGGAGAAGGGGAAGTGGACACAAAGTCTTGGCAAATCTAGTTGGTCTTTACCCTTCTGGTCTTAAAGATCCTTCTAGTTGGTTGAAAAAGACCCATTTAAAAATTTATTCATTTATACACGTATTTTAATCATAGTCTTTTTCCTTTAACCTTTCACGTTCCTGTATCTATTTGCACCAGATACCTGCTGAGAGAGGGAAAACATCAGTTTTTGAGAATGGACTGATGTTTGGTATATCAACCACACAGGGCAGGCCACATTCCCAGGAGGAGCTGGCCAGCACAAAACAGACTCCATGTTTTTTGTATGCTTTTTATTTTGATTTGGTTTGGTATTTTATTTTTTGAGGTTTTTTTTGTTTTGTTTTGATTTTCATTGGTTTGTCTTTAAGGGTTTTTTTCTTTTTAAGGAGAGAGGGAAAAGAACGTGAAGTTGTGTGGACAGGTGTGTGAAAGGATCAAGGAGAAAGAATATGATCAAAATACATGTATGAATGAATAAATTTTTAAATGAATCTTTTTCAACCAACTAGAAGGATCTTTAAGACCAGAAGAGCAAAGATCAACTACATTTGCCAGCTAGAAATGGACCATTCCCATGCCCATGACAATATATGTAACAAGAACAGAGCAAGGTAGTGACACAGACAAAGCTCTAACCCTACTGTCTGGGGACTATACAAGACACCTGCTGCCTCTGTCTCCCCAGAAACTATTTATTGCTGCTGCTGCTTCTTCTTCTTCTTCTTCTTCTTCTTCTTCTTCTTCTTCTTCTTCTTCTTCTTCTTCTTCTGTTGGTAACACCTAACAAAACACCTCCTTTCCTCAATTGCTTTGGGGAGGCTGGCTGCCCACCAAGTACTTTGTCCTGACCCCATTACAACTGGATAAGAGTAAATGAGCATGCACACCGGATCAAGTGTCTGAGACAATCTCTAATTTTAGTAGCACAGTGAATCAAACTCAAGGAATGAATATGTAGTTCAACTAGGTTAATGGAAACTCTTCTCTAAAGTGTAGACTGAACCCAAAGCCATCAGGTCAAGTATTCTCTTTCCTCTGGAGTCACCAGCACAGGGATATGTAATCCTGGATTTGCCCGTATCTTGTCTCACACCAGCTAAAGGAAGGTACAACATAGACATGTGTATAAGGGTCAAAAGATGGTAAGAGATACAGAGAAAAGAGACAGAGATATGGCAGAAGGAAGAAGAGTTGGAGAAGAGGTCCAGAAAGAAGTTAGGAGAGGGGCTGTGAAGAAAAGGGAAGAGCAAGGGAGAAGAAAGCCGATGGAAGAGAATCAGTGGAACAGAAGGGAAGGAGGAAGATGAACAGAAATGTTTATAGTAAATGAGATGGGAATGAAAAAGGAGGAAGAAGACTGGGGGAGATACATAGAGGGAGAAGGTATGGGGAGAGAGAAATGGAGAGAAGGTTAAATGAAGAGGGTGAAGAAAGAAAGGGGGACATGGAGATAAGAAGATACAAAGAGAGAGAAGGAAAGAGTGAGGGAGTATTCCATTGTGTATATGTATCACATTTTGTTTATCCATTCTTCAGTTGAAGGGCATCTAGGTTGTTTCCATGTTCTGGCTATTACAAACAACGCTGATATGAACATAGCTGAACAAGTGCTCTTGTGGTGTGGTTGAGCATTCCTTGGGTATATGCCCAAGAGTGGTATAGCTGGATCTTGGGGGAGATGGATTCCCAATTTTCTAAGAAATCGCCATATTGATTTCCAAAGTGGTTGTACAAGCTTGCATTCCCACCAGCAGTGGAGGAGAGTTCCCCTAGCTCCACATCCTCTCCAGCATAAGGTGTCTTCAGTGTTTTTGATCTTAGCCATTCTGACAGGCGTAAGGTGGTATCTCAGAGTTGTTTTGATTTGCATTTCCCTGATGATTAGGGATGTTGAGCAATTCCTTAAATGTCTTTCAGCCATTTGAGTTTCCTCTGTTGAGAATTCTCTGTTTAGTTCTATAGCCCATTTCTTAATTGGACTGTTGGGCAATTTGATGTCTAATTTCTTGAGTTCCTTATATATTCTGGATATCAGTCCTCTGTCAGATGTGGGATTGGTGAAGATCTTTTCCCATTCTGTAGGCTGTCGCTTTGCTTTGTTGACCGTATCCTTTGCCCTACAAAAGCTTCTCAGTTTCAAGAGGTCCCATTGATTGATTGTTTCTGTCAGTGTCTGTGCTACTGGTGTTCTATTTAGAAAGTGGTCTCCTATGCCAATGCGTTCAAGACTACTTCCTACTTTCTCTTCTAGCAGGTTCAGAGTAGCTGGCTTTATGTTGAGGTCCTTGATCCACTTTGACTTAAGTTTTGTGCACGGTGATAGATATGGATCTATTTGCAGCCTTCTACATGTTGATATCCAGTTTTGCCAGCACCATTTGTTGAAGATGCTTTCTTTTTTCCATTGTGCACTTTTGGCTTCTTTGTCAAAAATTATTTGTTCATAGGTGTGCGGATTAATGTCAGGTTCTTCAATTCGATTCCATTGGTCCACATGTCAGTTTTTATGCCAGTACCAAGCTGTTTTTATTACTGTAGCTCTATAGTACAGCTTGAAGTCAGGGATCGTGATGCCTCCAGAGGTTGTTTTATTGTACAGGATTCTTTTGGCTATCCTGGGTTTTTTGTTTTTCCATATGAAGTTGAGTATTATTCTTTCCAGGTCTGTGAAGAATTGTGTTGGTATTTTGATGGGGATTGCATTGAATCTGTAGATTGCTTTTGGTAAGATTGCCATTTTTACTATGTTAGTTCTGCCTATCCATGAGCATGGGAGATCTTTCCATTTTCTGACATCTTCTTCAATTTCTTTTTTCAGGGACTTAAAGTTCTTGTCATATAGGTCCTTTACTTGCTTGGTTAGTATTACCCCAAGGTATTTTATGTCATTTGTGGCTATAGTAAAGGGTGATGTATCTCTGATTTCCTTCTCCGCTTTTTTGTCCATTGTATATAGGAGGGCTACTGATTTTTTTGAGTTGATCTTGTATCCTGCTATGTTGCTGAAGATGTTTATAAGCTGTATCAGTTCCTTGATGGAATCTTTGGGGTTGCTCAAGTATACTATCATGTCATCTGCAAATAGGGAAAGCTTGACTTCTTCCTTTCCAATTTGTATCCCCTTAATCTCCTTATGTTGTCTTATTGCTCTGGCTAGAACTTCAAGTACTATATTGAATAAGTATGGGGAGAACGGACAGCCTTGCCTCGTTCCTGATTTTAGTGGAATTGCTTTGAGTTTCTGTCCATTTAATTTGATGTTGGCTGTTGGCTTGCTGTAAATTGCCTTTATTATGTTTAGGTATGTCCCCTGTATTCCTGATCGCTCCAAGACCTTTATCATGAAGGGGTGTTGGATTTTGTCAAATGCCTTTTCAGCATCTAGTGAGATGATCATGTGGTTTTTTTCTTTGAGTTTGTTTATATGGTGTATCACATTGACAGACTTTCGTATGTTGAACCATCTTTGCAAAAAACAATGACATCATGAGGTTTGCAGACAAATGGATGGATCTAGAAAAAATCATCCTGAGTGAGGTATCCCAGACTCAGAAAGACAAACATGGTATGTACTCACTCATAACAGGATACTAGATGTGGAACAAGGATGACTGGACTGCTACTCACATCACCAGGCAGGCTACCTGGAAAACAGGACCCCAAGAAAGACACAGGGATCGCCCAATGACAGAGAAATGGAATGAGATCTACATGAACAGCCTGGACATGAGTGGGGGTAGTGAAGGGTGAGGGTCAAGGGAAAGAGAGCTTGGGTGAGTGGGAGATCCCAGCTGGATCAACAACAGAGAGGGAGAACAAGGAATAGGAGACCATGGTAAATGAAGACCACATGAGAACAGGAAGAAATAAAGTGCTAGAGAGGCCCACAGAAATCCACAAAGATACCCCCACAACAGACTGCTGGCAATGGTCGAGAGACAGTCCGAACTGACCTACTCTGGTGATGGGATGGCCAAACACCCTAATTGTCGTGCTAGAAACCTCATCCAACTACTGAGGGATCTGGATGCAGAGATCCATGACTAGGCCCCAGGTGGATCTCTGGGAGTCCAATTAACGAGAATGAGGAGGGTTTATATGAGCGAGAATTGTTGAGACCAAGGTCGGATAAAGCACAGAGACAAATAGCCAAACAAATGGAAACACATGAAATATGAACCAATGGCTGAGGGGTCACCAACTGGATCAGGCCCTCTGAGTGGGTGAGACAGTTGATTGGCCTGATCTGTTTGGGAGGCATCCAGGCAGTGGCACCGGGTCCTGTGCTCACTGCATGAGTCGGCTGTTTGAAACCTGGGGCCTATGCAGGGTCCCTTGGCTCGGCCTGGGAGGAGGGGACTGGACCTACCTGGACTGAGTCCACCAGGTTGATCTCAGTCTGTGGAGAAGGCTTTGCCCTGGAGGAGATTGGAATGGGGGGCGGGCTGGGGGGAAGGTGAGGGGGGGGGAGAACAAGGGAATCTGTGGCTGATATGTAGAACTGAATTGTATTGCAAAATAAAAATTTAAAAAAAAAAAAAAAAAGAGTGAGGGAGATAAGGGAAAATGCGGAGAGGAGACAGAAGCTGACGTCCCTTAAAGTCAAGGATCTTGGCCACCCTGCATGCCACCTCTATTCTGTGTCTTCTAGCTGATAACCAGAGGTGAGTTAGCTCCTGCCACTTACAACCATAAGGCAGTGATTATCCGTCTAACCTAGATTTTTCTCTCCCTCTCTCACCCTCTCTATTACATCTCTCCTAACTTCTGTCATTGTCTTCTCCAGTTTTTTCTCCCCTCTGCCCCATCTCTACCACTCTCCTCCATGTCTCTTACCATCTTTTGACCCTTGCACAGACTCATCCTTGATGAAATCCCATCCTATTACAAGTGTGGCTCTCATCGGCTTTCTCATCAAACACAAAGATGATTACCTGAAAACATTTGTATTCTTAGACTCTGCCCACATGACACCATAGCTCAAATAAGCAGTGAAAATATCAGTTCCCCTGTCAAATGAGGCCACTGGAAACATCTCCGTTCCTTGCCATCAAAAGCTGGTCCCTCACAAAAGAAAGATATAAAAGAGACTGTGTGGAGGTTAAAAGCAGCATTTAGGAAGAAAATGATGTTGTACATCATACCAAAATTTAATATGACTTTATGCAAAATAGTAATGTGTCTGCTAATGCAAGATTCTCCTAAAGTACGTTAGTAACAATCCAAGATCATTCCCCTTAAAAAAATGAAAATGTATGTCAAAAAAAAAAATAGACCTAAAGTAGCTGAATCTTGTACCCATTGATGGAACTGATTTACATAGATAGCATTTAACATTCCATCATCATTATCCTATCAGTCTCCTGTCTAACGCACAAGCTGAGACATTCAGTGTGCTTCGAGGTTAGAACAGGCTCACACACGAGCACACACACACGCACACACACACACACACACACACACACACACACACACACACACACGAGCGCACCCTACACCCACCAGCCCAAATGGTGGTAAATTACAAAAAAAAAAAAAAGAAAGAAAGAAAGAAAGAAAAGAAAAAAGAAGAAGAAAAATCACTTTAGGCAGACAGATGAATATCAACAGGAATGGAGAAAGAATGTCTCACTCCCTATCCAGTACCAAGCACCAACTTAAGAGGTGGGAGAAAAGAAAAAGAAAACTAAATATTGAAGAGTAGAATGTGGTTATAGGGGGGGGGGGGTAAAACAGAGTCGGCATTATGATAATGTGTTACGTCTGCCTCTCCCAGAGCAAGCCGCTTTGCATGTGTCTCCTTGGTTTACATGGAAGACAGTTCAATCTTTAGAGTTCACTGTGTGAATATTTCTGGATTTTTTCTTTCTTTAAAATTGTTTAGTTATTCTGATTCTGATGACAAGAATCAAAAGGAGCACAGTGGGGAGTGAGGCAGGAGGGTCATATATTTGTGTATCCACCTTGTCTGGAGTCCTCCAATCCATGCGTACGTGGCTGTGGCCTTGCAAATCTTATGGTCTCTTGAGCGTCTCTTTCATCAGGCCAAGACAACAGAGGAATCAGAGGCAAACATGGAACCAGAAACGGCTGTAAAGCCAATCATTGCCATCCACCGTGAGACAGTCTTGAGCAGCCCTAGACTAGCAAAGAAGAGTGGCAGCTGCTCCTGTAGGCATGGGTGGGGTACCCTTCCCATCAGGAAAGAGAGCGAAGGAGGCCAAGGGAGAAGGGGAAGAGAAACAAAGACACATGAGAAGAGAGCGTGAAAAAGGACGGAAGGCAAGAAAGAGAGAACCGGACAGAGATGAACTGACACCTTTGCTGACCTGGAGCTAGTTCCCTACCCAGAATGCTTAAGCTGCGGCCCACCCTTTCAACAGTTACTGCAGTGTGCACTGTGTCACAGTGTGTGTCCCCAGACCCTGCCTCACGAACACTCATCAATAATCGAAGAGCCTGAGTACATACCCCAGACGTATCCTTTCCAAGACAACATGCCTGCCAGTCTAACAGAACTTGATCTTCATTAAACAACTACCCTTTGTTCAGCTTTTCCTCAGCCTCCCATTAATCCACACAGGGTCCTCTGAAACTGTCTACTAACGACAAGCCTCGCCCGGGTCTGAGGTTTCGCCTATCAACAACAAATTTCATTTACAACAACAAAGACAAAGGTTAAAGTAGGATCCCAAGGAAAAGATGCAAAAATTCCCAACATTTAAAGGAAAAGAATCCTAACAACCTTGAGCCATGGCTCCTTTTGTCCTACCCACCCCCACCCACACAATGTGAGGAGACTAACCCAGACGAACCAGGTTCCCTCAGCCAGCAGTCTAGTCTATGAAAGAACAAAGACAAAACCGAGTGACAGCTTTTGAATATTAATAGGGCCTATCAGCAAGGGTGAGCAGGAACATTGGAGTCATCCACAAGTTCTAAAATCAGCTTCTAAAAGCCGGGATTCATCTCCTCGCTCCCCACTTAAGAATTCCACTATGAAAATGAATCTTTATTTCAAAAGTAAACTTGTGAGATACCCAGAGATAAAAGCAGAGGAAGAGGTCCTGAGCAAGCAAGCGAGGCACCACAGGGCTCTCTCCCTCACTTGTCTTCTCCCCCCAGGGCCCATCATGATGCTCAGCATATTATAGATGCTCAATAAATACTTGTGACATGAATAATCTGAAAAAGAAAAGGAATTTTAAAGTCTGCTTTTGAGTAAGGCGAGGCTTTGAAAACAGGCTGGTCCCCATCAATATCACAGAAACAGAAAATAGATTTTCAGGTAGCCGAAATCTTCATAATGAGCACCATCTCTAGAGGGGATTCTTTTCTTAGCACAAGTATGAGCAGAAGTTTTCTGGGGTGCCACATGGCTATCTTTTTATTAACTTATCCATGGTCATTCATACAATCAATGTCATTGACCGCCTGCTACATGTGTCTCCAAGGTGTTAGTGGTAAAGAAAAACAAGAAGAAGCCCAGCTCTCATGAACCTCACATGTGCTCTGTTCTTTATCCCAATCAAACCATCATATGCTGGAACTATTATATGACCACACACACACACACACACACACACACACATACACACACACACATACACACACACACACACACACACACACACACACACAATGCAGCTACATCCCAAATTCATCTTGCTCACCAGATACCTTCATCTCTCTAAAATAGTGCTAAAAACTTTCAGGAACAACTAGTACCTCCAATTCAATGTAGGACACATTTATCAGCCTAGTACTCCACATTAGGCACAGTGCTGGTGTTGCTGGTTAATACTCCTCAGTAAGAGGTAGTGAGCCTTGAAAACGTGTGAAGCAAGGCTGAGATTGAGTGCTGACTGGCCTGGGCTGCAGACTCTCAGCTGAAGTCATGACTGAGGCTGGGACTTCTACTCTTCAATGTGACTTTCTCACTCGGCTACTAGTTTCTCAACATGTTGGTCTCTCTGCACTGCTTTAAGTTTCTCAGGACACGAAAAGATGAGAAAGAGATGGGGAAGGAAAGAGAGAGAGAGGGAAAGAGGATGGAATGAGGAGGATGAAGAGGAGGGAGAGGCCATAATGCTTTAGACTTGTGCACTTCCTAGTTTTGAAAGTCATGGATATCACTGCGCTATATTCTATCAGAAGTCAATGATTAAGTATCAAGAGAAGAAATACAAGCTTTACCCCTTTATTTTTAAGATAAGTTCTCATCGATCCCAGGCTGGCCTCCGACTTGCTCTCTAGCCAAGGATGATCTTGAATTTCTGATCCTCCTGCCTCTACCTCCTGAGTGTTAAGGATAGAGGCATGTGTCACACCTCTGGTTTATACAGGAATGTGCTAGGAATCAAACACTCCCCTCAACAGACAGACACACACACACACACACACACACACACACACACACACACACACACACACGACTATATCCCAGTCCCAAGCTCTACCTCTTTAAGGAAGGTATATCAAAAGAACCTGTGGACTCACCCTAAACACAGTATAAAGCCATCTATAGTCAGGCCTTAATCCACTTATCTATTTGCTATCTCTGTGTTGGTATTCCCAGACTTAACTTCTGACCTGTAACCAGCTGGCTCCTGAAAGACTGTGCCCACAACACTGTAGGTTGAATGTATTCTGCTCCAGACCTCCAGACTGTGTGGAAACTAAATAGCTAACATGATAGTATTATGAGAGGCAGTCAATAGGAAATACTTATATCCCTAGGGCTCCAGCTTTGAGAATAGGATGAAGACCCTCCTAGAGAAGCTTCCCTCAGCCTTTGGGTTGCTTGCTTTCCCAACTTCAGCTATGTGAGATGAACATAGCCTTCTTACCCACACCGGAGGATACAGCTTCAAGGCACCAAGAGGCAGCCCTCTCAGGTCACCCAAACATGCTGTTCTTACACTGCCCAGTCTTCAGAACTGTGAGAAAATACATTCCCATTTTCCATAAATCAGCCAGTCTAGAACTTTGTTATAACATCACAAACAGACTGAGACACATGGCCAGTATATCTGTTTTCTTCACATGTTGCCCCCAACTTGATCCTCTCTTTGGCCCTCTAAACCATACACTAGAAAGAACAGAACACAGTGACTAATGTGGAGACTGGGCTGCCTGGGTTCCAACTCTACTTTCAGCAAGTTAGAATCTTGATTTTCTTAGTTAGAAAATGATGATATTAGGTCCTTCTTCATATGCTTCTTATGAGAAATAAATGGCCAGTACAAGTTAATAGGAGTGCTTTAACACACAGTAAGTGTTATTACAGGACCTAGTAAATAAATAATATAGATAGCATTCCTTTGCAGGCAGGTCAAGGTGTATGTTGTGTAGCTCATAGTGATGCCTTCACTGGCCTTCCTATGTCTTAGCCATGATCATTCTAACTCCAGCTGGATCTACATATTATCAGTTTAACCATATCCTGTGTAAATGTCTGATGCCAAGTTGTTTTCTGGTGGGCTCTTAGTGCACTGTTTTCCTAGCATGCCTAAGAAAGAGTAAATATTTATTATCAAAAGAACAAAGGAAAAAGTACATTTGCAACAGTCCCTACAAGAAATAGTCATGCTCTCCCCAAACATCAGCAACCAAGAAGGAGCAGCTTTCTCATTTCCATGAGACTCTCATGTCTTAAAGCCAACCCAAGACAGACTCTCCCACAACATTAGCCTAATGGAACCCACTTCCCCTACAAGAATCCAGGAAAGCATCCAGGATGGGTAGACTTGAGAATCCCTTAAAGCTGGTGGTCCTAGAACTGAGACAAGTGTTATGACCCTCCTATGCCTGGTTCAAGGCTAAGCCTCAACCACATAGCAAGTTGAGACCAGCATAGGCTACAAAGACAGACCCTGTCTTGACAACAACAATATAAAACTTGAAGACTGGAGGGGTAGGAGATGAGGCAAACTTCAACCTTCCAAGACTGTTAAACCCTCAAAACCCTGGCATTTCAAGATCACCACTAACAAGCTCCTCTCCACCATACTCAAACACCACAGAACTTTAAGGCTCCCCCACCAGCACTTGGCACTAAGGTGGTGCTTTTTCTTTCCCTGGGAATGTAGGTCCCAGCTTGTAGTCAGAGCCTCAAATCAGACAATCACTCATATTTGGAACCCACTGAGTTGAAAGACAGATGCAATGGGAATGAACAGGGAGAGACTTTCATAGTCCCTCTAACTCATGCTGCTGACTGATGTGTGCTTCTCTCAACCTTGGTCAGAGAAGCATCTTATTGGGGAGGGCTGTTCGTGCAGAGACTCATGACTGTTCGGAAAGCTGTAGACATATGATTGTGAGTGTTCAGCCATCTGTAACACCCAAGGTTCAGGGAACACCTCAGAAGGGGTAACTGCAGGACAGGGAAGGGTGTCATGAAATGCTGTCTTCCAGACATAATATGCCTTCAGCAGACATGAACTCACATCAGCTGTGGTTACCTGCCCAAGATCGAGCATGCTTAAAAAACCATTCCATCATGTAATAAAGGGGAGATCCTGAGGCCCCACCCAAGCTGAGGAACTATTTGACAGTTAGGAGCTCCCATGGGAGAGAGAGTTATTTGGAGGGGGCAGGAGTTGGTGACCTTTGGTAGGTTGCTATGACCCTGTGGGTAAACCCCGACATCCATGAGCATTTGGACAGCAATAACTGAACTCAGTGGGTTACTAAAATATGGCAGGAAGAAGTGGGGATTAATATGAGCAAGATACATTGTATAATGTATAAAATTTTCAAAGAATAAATATAAGTATTAATAAAATATAACAAAGAGCTACAAGAAGTTTTATCCTCCTCTCTCTCTCTCTCTCTCTCTCTCTCTCTCTCTCTCTCTCTCTCTCTCTCTCTCTCTCTCACACACACACACACACACACACACACACACACACACCAAAAAGAAAAAAAAAACTAAACTTCTGGTGGTCCTGGTTTGGCTGATAAGAGATTGCATGCGTTCATCGTGCATACATGCATGCATGCATTCATGAGTTCAGCTCCTTTTATACCTAGTCTTTATCAAGCATGTGCTAGGCACATGGAATGATACCAAGGAATGGCATATGAGTTCCTGAGCTTCAAGTATTCTACCTGGAACAAGTTCCCCTCACAGGCTTCCAGTTCCTTTGTGTATAAAATGAGGAGGTTGGACAGAGTCTCTAGGGTTCTTATCATTTTCCAAAATAAATTGCTATTTTTCTTATTCTAATGCCTGCTCTGCTTTGCCAGGCAGGGCTGCTATGAAGATGAAGTTGGAACATGAGCGTGAAAGTGCTTTGCCAAGTGAAAGGCACTGCTCAGAATGTGATGCATTATCCTCTCTGTTGTTGCCATAGCCCCCAAACTCCCAGGAGGAAACTTTGCAAAGGCCTTCTTGATAATATCCCACTGGGATCCTAAGTGGGAGAAGCTCTTCAGGTCTCATCTGGCTCTCTCCTGCTGCCGGGGAGGTCCAAGGCATCACTTCTGTACATTAGCAGCCTTGCAGAGAATGCTTTTTCATGGATCACAACTTTCCCCAGAAAAAAAAAAATGTACTTGACCTAATTCTGCTATCTAGTCTAGGTCCAGAAGGAACAAAGACCTGTGATCCATTAGCAATGTCTGCTATGGTGGAAGGATGGTGCTCACAAGCCAACTGCCATTCCTGGATGTTTGTATATACGGACACAACACACTAGACTTCAGCTAGGATCGTAAGATGGCAAACAATAAAGATCTTCTTAACAACAGAAGAAATTATAACAGCCTCTGACTCAATACACCAAAGTTTAATCCACTAAAGCAACCACTAAAGCAATAGTTGTAACACTCTGACTATATGTCCCATGGATTTATACATGGGGGGGGAGGCTTGCTGGGGAGATAGCTCATTGAGCAAGAGATCATCTTACGAGTTCAATCCCCAACACCCACATCAAAAGCCAGGGGTGTGCAACTGTTGCTTCAACACTGGGGAATGGAGAGGGGATGACCCTGGAACTCACTCAGGTCTCAGTGAGAAACCCTGTCTCAAAAAAATAAGATAAAGAGTGGTTGAGCAAGAACAATGGGTTTTGCCCATTACTCTTCTGTTCCTTCTCTGATAACATCTCCAGAAATTTCCCTGGACAAAATTTCTGAGAACAAAAAGACTTCGTCTGCCCACCAGTCCCTACATAGCTTCACACCATCCCCCACCTCTGGGATCCATGCCCTTTCCCCAAGTCCTCAAGCATGCCTGTACCTTTAGGCTTTTCAGTAGCTACTATCTGAAGTCTTTCTCTAGATTCTGACCAGGGTGAGCATTCCCTGCTATGGTCAATGTCCACGTGTTATACATGCAATAGATAAACATGGAGTACCTGGTATAAGCATGCAAAGCAAGAGTTTGCAGAATCCAAAGAAGAAATGGCCCAAGGCACACTTAAACTGGGAATAAGAGAGTTAAATGACTCAATATGTCACTAAGTTAAATATGATACATTAAGTAAGGGAGTGATGGGGGCTGGCTTCCAATCAGAAGGAGAATGAGTATGACCAAAGAGATGGAACTTTAGCTTGGGTTGGGTAGGACTCAGAAGTGACAGTGATTTCATTTTGAAATCAGGGAAATTTGGAAACAGGGGCAAATGTGCGGGGCAGATAGAACAAAGAACATAGGAAACATAATATCCTATGGGGCTGCAAGATGACTCAGTGCTTAAGAGAGCTGGCTGCTCTTTCACAGGACCGAGATTCAGTTCCCAGAACCCACATTAGGCAACTCATAATCACTAATAATCCCAGCTCCAGGTGATCCAACACTCTTTTCTGGCCTACACAGGCAGATACACACACACACACACACACACACACACACACACACATACACACACATAAATAAAAATAAAAATATTTTAAAGATAGTAACCTAACAAGCAGAGAATCAATATATTACATAAATTGTATGCCAGGCAAAGAAAGCAACGTTCATAAGGAAAGTAAAAAACATAAAATCAGGATGATTTTATTCACATGGCTCAGTGTATAAAACTGTTGTCACCAAGCCTGATGACCTGAGCTTGATGCCCAGGACTCATATGGAATAAGAAGTAATACTTGCCCTGTGGGTTATCCTCTGACTTCCACATATACTGTGGTATGCACACCATGGCATGTACGTATGCATGTACACATACATACAGGCATGCACACAATTAAATAAATAAATGTAAGACAGCCACATCCAGGTTAACTTCCTAAGAGAAAGGTGGTATCCAGCTGTAATGCACAGGGTAGATTGGAGATAGGCAGATGGAGGAAGTTCAATACATGGACAATTGTTTCTAGGAAGAGCTGCATCAATCCTGAATGAGACACCTTGCAGATACGTACCTTTCTGTCACTATGACAAATATATGAGAAAATTGATGAAAAGGAGCAATGATTGATCAGGGCTCATCATTTCAGAAGTGTCTGAAATGGCAGGCATGCTCCTTTGCTACAGGCACATGGTGAAGCAGAATATCGTGGTGGTAAGGGACATGTGAGAACAGAGCCCCTCACCTCAAGGTAACGGGAAGCACAATAAGGCACAAATGGCCAGGGACAAGAAATATCCCACAGAGACATGCCCCCAATGACCTACTTCCTCTGAGCAAGCCTCATCTTCCAGTAATGAGTCCATCAATGGATTAATCCATTGATTAGGTCTAGAGCTCAAGATCCAATTGCTTCTCAATGATTAAATCCACCACCTGGGAACCAAGCCTTCTGGGGGTCACTCTATATCCAAACCATAATTGCATGGTAAAGACTTCTCTTTAAGCAAGAATGAAGAGTGTGACTGGCCTGTTTCAAACCTCCTGTGACTCCCTTGGAGCCAGGCTGCCATCAGCACTGACCACAGGACATCAATTACAAAAAGAGAACATAGAACTCCTAGCCTAGCCCAGCTCTTGAACATTTTCTAACCCCTCTCTTTACAATATGCTAACTTTGGGAAAAGATGCTCACCCTGTTCAACCCTGTATACCCTGGGATGGGCATCCTTCTGGTAGAACAGGTTCTTGGTCAATCAGAAGCTTACGAATCAGATTGTACTTTCAGTATCCAGATGGCTCGGCCCCAAGTTGACACATTGCTTCTTTAAACACATTATGAAAATTATCAGCAATGTATCAAGGTGTCTTTGAAGAATGGTATAAACTTCGGCTGCACTACTTATTGCCATAAACCACACTTCCAGGTTTTTATTTATATGCACATTAGTTCAATATGATTGGATCTGTAGGCAGCAGAGAGGATTGGGGTAATTTATATATATATCAATAAAGATCGCCAGCCAGCCAGTGGATGCTCTGAGGGGAACAGTAGTTCCATTTAAAACATTAGGAACTGAAGAAATTGAAAATAACTCTCTATTTAGAGGCCAAGGATTAAGGCATTTTGCAAGGAAGGTCTCAGCCCAGCCAGGCTATGCTAAAAAGGCTGTTAAAATGTCATTTGGCTGATAGTTAAGCCACAGAATTTACCTTAACCCTTTCATTTCAATTGAATTAGTTTCAGTGAAGCATTGACCCTAACAGAAAAGCTGCAGGAATGGTGAAAAGGTTGCCGTGTGCAGCCATATACCATTTTATGCAAACAGCATCACCTCAGAACCCACACATTCATTGCTTGAGTTCTTTATGGGACTGTTGGCCAAGGTTCCCTATGGTCCCTGGCCAATGACAGCTCCCTGTGAAGGCTGATCCAGGCAGACACTCTCTCAGAAGATTCTATTGATGGGAAGCACAAACTAAAAATGGTGAAAACTAATCTATATCTGGTGGTGGTGCCCTGAATAACATAGCCAGTTCTTGCCTTCCAGTCCAGTGACACTCCCCTGAGTCTCACTTCTTCTGCTTTCTCTTCCCTGTTCTGAATCATGGATGAGATGATTCTCATTCCTCATGCTTCCTTCTTCTGAGATTAGTCAGAGGTGCAGCTGCTCACCACTCTGGAGCCTGTCTGAGAAAGATGGTGAAGCCAGGAACCAGGCATACTGGCCTTGGCCCCATCACTCACTAGCTCTTTGACAATGGACAGGTACCCTCTCCTCTTATGGTGTTGGCAACTGACTTCTCATGGATGGTATTGGTTTTGTGTATAAAATGAAAGCACTGGGAGATGGTGCTGGGCTCAGAGTTTAGAGTGTGGCAGAATCATCTAGAACATCTAGGCATTAATTCTCAAGGTGGATGACTTAGGAGTGCATTTTGGGGCTGAGGAGATGGTTCAGTGAGTAAGGACTTTTTATGCAATCATGAAGCCTTGAGATTGGCTCCCCAGAATCTATGAAATGCCAAGTGGACTTGGCAGCCAGCCTGTAATTCCAACCTCAGAAGGCCGAGACAGGGGGTTACCCAGAGCAAGTTGGATAGCAAGACTAGCCATATCTAAAAGCTCTGGGTATAATGGAAAAATCCTGCCTCACTGGACAAGGTGGAAGAGCTATCAAGGGTGATTTCTGACATAACCTTGGACTTGTACATGCACGTGCCTACATGAGCACATACTTAGGCACACACCCATCCATACACAGACTCATGACAATGAATCGAACCAAAAGAAGGCATTTTTCAAGTGATATACTACAGGGCACTTAGTTCTATGAAGGGCCATGAGAATGACCTCTGGGAGTAGGAACAATTGAATCAGGTGGCATTCTTGCTTCAACCTGTGTCCTTTTTTTTTTTTGAATACTTTATATATTAAGTCTACAATAAATTTTTCTACAAAACAAGTTCTCCTAGGAGAGAGGAGAAACTTCTGTGGATATCATTCTGTATAAATAAAACACTGATTGGCTAGTGGCTAGGCAGGAAGTATAGGCTGGACGAGGGGAGAGGAGAATTCTGGGAAGCGGAAGGCTGAGGAAGGGAGACACTGCCAGCTGCTGCCATGACAATCAGCATGTGAAGACGCCAGTAAGCCACGAGCCACATGGCAAGGTATAGATTTATAGAAATGGATTAATTTAAGATGTAAGAACTAGACAGCTAGAAGCCTGAGCCATTAGGCCAAACAGTTTAAATAATATAAGCATCTGTGTGTTTATTTTATAAGTGGGCCGTCGGATTGCCAGGGCTTGGTGGGACCTGGAGAAAAACTCCAGCTACAAGAAACATTAAATGAAAGAAGTCTACTAGAATCACTAGATAATCTACAAGTAAGCACACTGCTCTCATTCCCCGGGCCACCTCTCACATGATGTCCAATAAACAAGGATTGAACTCTCTGGGGATCTGACCACTGCCTTTGTCCCATCTGAGAAGCTAACAAGCGTGAACCAAACCAGGAAAATCAGAGCCCGTCCGTGTCCAATGAAGAAGTGAGGAAACAAGTGAAGTAGAGTTGGTATATATCTTTGAGCTGCAGCTTTCAAAAGGAATAAAACCATGACTTTTTATTACCCTGCTTCTAATACCAGCAGCTGGGGCTGGGGCTTGCCCAGTGAGGCGCTATTAGATGACCTCTCGCACCCCTCGCGAGGCTCCTCCTACCGCGCCTCTTCCTGTGCCAGCGTTTTTTAACACCATAAACTGGAGCCAGAGGAGATCCATAAACAGCCCAGGTCCTATTTTTCACTTTAAAGTCCCTATGTGGCTTCATTTATTTTCAAAGGAGCATGTGACATGTTCATTGGCACCTTTCCTGCTATAAAATATCTGTTGACATTTGCGGTTTGGGACTGGGTTGGATTAGGGGCAGTTTCATCCCTTTCACTACCTCACGTAGCACTAGGGTAAGCATGCTCACTGTTCCTCATCCACATGTGTCCTCTGCCAAGTGAGAGGGTAAAAAACCGCTGCTCTATCCTTTAGCATCTATGTGACCTGAATTTCTTTTTCCTGGCCTGTGTGAAGTAATTTAAAGGATCATGGCAGTGATGAGATCAACAGTGATTACCTTGTCCATCTCTTGGTGAGCCAGACACAGCCAGACAACTTCATCAGAATTGTCTCAGTGAGTCCTCATACAAGTCTATGGGGCGGGGGGGGGGGGGGGGATGCTTGGATTATCACTGTCATTTTACAGATGGCAAAACTGAGGCATGGAAAAGACAGGTGGCTTCCCCAAATTACAGAGTGAATGAGTGATGGATCTAAGTCGTCATGAGGAGTCTAAGGAGCACACAGAGCCAGGACTGCAGCCACTCAGCCGACACACAGTAAATGGAAGAGGTGTGGTCCGTGTAGAAGGACATGGAGAACTTAGCTGGAAGACAGGTGTGATAGTCAAGTACATGTTAGAGGTCAGAACAACCTAAAATTCCTTCCAAGGTTCTAATGTCAACCTGAAAGTTCTTCCATCAGTTAAACTCACAGAGTCAAAAGCCCAGAATTAAGACAAATAAACAAACTGTTTCCATTTCCCATCTACCCAACTGTTCGGGCCTGGAAATTTCGAGCAAGAGGAAATTTCTACGATACAGCAGAACATTGCATTTGAAGGACAATTTAAGTATGATTCCCCATGTAAACCAACCTTCCTATAGCCAGATGAAATTTCCACTGATGCGTTTATGTAGGCTATACTAAATATATTTATACACTTTATATGTATATTCACATATAAAGACTTGCTATATGTCATAATGAAACTCATTATTATGTACTCAGAACTCACAGAATTACATTTCTCTACAGGGTTTTAATATTACACATACTAAAACTGAAGTTCATTCTTTCTTTAAAAATATACCTTAGACCATCATATATCAATAAACACAAATATGTAGCATTGTTTTAACACCTTGGTAATATTCTACATTACATCTGTACATTAATTGGAACCTTGGATAGTCTCTAATTTTAACCATTACCAATATTGCAATAGCCAACTCTGTCTCTCTGTCTCTCTCTGTCTCTGTCTCTATGTCTCTGTCTCTGTCTCTCTATGTCTGTCTCTCTCTCTCTCTCTCTCTCTCTCTCTCTCTCTCTCTCTCTCTCTCTCTCTCTCAGGCTCTAGGATAAATTCATGATTATGAAGTTTTAGGGTCCAAGATAGGTACATTTCAGGTTTTGCTGTATGCTTTCAAATTGTTCTCTCTGGGAAGGTAAATCTGCTTTAAGATTTCTACTCACTGGTAATTCTTTATAAATAGCAGATGGACAACATGAAATTGTCATATTTATGTTAAAAATGGTTAAGTATTAGCCAACCTACACAGTTGAATAATCCATCCATAATATAAGTGGGGCATTACTCTTCTGTTGAACAGTATTGTCCCTTCAGAAAAGAGATCATCACACATTGACACAATATCCTTTTTTAAAAAATTATTTTTAGATTTATTAAATGAGTGTGTTACCTGCATGTATGTATGTGCACCATATGCATGCCTGGTCACAAGGAAGACATTGTATCTCCTGAAAATGGAGTTATGGATGGTTGTGAGCCACCATGTGGGTGCTTGGAATAGAGCCTGGGGGTGAACAGGAAGTGCTCTTAACCGCGAATCCATCTCTTCAGCCCCCATCACTGTATCTATTTAAGTCAACAAAATAGTATAGTGTTTCATAACCCTCTGAAAATGAGCCAGTACTAGAAGAAACACTTCTTTCCAATATGCAAACCACTGATATGAAGAAGGTAAAGCACCATTCAGTCACCTGAGGAGAGAACATGTTGCTCCTGTGCCCACTTCTGTGTTAGGGACACCGCTGACAGAAGGAAAAGGGAAACGTGTGCACTGTCACCAGCCCCTGAGATAATCTCCATGAACTAGACTAAATTCAGAACAATGTCCCAGATGGAGGGACCTAGGGCCACCCCAGGCATTTCTTCTCGAGTTCTGAGAAGGCCAGCAAGTTCATACATGCAGAGAGGAGTAGACGTCCTGCATTCTCCTGGGAAGTCACCATGCACCCAAACCTTCAAGCTTTCAACAGCTCTCTGTAAAGACGCCCACAAATGAGGAGACACTCTGCTTCCCTTAGTGTATGTGGCCATGTGTTCTTAACTCTTCTTCTCCAGCAGAACACACTTTCGAAAGGGTCAACCTTCTTTTTCCATTAGAGAAGAACCTAGATTAACACGGTTACAGAGTAAACCAGAATTAGACACGATATCTCAATAAACACATATTATTGTGTGCTCTTTGCATGCCAAAATCTGCAGAGGACGACAGCAAAGGCAATCCAGCACACCGTCATCCCTGACTTCAATAAGGTTGTGATCCAGCAGGGAATAAAAGACAAACCAACAAGTGATTTCATCTTAATATAAATCTGAACTGATCTAGATTAAACATTAATATCTAGATTAAACATTAATATAAATCTTAAACAATTTAGATCATGCAGTTGTTGGGCATTTAAAATGGAGCTTCTGAAATCAAGGAGCCAAACTTCTGAATTTAATTTAAATTCATTTAAACTTAAATTTTCAGATCAAAATACATTTCTTTTCAGCACAGCTTTGCTGGCACACGGCCCTCTTTCACTATAACAAACAAAAATTTAGCGCCAAAACTAAGATGTGTCGTGCTTGTCAAATACGCACAAGGTTTCAAAGCCTTTGCTCAGAAAAAGTTGTTCAACTCTTTTATTCATATAATTGCTACAATTACATACTGAAACATACTAATGTTGGATCTATTAAGTCGATAAAATGGATGATTCAAATGAGTTTTGCCTGTCTCTTCTTTAACTTCCTATAACATGGCTACAGAAAATTAATTACATACACAGTGTATCACGTTCCTTCAAGACATAATTAAACTAAAAGACAAATGAAGAAGATGTAGATGCTTTTCAAAGGAGGCTGTGGCCGACAGAGCGACCAGAAAAGAAGGAACAGTGTTCCTGAGAGGACAGCTGTGCCAGGTCCTGAGGCTAACCAGGGCAGGGCACATGAGCCCTGAAGGGTCACTGTCATTCTCAGTGCAACCCACCTTCTCTGTCATCAGCTTTCTACCTCTCCTTCCCCACACCACTGCCTCTAGAACTACCAGAGATGCAATGTGTGCACACATGAGTACAGATTCCTGAGCAGGTCCCTTTACACATGTTCATGCCTGATGGAGGCCACAGGTCTACAGCAGATGTCTTCTGTTGCTCCCCACCTTGATTTTTGACTCTTGCCAAATGGAGCTCACCAATCCAGCAAGACTGGATGGCCAAGCCACTCCAAGGATCCTCCTGCCTCTGCCTCCAGCATGTGATAACAGGCACACTTCTGGATTTTTTTTTCATGGATTCTAGGGGTCTGCACTCAAGTGTTCGTGCTAGTGTAGAGGACAGTTTATCAACTGAGCCATCTCCCCAGCTGCTAAAGACTCTACATTAAAGTAAAATACCTCTGAAGCCACACACACAACATTAGCTTCCTGGGAAAGAGTGCTATGTTCGTGTTTCGTATAGCCAAAAGCAAAAGGTAGACTTTTTTCTCGCACAGCTTCCTGATTCAGTCGATGTGTGCCACAGTTACATATTGGACAATGGGCATCCTCACATAGTCATTTTATAGAAAATAAAGCCCACACAAGTAAACATCCCCTGGGTCCCGGGAAGCCCAATTGTGATTGGCTCCTAAGGACCAGCAGCTGGCCTGGAGCAAGAAGGGACCCAGCTGAAAAGCAAGGAACAGATGGAAGGTCAGGAGGCAGTCCAGCTGTGTGAGAAGCCAGGCTCTCTGACCAGCTCTGTAATTCCTGACCCCAGAGAAATGTCACAACCTCTCCGAGCTCCTAGTCCCCCATTTCCTTTTTTAAGATTTATATATATATATATATATATATATATATATATATATATATATATATATATATATATGTATGTATATAATTTGTATATATAATTTATATATATAATTTATAATATATATGCATATATGTCTGTGTGTTGGTGTGGGAGAAGGGCTTATGTGTGGCGTGCCTGCAGAAGCCAGAAGAAAGCATCAGATCCCCTGGAGCTGGAGGTACAGCAGGCTTTGAGTTACCTGAAATGAGTATTGGAAACCAAACCCTGGTCCCTGGAAAGGGTAGCAAGTGCTTTTAACTACTGAGCCGTTCCTCCATGTCTAAATAAGTGGGAAAAAAATGGCATCTCTGGCAGGTCAATTAACTTCTGGACTACTGACACCCTGGATAGACAATTCACAGTTGGAATGGCCTGCCTATGTAACACAGTGTGACTACAAGCTTGCTACCTCCACCAACCAGAGGTGAGGAAAACCTCCAGACTCCCTTTGTGACAACTCCAAACATCTCCAGATGTTTCTGCATCCAGCTAAGAACCACTGACCTGCCGCCTGGGCCACTTTGAGGAAAGCAGGCAATGTGTACAGAAGCTGCCAAGTGCCTGGGGAAGGTTTGTGACATAAATACATAAAATATAAGGCGGTAAAATTCCTGCAGGGATGACAATAGCGCTGGGCAGACCTGCCATTTTGTGTATTCAAACAGCCATCGCATTAGCCCCAGAACCTCCACCTACTCTGCTCTTCCCCGCCAAAAGGAGCAAGGTCTTGGGTCTCTCGAGTAATGGGAGTAGAAAGGCCCTGCAAACGGGACGTGACTGCCTCAATGGATTTAATGGTGCTTTTTAAATGTGGATAATTACGGGGCCTCTTCTAAGCAAGTGCACCAGTGGGGGAGGCTGCGGGCTCTGGAGCACCATGGGCCCGCATAGCTCAGCTCTGTGGAGCTGATGGTAATGTTATTAAATGTGCTCTCTCCTTTTATTAGGCATCTTAATAACCTCTAAGTTGCACCCAGGAGAGTTGGTGCAGAAAAGGAATTCTGGCCAACCTAATTTGTATTTGAAAATACCCCATAGGCCAACGGAACAAGATTCAGATGAATATCACAGGCGCTGAGGGCTGTACGAGGCGAGGGTTTCCAAATTGTGCTCCATTACTGAATGCAAAATGTCGGCCTCTGCCTGGCCCCAGCCTCATGCTTTGTCCTTCTTTTCTGATAATGTCCCTATACCCCCAACACCAGTACACACAACCCACAGTCATCTTACTGGCTAAGACGAGACCTAAATGTGTTGTTCCCGGACAAATCACGAGAGGCACTTACACTTTCTCTTTTCATTACCCAGGAACAGACCCCAAAATGAGCACTACCATTATTCTCACTTTATAGGTGAGGAAACTGCAGTGTAAAAGGCTGGTATACATACGTACGTGTGTGTGTGTGTGTGTGTGTGTGTGTGTGTGTGTGTGTGTGCAAATGAGGACCACCATTTTGTACAATTGATGTGAAGTAATAAAAACATATTCAAAACAAGCCAAATGAAGGCCGGGCATTCGTAAGTAAGAAAAAAAATTCAAGTTAAAAAGACAAGTGAGCATCTTGACAGAAAAAATAATTACACACTAGATAATTATAGAGTGTGGAGATAAACTCAATTCCATCTGAGTCTGAAACTGGTGATTATCTTCAGCACTAATGTTTTACAATAACTGGATGATAATAAGAAGGAAGTTCATATGTTAGTTCCCTGTGTAGGGGTGACTGCAGGCTCCAGACCTACGGGGAGTACTTGCAAAAGATGCTGCTCAGGCTTTGGAGATGTCAATGTGTAATACACAATAGAAAGATCATTTTAAAGGGAGCAGAAAAGGGAACTCACAAGGCACACATTTAGTGAGAGCCTACTATCCACCAGGCAGCATTCTAGAAATGAGAGATAATACCACAAACATATGTAGAAGCAAGAGGCTTGAGAAACCTTGCAGGTATGGGAACTTACAGACTCCGGGGGTCTTGACAACAAGGGTCAACATTTCAAAAAGCCGAGGAAGTCTGAGAGTTTACTAGTATATGAGGGATACTGTAGGGATGAGCAAGCCCTGAGCCAGGGTGCCACTGGGGAAAGATGATGGTGTTTCCGTTCAGGAGGCATATTAAATTCCTGTTGCTAAAAGCCAGTGCATTTACCTCTGACTACTGCTATAACCAACCACAATAAACAGGAGCTTCAATCAAATTCAATGTCTTTCGGTTCTGGAGCTCAGAAGCCCAAAATGAGTCTTAAGAGGATAAAGTCAAGGTGTTGGTAGGGCTGGGCTCTTCCGAAAATGTCTTTCTCTTGCATCCTCCAGACTCTGGAGGTGCCCGTGCCTCTTGGCTTGGACTGCCTCTCACCGGTCTTCACTTTAGTCCTTACAGAGTTCTCACCCTCTGCAGCTTTCAGCTCTATTTCTGTCCCTAGTTCCTCTTGTATCCTTCCTGTAAGGACATGTGTGATCATTTCAGGCCCATCCAGATAATCCTGAATCATATTTTCCCACCTCAAGATCTTTTATCTATCTGATTTAAGTAACTTTTTTTCATTTATTCCACATACCAATCACAGTTCCCCCCCCCTCCAGCCCCTTGCTTCCCATCTACCCACCTCTTTCCACTCCTCCTCCATCTCCTTATGATAGGATACATAAGTGACTGTAAAAATTCTACCAGGGAACTCCTACAACTGATAAACACCTTCAATAATATGGTGGGATACAAGATTAACTCAAAAGAATCAGCAGCCCTCCTATATACAAATGATAAGCGGGCTGAGAAAGTAATCAGGGAAATAACACCCTTTACAATAGCCACAAATAATATAAAATATCTTGGGATAACTCTAACCAAACAAGTGAAACACCTGTATGACAAGAACTTTAAGTCTTTAAAGAAAAAAATTGAAGAAGCTATCAGAAAATGGAAAGACCACCCATGCTCATGGATAGGTAGGATTAATATAGTAAAATTGGCGATCTTACCAAAAGCAATCTACAGGTTCAATGCAATCCCCATCAAAATCCCAACACAATTCTTTATAAACCTTGAAAGAACGATACTCAACTTCACATGGAAAAACAAAAAACCCAGGATAGCTAAAAGAATCCTGTACAATAAAGGAACTTCTGGAAGTATCACCGCAAGATCCTTAACATAATGTCTGCAATGTCCGTATTCATATAAGAGTCACAGATTTCAGAAACAAAGCCATTGGTGTACTAGGGAGAGCTATTATTTGGTCTACCGTAGAGTTTCAGAAAAGAGTGCTCTATAGGCAATTTGAAATGTTCAGTCCTGAACTGGGGAGAAATGAAGTTGTAAGTGAATGAACTCCTAAGCTAAATCCCCTCATTCATTCAATCACTCATAATTACTTACTAAGTAGTTAATATGTGCCAAGAACGTAATTGCATCAAAGTAGCTGATTTGGGACTCAGGCTCAAGACTGACAGCTGATGAGAGTTCAGATTTAAAAAAAAAAAAAAATGACTAAGGGCTGGAGAGATGGTTCAGTGGTTAAGAGTGCATACTGGTTTTGTAGAGGACCTGAGTTGGGTTCCCAGCACTCACAATTGAGCGGCTCAGAGCTGCATATAACTCCATCTTCAGTGGGATCAATGCCCTCTTCTGGTCTTCAAGCGTACCTGTACTCAGATACACATATCCATACACACACATAACTAAAAATAAATATTTTTTAAAAAAATGAATGAAAGAGTAGATGTTGAACACCATGATTTAAGGCAAATCTATTCAGGAACAGACATGAAAAGAACGTCAACACAAATTTGTTGAGCCTCAGACCTTCTTGTGGAGTGCCATTTACACAGGTCTGTTTGTCTACCTGTGAGTAAACACGGGTGATGGAGAACGCAGCTTCATGAGCCATATTAACTATGGTTCTAGTTTCTACTTCCCCTCTCTTCTTAAGGAAGTGCATCCACTAAATATTTCATACCCAAGCAGTGTAGCGCTGGCCTTGGCCGCCCCGGTAATGGAGGCAGGAAGAATTTAATCCATGGAAGCCTCAGGTGCAGAGAGATGTTACTGCATATTTCAGTCCTTGGATGATGGGAACTGGAGGCCCCTGGAGATGATCCAGCAGAATCTTTTAAGTGAGCCCTTCCAGGAATCCACTGGTAATGGTGCTCTGGGCAGTAATGACTACCACATGGGCCTTCTCTTGCCTGTGGGAGGGGAAGCCACATTAACACTCCACCTGTCCTAAGAGGCCAGCTCCAATTCTGATTCTAAGAAATTAGACTTTGTTTGTTTGTTTCTTTTAAAATCCTGCTTTCATGGGTTCCCTGTCACATCTTGGGATCCCAAAGATATTCACTGCCCATTTTCCCTCTTTTTCCCCTATGAAGAGCCAAATGAAAGGCTAGTAAAAAGATCTAACAAATGGGAAATCACGTAAGGTGCCATTTCTTCAGGAAATTACCTGCCTTTGCTCGTATCTTTAATTCTTCTCCATCACTAACAGCTAGCACAAGAGGAAAGTAAGTGTTAGGACAGCAAGTGCAAGGACAAAAGCGGAGGCACTATCCGGGTAGAAAACCGCAAAGTGTGATGGCAAATAAACACCGTTTGCTAAGCCGTATTTTAATGAAGAGAGGGAAAGAGAGCTATTTTTCCTTAAAAATTAAGTGTTTTGAAAAGCTAGATTAGATTGTTTTCATTCCTCTTCTCCAAATCGAGAACAGATGGTGCATTCTATAGACCTAAGAAAACACAGCAAAAGTGGAAGAGGTCAGGCTCGGAGTGACAGGCAGGAAAGCTGACCTCAGAGCTGAATTCTTTGCCCCCAAGACCTGTATTTGGAGCTCTTTTGTTGCTCTAGCTCAGAGATGCACATCCTGACAAAGTGGAGTGAGAAGTGGAAGTTGGGGAGAATAGAGAGCTAGAAGCCAGACACCAGAAGCTTACCTCATTTCTCCCTGATATCCCCACCCATGCTTCCAAAGAGAACCCATGGAGTCTTCTGTGTCCACTGAATTATTTCTTACTAAATGGATCGTGTCTACATGGCATGCCTTCCTTTCTCCAAGAGAAGTTGAGTTCTTGGATCAGTTGATGACAACCACTGGGACCATGCATGCTCCCTCCCTGGGCTTTCAAGCCATCTCTGCTTCCTGCACCAGCCTAAGGTTGGCTTATCTGCTTTTTGTCATGGATATAAACTACAAGAAAATGACTGGTAAATTTGAGGATTGGTGCCTAGATATTCTCTGATGAGGAAATATTTCTAAACATTCCACATTACCATCTACTATAGAGAAAGCACTTGCTATTTAGTAGACACTAGTCTAGTGTATCTTAGAAATGTAGACACACATAAAGATATCCTCAAAAATATTATTAACAGGAAGTACAAACATAGGTAAGTCTCCAAACATGAATTGATACTTCACACTATTAAAGTTCATGGGGACTTTAAATACAGTGAGCATCGAGATACTGTGCAAAGACTAAAATATTGAGGAACACTACCCTTCACACAATACAATACTTCATGCTACTTATATTACTCAGTAAATACTTGTCATCTGTGTTTCTCAAACTCAGTTTTTGGTTATTACCAGCATTGCAGCTTTTTCTTAATATTAAGAAACACTATGAGTATTTTGTTTTGTTTTTGAGACAGGGTTTCTCTGTGTAGTTTTGGGGCCTGTCATGGATCTCATTCTATAGACCAACCAGGCTGGCCTCAAACTCACAGAGATCCACCTGGCTCTGCCTCCCGAGTGGTGGGATTAAAGGTGTGTGCCACCACCGCCCGGCCACCATGAGTATTTTTATTTTCTGTTTATAACAGGATCAAGCTGTAAAGGCCAAGCTGGTTTTGAACTATCTACACAGCCCAAACTGGCCTTGAGCTCACAGCCCTCTTGCTTTAGTATTCTGTGTGTTGGGATGTTTTGATAGACAATGACCAACTACTGCTCTGATGGTCAAGATAAGAAGTTATCCCTTGAGACCACTGCCCAGCTTATTGCTAACAAGATGGCTTCAAAATGTAAAGAATTGTGTCTTCCCATTTGGAAAAACTGTTACGAAGAACTTATACAAAGGGCTAGCCTGGTGTCTACTATACAGAAGGTAACTGTTACTGTAAGTGATGATAGCAGCATCTGCAGTCATGGTTTTTTAAAAAAAAAAACTGACATTTGCATGGAAATCTATGTCTTTGAAATCAATTCTGTCTAAGCATTAGAAATGCTCAACCCATCTACAAGCTGTCAATCTTCTGGAAGATGTAGGGATTCAACCTCGAAAAAGAAATATGTGATCCCAAGGTCAGTGAGAGGATGCTGAAACTAGGTGGTTTGTTTCAAACCTAAACTTTTGCTACTTTTGGCTGTTTGGCCTTGGCAATGAGTTACTGTCTATACCACAGTTTTCTCATTGGTGAGAGGTCTTAGTGTGGCTGTGAGGACTGAATTTATGGATGTAAAGGGTATTGACATCATCAGAGGGGTTTCTATAAGGAGTCTCCTCCTGGAGGATGTGGGGTTGTGGGTACGGGTCCACATACCTGTGTCTGTGTACATGAACGCCAGAGGGAAACCTCAGGTGGTGCTCCTCAGGTTCTGTCTATGGTTTTTTGTTTTGTTTTGTTTTGTCTTGTCTTGTTTTGAGACAAGGAGTTAAAATGGCTGGCCTGGGACTTGGCAAGTGTACCAGAATGGCTGGCCAGCAAATCCTAGGGCTTGATTATGTCTGCCTGCCCAGCACCGGGACTACAAATGTGTCTTGCCACACTCCACTCTCCTCATTTTAGCTACTGTTGCTGTAGTCCTTGTCATCTTAAGACTGCCATAGAGTTCTCCATTTTCCAAATATCAACAGCTACTTTCCAAACTATTTATTTGCCACAGGTGATACCCAGCCATTAACTTACAAAGGTGGAATCATACCAGAGTAGTTTATTTTTATCTACCGAGCACACTTACCATTGAGCTCCACCAATTGTACTTCATACCAATTCAAATCATGCCAGTTTTCTGAGTAGATAGGGTACAGATTATCGACATTGTATGACTCTTACAGTCATTAGGAGAATTTCCATCATCATCCACAACACCCAAAGAGCAGAACACACAGATACCTGCATGCACCTTCCCATTGGGCCATACATATGTCTTTAAGAAAAGCACATCGCCGGGAGGTGGTGGGGCACGCCTTTAATCCCAGCACTCGGGAGGCAGAGCCAGGTGGATCTCTGTGAGTTCGAGGCCAGCCTGGGCTACCAAGTGAGTTCTAGGAAAGGCGCAAAGCTACACAGAGAAACCCTGTCTCGAAAAACCAAAAAAAAAAAAAAAAAAAAAAAAGGAAAGCACATCATGTGGTTGGTATGTAAAATGAATAAAAAAATTTCTTGAGAAAAAGAAAAGAATAAGAACAGAAAAAAGAAATGGAATATACATGAAGCAAAGCAACTACTTTGTGTGTATCTGAAGTTCAAGACAGTTTGTAGCATGCACCAACATGGAGCCTTCTGTAAAGAGAAGACTAGATAGCTGAATCCACCCACCCTATCTTTTCAAATCTCCGGAAAAGATATAATGAATTTGATTTTTAATCCAATAGTTTTCTTCTAATAGAAAATCATCAGGGACCTAGATGACCTGAGTCATGTAGATGATACCAATGCATGAACCCAGACCAGACTGTAAGAATGCCCATTCCCTTGACCAGGGAATCAGCCAGTTCAAGACATTCCTGCTGGATAAAGTGACTATTCTCCTCAAGCTGCTTTAGTCAGGGCAGTACCAATGCAGCCCCAGACAGGAAGGTGATGAAGAGCTGTTTTCAAAACCCAAAGTCTTGTCTCAGGACTATTTAGAAAACACTGCTGGCTAGGGAGCCATCAGACACACAAGTCAATGAAATATTACTCCTAATTGAGTGAGCCATTTAAGAACGCAGCCAGGAGTGTGTCCAAGGAGTCAGCACTCACCTTTACAACTCCCCAAGCCCCTCCTGGGCTTGTCTCCATTTAACGGGATAGGGAAATCACTTTCATCACTTAAGTATAAATGAATCAAAATGTGGTATGGGTAGGAGAGCAATCAGTTTCCCCTGATGACTTATCTGTTAAATGGAGTGAAGGGTGATTCATTCCGGATGTGGTGTTTTTGAAGCATGCAGCTGGATCATCACTTCCAGATTCTCCAAAATCCCCCAGATACAGAAGAGTGTTAAGTTCAGGTGGGGTGAAGGATATATAATACTCTGAGGTCTTTAAAACTAGGAAGCCTTTGGCTACATCAGACATGGTCTCCAAGGGCAAGCTAACTTGACCTCTAAGCCACTACTCAGTGCTGCTGGTGGTAGTCCATCCTTATAAACCCAAAGCCATTTCTTAAAAGCCAGATATTTCCCTATTCTGTAGAAGCATTCTGAAGTTGGTTGTAACAAATTGGCCTATATTCTTTGGCCCAAATAACAACCCTGCTTGTTTGTTTCAATTTAATTAGTTGTCAATACTTAATTGCCACTGGGATTTTGCATCTCTTGAAGACTGACCATCATCTGACACTATTTCCAATAGCAAGAATCAGCTGGACCCAAGAAGCTGCACTTCTTCCGGTGGTCCCCATGGTAGCCATTCAGCCTCTTTGACATACTTAAGTCAGCTATCATGGGCACTGACTTTGTACCTGATGCCAGGAAGTCATTCTAGTGTCTGTCTAAGCAGAAACCAAGTAACCATTAATGTATGTTAGAAATGAATGTGTACAATCCAGACATACTGAAATCCTAGTACTCAGGGGCCAGAAGTATGTAGGTTTTGAGTTGTAAGTCATCTTGGAGTACACAGTAAGACCTTATCTAGAGAAGGAGGTAAAAGTAGCTCCAGTTGTCATGGCACAAAAATCCACCCAGCAGATACCTTAAGGAGTGATTACAAGATGGCTCATTGAAAGCCTTTCTCTTAGGACATACGACTCATCTGTGAGAGAGCCTGAGCCTGTGGTCAGCTTTCCAAGAGATGCTATATAGGAGTTTTTAAAGTACCTGAGCCCAGAATATCCTGTCCACTGAAAGTCACTCCTATTTGTGGAGATAATCTAAGGTTGTCTATTTCAGGGAATGCTAACGTCCACTATCAAGGTACTTGTATCTAGTTAGGTTTTTTGAGCTGTGACATACCATGGTAAGAAGCACCATAGGGGAGAGTGCTTGCAAAGGAAAGGAAGGTGGCTGAGCTCACCACTTTCATCAGGAAGCCACAGTCAAAATACCCTCTCACTATCATGCTAATGGTACTGATCCATTTGTGAGGATGCAGCTCTTACAATCTAATCACACTGAGCTCTACCTCCCAACACTGTCACTAGGACTCTGGAGGACACATTCAAATGACAGCTATGGGTAAAACTCCTTGAAAGTAGGTCCAATAGGACTTGTTGATGTGAAATGTGGAAATGTAAACAAAGAAGCAATGGGGGTGACACTTAAATTTGGGGATAAGTCAACACTGATGATTCGCTTTAAGACAGGGATAGTAGATGAAGATGTGGTCATTCCTTAGAGAGGATAAAGGGAAAAATTCACCCCTTGGCCCATGTCAAATTAGAGGTGTCTATCAGGCATCCCAATGGGCCTGTGACAAAGTCAATTTCATGAGTTCAGAACTCAAGACAGATACTCAGTTTAGAAATATAAATTTCCAGTTAATAATATAGAGATGACCTTTAAAACCATGGGATTTGATCAGCTTATCTAATGAGAAGGATGAGAAAAGATGTGAGGGCTAAAGGAAGAGCCCTGGAACCAACTAAAGGGTAAGTAGGAAGGAGAGAGAGACACCAGGACACCTCGGCATAACATGATTCCCATGGCATGTTTTGAGAAGGATTTGTCAGTGATGTCAGGAGTTGCTGTTGGGATAAGACAATGACTGAGGATGGGGAACCAGCTCAGTTGATCAAGTGCTTGCCTTACAAGCAGGAGGACCCAAGTTTGACTCCCAGAATTCATGTGAAAAAAAAAAAATTCTCACATGGATTCATATGCTTGCAATCCCAGCGCTGGAGATGCTGAGACATGTGGATTCCCTGGGCTCTCTAGACAGCCAACCTAGCCCATACTTGGTGAACTCCAGGAAAGTCACAGACTCTGTCTCTAGAAAAACCAAGATGTATGACACTGGAAGAACAACCCAAGGCTGGCCTATAGTCTCCACTGGAATCCCTCCCCTGGCCCTACCCATGCAATAAGATAGGCTTGATTGTCAATTGGCATACCCTTGTTACCTTAACAAAACAGTTGTGGTGGAATAACAACTAAAGTGTGATTAGAGAAAAGAATGAGAGAGAATGGTAGACATGTCCTAGTAAATTCTTCTAGATGCTTAACCTAAGAGGAAATTGTTTCATGTGTGGTAAATTATTCATACAGGGCAAGAACACAAGCGGAAATCCAATTGGAGGCTATTAACATGTCTACATGATAAAGTTGGTCTTACAGATATGAGATTTACCCAATTTATGCAATATTCACTAAAGTCCCCCAAATAAGTACTTATGTTGCCAAGATGAACTGGGTTTATATATTTAACTATTCCAGAAATTCTGAAATGAGAAATGTTAAAAATACAGAATACCTCAGATTATCTCATCAACTGCCAGTAAACTGTCATTTCCCAGGAAGAGATATAAGACCAGGGGGCTGAAAGGAAGTCTGCAAAGATGGAAGTTACCTGTGTAGAAACAAAATTAGAGAGCAGAAATTCAACTCTCTCCACATCACACACATATTCCTCATAACAGCTCACCAAATACAACCAGAGTCGAGAGTGTGTGTGTGTGTGTGTGCAGGCAGCTATTTTATAGGTTCAAGGCATGGGATTGGAGATGAAGGGATGACTCCATGAGTAATGCACCTACCACATAAGCATGAGGATTTGAGCTCAAGGGACTGCCACCTTATGTGATCCTATGTGTGTGAGTCTCCTCTTTTGTTGTTTTTGCTCTTTGGGGGGACCTGCCACACAGCTCCCAAATAAATCAAACATGGAGTCTTATTCTTACTTATAAATGCCTAGTCTTAGCTCGGCTTGTTTCTAGCCAACTTTCCTTAACTTAAATTGGTCCATCTATCCTTGGCCTCAGGGCTTTTTTCTTCCTCTGTTCCTCTATACCTTACTTTGTTTCTTACTCCGTGGCTTGCTGTGTATCTGGGTAGCTGGCCCCAATGTCCTCCTCTTTCTGTCATTCCTTATTCTTTTTTCCTCTCTCGGATATCTCCTTCTATATATTCTCTCTGCCTGCCAGCCCTATCTATCCTTTCTCCTGCCTTGCTATTGGCTGACCAGTACTTTATTAGACCATCAGATGTTTTAGACGGGCACGGTAACACAGCTTCACAGAGCCAAACAAAGGCAACATAAAAGTAACACAGCTTAAAATAATATTCCCCAACATTCCCTGTCTCCCTCCCTCACTCTCTCCCCTCACACCCACAGGGGAGATATTAGAAAAAAAGCATAGACGTGGCAAGTTATTATCTATGTCACATGAATCAAGTTATTTACTCTGTCCAAACCTAAGTTCCTTCATTCATAACACCTCGCAGGTATTTCCCAGGACAACTATGCTAAGGTACATAAAAGAACGCCATATAAAATTAGAATTTAATAAATGATGATGACTGGTAGTATTACATTTTCTCTATTAATTCAGATGTGAAGCCAAAGGTTAAATTCAATTTCTCAGTGATCTTAGCTGAGAATAACCAGCAAAAGAAATTCTAAGCAAAGTGTTCTGACTGAAGCTAGTAAGGTGAGTATCGTGAACCAAATTTGGGGAGGATTGCAAGACACAGTACTTGCTGAACCTCATTTGGAGCTACATATCATAGAGAGGAGACGAAACTCAAGTTCATTCAGAGACAAAGTTGAGTACCGCCTTCAGTGCTACCCTGTAAAACACCCAGACTCTCTACAATTCAAAAGTGGCCATGAGCATTGGCTTCTCCAAACGCAGGGGCAATTACCCTATCAGTATGTCCACTGTGGATATGAACAAAACAAGGCAGAGAAAGATGAATAAACAGACTCAAAGTTGGGCCAGGGCCAGAACTGAAGCTCCTGTCTTTGGATCTTTGGAATGTTCCTTTCTGGTATCTGATTTCTTCTCCAATCAAAGCTTCTGTAGGATTTCATGATTTTACAAAGTGCTTTGGGATTTATGGATGTTGGTACCTCTCCACCTTGCAATCCACAATGGCAGTGTCTGCCTTTTGTCTATCAAATGTATCAAAGTGTCCAGAGGCTGTTAAGTGGTGGAGCATCCAGTAAATTCATAAATCATACAAATACAAAGGGTGTATGCCATATGGTTGACTTCCTGTCTGACAAATCTGCTTCCTGCCTGACGAGAGATGCTGCCCTGCAGTTCTTCATGTGGGGAAATAAATAAATGTCATAAGTTATCAGTCGTTTAGTGTTATGCCTTTTGTGCACCTACAGTCCCGTGGGGATTTACATTTCAAATGGAGGCATATCCTTGATGAGGACCAACGTCACCCTGTGCATCAGCAAAGACAACCCACCCTCTGAAGAGTTTGAAAACCTTCTAAACTGCCTCTCCACCTCCCAAGTGTCTGCCCAGAAGCAATTCCTTAGCATGATTGGTTCATTATTTCAGGCATCCTTTTTTGTAATATTATTTTTATTTTATGTTGTATTGGTGTTTTGCCTACATACATGTCTGTGCACCATATGCATGCAGTGTCAATGAAGGCCAGAAGAGAAAGTCAGATCTCCTGGAACTGCAGTTACAGATTGTTGTTAGCAGCCACATGGGTGTCAGGGATCAAACCCAGGTCCTCTGGAAGAGCAACCATTGCTCTTAAACACTAAGCCAACTCTCCAGCCCCTTAGGCACCCTTTCTAAGCTGCAATGTTTAAGACACTGTTCCAGAAGCTGACAATGTAGACTGAACACAGATGTCACCCTCAGAAAGCTTGCTCTCTTGAGGAGGGGAAGGGTAGATGGTAGGAAATAAATATGTCAGTTTGATAGTATTGAGATTTTTTTCATTAAACAAATAAGTATCTACCAATTCAGCATAGATCCTAAAAATAGTTTACCCAGAGGGTGATTCAGAATAACTTAGGGATAGGGGTATAACTCAGTGGTAAAGGAATTGCCTAGTATGCACAAGGCCCTGGGGTCAATACACAGCCCCACACACCCAAAAAAAAGAATAATTTATCAGATTAGTCAGATACCTTATACTCTCAAGGAAATTCAGATACCATCAAACCCTGTGTGTCCCTTCCCCTACTGGTAACAATTCACTTTGTTTCCATCTGTAGGAGCAGTCCTCACCACAGATAGGATGAGAGGGACTTCACAAATATGGACACCCAACTCAATGCAATTACCCACCAAAATTATCCTGATAAATCATCTGCTCCCATTTTCTCAACAAGCATCCCTGAGTGTATACTGTGCATTCAATGTTAGCAATACAAAGACTCAGAAGGTAGTCACACTGCTGTAAGGCTTCAGACTTCTAGCAAAAGGAGAGCAGAGCAAAAAATACATTTGGGCCTAGATACTGAAGCATCATTTCTATACACAAATGTTCCTGCTCTTTCTTCTAAATGAATTCACCCTCAAATTCCTGCTGTATTGGGGCAGCGACAACCAATATAACATGGTTCATTGGTGGCAGACACTTCAATTAAGTAAATAAAGGAAAAGGTAACATATGTGGCTATTAGCTACCATATTGGACAGTATAGGTCTATAATGAAGAATGCTTCTAGAGACATATAATCCTTAATATGACAGCCTAGGATGCAGGAGTCAATAAGAAAATAGGGTGTCAGTGTCTGATCCCAGGTCTTTTCTACAAGTTTGCTTCATGACTGCTTCTACAAAAGAGCAAAAGCAGGTCAGACCACAGGTTTTGAGAACAGTTGCTAGCAAGTGAATAATGGATAGAAAAAGGGAACTCTTATTATAAAGAGGTAATGAAGGCCAGGTCTACGAGACTCCAGCAGAAACCACATCTCAGCCTGTCTAGAAAGAATAATAATAAACATACTGATATGCATAGTCATTCTCTTGATGAGCATGATCTGTTATTGATATCATAAAATGCCCCTGATGTCATAGTTCTTTCTTTATATGGTAGCTCAGACATGTCTTCATTTTCTTAATGTGGACTTAGTATTATCTCTGGCCTATGGAGGAGAATCAGTCATGTCTATTCAGAAGGAGAATTGGAGGAGAAAGGACAACCACTGGCTAACATATGTGCCTGAAAGTTGTTGAATGAGGACCACAGAGAGCTCCATAGGTAAAGGAGTCCTACCACCAAGCTTGATGACCTGAGTTCAATCCCCGAGACCCACATGGGAGAAAGAGAGAACCATTTTCTACAAGTTGTCTCTGACTTCCACACGTGTGCGCGCGTGTGCACGCGCACACACACACACACACACACACACAATAAATAATGTAATACAAAAATTTTAGGTGGTTAAATGAACGGAAAGGGAATCAAACACAATGATACATACATACTGGATACTTTATAAATATTTAATAGATTGTTTTAGTAATGCAGAGTAGAAATTTGGCATAAAAAGTAATTACAACTCTTGTTATAATCCATTGTAAATGGACTTTAACTTTGTATGGATCCTGAATCCTGTCTATCAAGGACCAACAAATTTGAAAACAAACCTTCCTAGAGTAGTATTCTGGGCTGTACCCATTAACTTAATTGTCTTCATTTGTGGCTAGCATCTGTCATGCCAAAATAATATTAAATTATACTTCAAAGTTTCTGTTTATTTTGTAATAGGCTCAGGACTGCTTTTTCTGGAGCACTGAATTTCATAGAACTCTGGGCTGGATAGCAACTATCACTTCTTTTACCTGTACACAATGAAAATCATGATTAGCTAACTCATTTACAGATTAATAGATGCATTAATAAGCTAGTTGCTATTGCCAATAAGTTGTAATATTTCAATGTCTTCACAAAATATAAATTGTTTTTCATGGAATAAGCCAGGTGGATTTCTTTTAGAGGACATTTTTCCCACGTACTGATTTAGAATACAGATAATTTCCATTTTGTAACTAAACCGACAGCATCGTCTAAAATCTCAAAGGCTTGTTTGGACAACAAGTGGGAAAAGCAGAAAGGGGAAAGGTACACTGTTCTTGGGAAATTGTTTATCCCTTATTCCTAGGGAGAACTAGACTTGTGATTTAAAAAAAAAAAAAGTTGCAAGGGGTGCTGGGAACTGTAGACCTCAGCTGGACAGGGCCTCTCTGGGCTGGCTGCACACTTTGCAAAGAAAGGGACTCATTTCTCAAGGACAGCTATTCAGCCTTGTCACAACCAGTATTAGCCCTCTGCTGGAATTCAGAACTTGAACTTAGGAAGACACCTAGCTCATGGCCTCAAATAAAAGCTACTTCTCTTGCAGTCAGAAGAAGAATTTCATTAATCAAAGTGTCACTGAACTCAAATCTCCAAACAGAAAATCAAAGGGTATGTTTTCAGCAAACATTTCAGGGCAGAGTGTCCTTCATGCCTCTCCCTTGCCCTTGCGTATGTGGGTTGCCTGATTTTCCAATGTCTTCTCACATAATTGTTAAATGGCTTTCTGATTGTCTCCCATCTCTTCAACTTTCAATAGACCAACTCTGCTTACTTTTTTTTCCCAACTCTTTCCACAGCTATGCCCAACCACAGGGTATGCCAACAACATTTGATAGCCAAAGTCCTATGAGAGGAGAGAATTTAGGAGGTGTTAAACCAAAGACTTGGGACCTGAAATGACAAAGTTTTGTGCATTGGAACAGAAGGGAGAATTTGAATTTGTGTGATTTATGGCTTTTATTATTGTGTTGGCAGCTTCAGTTTCAAACTTGGGTTTCCTCAATGGTGAAAGAACACGACGGGGCATATTACTGTGCTGTCTGCATCAGGAATTATGGGTTATATTGATGGTATCAAAACAGCGTTGCATGAATATCTTGCCATGAAGAAACACATTGTAAGCCCCTTATTTCTCACTTGTTCATTAGAAAGACCTGAATCACCAAAGCAAGATCATTTTCATGGTAGACAATTCTTCCCTTAGAATTTTATTGTTTCTTTATTGCATGAGGAATTTGATGATTGATGGTGACAGTCACCTCTGCAATCAGTATATCCAAAAATATTTATTAACTTACGTCTAGTGCACATTATGGAAAATGACCAATGATCCCTCTGCTATCATCCCATAAGTAAAAGAATCTACCTGTAGGCATGTTAGGAAGCACAAAAAAACTTATATGTAAAAAAGAAAAGTACCTAGCACCATCTCAACCACACAGCAGGCACTTATACTACATGCTGCTGTTGGGCTTAATTTCAGATAAATCAAGAAATATTCAAACAACTGGCAATGTATTATTTCTGGATACATCTGTGAGGGTGCCTGTGGTAGGGCTTTTCATTTGAATTAAATAACAGAGTGAGGGAAATTCACTCTCCCCTAATGTGGTTGAGTGCCATCTAATTACCCAAGAGTCAGAAAGAAAAAAGCAGAGGGAAACAAATAATCTCATATATATTCGTATTCCATCGCTTTCTTCCTTCCCTCTCTCCCTTCTCCCCTTCTCCCCTGCCCCCTCTCTCTTTTTCTCTCTATCATATTCTCTGCCTAGACATCAGAGATCTTTTGGCTCAAAGACATGTAAGAACAGCTGGACTTCCTCCCTGAAGCCATGTTCTTTTACCTTTATCCCTGAACTGGGAGCTACATCATCATTCAGGCTAACACAACCTCTATGACTCCAACTTACATAAAGCCTATACTTGGACTTTCATCCTCCATAATTTCCTGAGACAACATCCCTAATTAGTTCCTTACACATACTTATCTGCCCATCTGTCCATCCATCCTACTGGGTTTTTTTTTCTTGAGATACCTCATAATACAGTCTAATATCATGAACATAGTCTCTTCTCGTTATTAAAATAGCCCCTACTGAACATCTTTTGAATATTTCCATTTGTGGTGTGTGTGTGTGTGTGTGTGTGTGTGTGTGTGTGTGTGTGTCCGTCTGTCTATGTGTCTGTGTATGTCTTTGCACTCACAGTTAGCCACAAAGGTCAGGAGGGAGGTCAGATCTCTGATGCTGTAGTTACAGGTAAATATAAGCTACCTGATATAGATACTGGAAAGCAAACTCCAATTTTCTGAAAGAGCAATATGTGTTCTTAACTGCTCACCATATCTCTAGTCCCTCCAGCTTTCTTTTGAATCTTTTATACTAGTCTCTATAAGGTGTCATTGCCTCCCATCTCCAGGATTAAATCTATGATCTGGCCTTAATCAAAAAATCACACAGTGAATTAATAGCTCTGGGATAGGCAAGAAGGAAGAAAGGGAAGGAGGGAAAGAGGGAGGGAGAGGGGGAGAGAGGGAGAGAGAGAGAGAAAGAGAGAGAGAGGAAGAAAGAAAGAAAGAAAGAAAGAAAGAAAGAAAGAAAGAAAGAAAGAAAGAAAGAGGGAGGGAGGGAGGAAGGAAGAAAAAAGGGTGAGTTGGGTGAAGATTTTTTTCAAATCGATAAGGAAAAACTTGTCACAAGTTTCTGTTACCATCCCTTGCTTGTAGGAGATAAAATTATAGCAATAAATTACCACCCTATCAGGAGGATTCAAATGCAAAACAGGAACCAAGGCTAGAAGGAAATAATATCTACAATATATAAAAATCCTGGCCTAAAGAATATTCCACTTATCACCATCACTCCCAGAAGAAAAAAGTCCCTGTTTTTCCTTTGTTTGAATGGAATTATGTCACAACTGCAAGAGGTACAATGAGAGAAATTAGAAGAATGTGACAAATGCCAAGCATTTAATCAGGAATAAAATAATAAAACACAATGTATGTTGTTTTAACACCTATAGAGGACTTGGGAAAGTTTTTCTTCTATGAAGTCCAACCCCAGTTGCTACAACAGATACAACTTAAACAGCCAAAGTTTCTTCTCATCCATATAGCAGACCATGGGACTTTGGTGGTCATTGTCTGTCTTGTTGCTATGACATCTAAAATGTGGTACCTAGAGCTGTGAATGAGGATCTAAAAGTACACAGGATGCTTAAGACTTGGTTCATTGAAATAGCATACATCACTCATTTGCCCATTCTATTGGACATACTCAGTCATATGACCCAGTGTAACTGCAAGGCAGGGTGAGAATGTAATCTTCCTACAAGTCCACAAAGAAGAAATAAATTAGTCACTGCAACACGATCTCTATCAGGTCTTTTATCTGTTATATCCAATTTCTCTACCAGATAGCAATAAGCCTGGGTTTCTGGACCCAAATATAGCCTATCAACCAATCTCTTCCATAAGTGTTCTAAAAGATATACCCACACTAATGGATCCCAAGAACCTACAAGGCTTTGGGGTTAGGAAAAAAATACAAAATGTGAAGCTGAGGTGGGGTCTAGGTAGACAGCATGCCAGGATTAAACAAAGACAAATTCCTCAATGTAAAGAAGTTAGATGGAGTGATAAAAGTTATATACAATTTCATAGGATTTGTAGAGGTTAGGATACAGAGTTGAAGGAATTCTAGACTATTAAAATGGAAACAGGAAGGCCATTGTAGAGAGTCTCAGCTCCTTTTTATAGGAGTATTCTAAAGACCTTTAGATATATATAACAAAGGTAACACTAACCCTATTTCACAGGTGATATTCAGATGGGTGAGGTCACTTGGTTTCACAGTAAATAAAAAGCATATGATGTGTAATTTGAGGCTTATGACTTGAGCTGGTTATTTGTTTGCCCATCTGTTTTGGGTTTTTTTTTTTTTGTGAAGTAATGGGAACTGAGCCCAGGACCTTGGTAAAGCTAGGTACCACTGAGCTACACCCTAGTCCTGAGGTGGACTTTTAATCCTACCCAGCCATCTCTACTTAGTCTGCCCTTAGCAAATACAAGTGCCTGTTGATAAGCAAGAGCTAAAACTAATCCAAGAAGTTGAGGTTTCTTCTACACAGGGACTACATTCACAAAGCCTATGACTTTGGGCAACTCTGTTTTCTCCCTCCACCCTTTCTCAATATAATTTGAAATGGTGTCTGTGCCTTACTGTTCCTGGCTTTTAAATGCTAATACACTATCTCTATGTCCTCTCTGCTTTCCCATTTATCCTCTCTTAAATTGGCCACAGTATGTCATAATGGCTCATTCATGCATTTATGTGCCCCACTGACTGTGAATTCAGTACAAGAAGAGACAGTGCCTGGATGCAACTCCTTGATATCCCCACCACCCAGCACAGGGTCTACCAGATGGACTGATATCCCCACAACCCAGCACAGGGTCTACCAGGACTGATATCCACACAATCCAACGCATGGTCTAGCAGATGAACTGTTATCCCCACAACCCAGCACAGGGTCTACCAGATGGATTGATAACCCTACAACCCAGAGCAGGGTCTACCAGATAGACTGATATTCCTACAACCCAGCATAGGAGTTACCAGATGAACTGATATCCCCCCAATCCAGCACAGGGTCTACCAGATGAACTGATATCCCCCCAATCCAGCACAGGGTCTACCAGATGGACTGATATCCCTACAGCCCAGAACAGGGTTTACCAGATAGGCTGATATCCCTACAACTCAGAACAGGGTCTGCCAGATAAGCTGATATCCCTACAATCCAGCACAGGGTCTACCAGATGGGCTGATATCCCTACAGCCCAGAGCAGGATTTACCAGATAGACTGATATCCCTACAACTCAGAGAAGGGTCTGCCAGATAGGCTGATATCCCTACAACCCAGCACAGGGTCTACCAGATGGACTGATATCCCCACCACCCAGCACAGATTCTACCAGATGGACTGATATCCCTACAACCCAGCACAGGGTCTAGCAGATGGACTGATATTCCCACAACCTAGCACAGTGTCTACCAAATTAACTAATGTCCCCACAACCCAGCACAGGGTCTACTAGATGGACTGATATCCCCACCACCCAGCACAAAGTCTACCAGATGAACTGATATCCCACCACCCAGCACAGGGTCTACCGGATAGACTAATATCCCCACCACTCAGCACAGGGTCTACCAAATGGAATAGACTCAACAAATGTTTCTGAGTCAGTGAGTGAACAGGTGATCATAAGCATTTTTCATGGTCTGCTAGAATATTTAACAGCACAAAATTATTCAGTTCTTTCTTCTCATTCTCCATGGGTGCTGGTACTCCAAGGACCAAAACCCTTGTGAGAAGTGTCCCCATGGTCTATAGTCTACAACAGGCACTCAACATTCATACTGAAATACACAAATGGAAGAAAAGTGAGTATAGCTGTATTATTATGTAGTAATTCTACAGCTGGATTTTGTGTCTAGACTTTTAGGAAATCAGACTTAGTCCCATCACCTGACTTATTTAAACTGTACAAGGGAAACCCTTAACCCTGCCTGGAACCCTCCTTGTAACACTGACTAAAATGGGGCAGAAGGAGATAGCCTATTATTTGGAGGTCATGAATCGTTCAGAGTCTGATAAAAGGTGTATAGCTCTACTAAGGACAAAGGGTGTGTTGAGATAGTTCAGCAGGTAAAAGCATAAAAGCAATCTGCATTCCATCCCCCAAACTCACAAATGCTGGGTGAGGAAGCCTACATCTGAATCACATCACTATTATAAATGGCGTGGGAGGTAGAAACAGGTGAATCACCCAGAAGTCCCAGGACCAGCTACCTTGTACTATACAGTTCAGCAACAGAAAAAAAAAAAAAATGAGAGACTGCCTTGTTGGGGTGAAAGGTAAGAGCCAACTCCTGAAAATTGTGTTCTGATGTCCACATATATATACCATGATACAAGCATAAATGCATATATGCATATACAGAACACACACACACACACACACACAATTTGCTAAATAAATAAATACCAAAACAGTCTTGTGTTAATGAAAATATACTTTTACATGCAGTTATATAGGGCTGATGGATACTAGGCTGACCAGCTCCAGACCCTCCTGGGACCCATAACCCCTAAATTAGAGGAACCCCAGTAGCTACTTTGTAGCTGTTCAGATGCAAGAAAACCTACCCCAGATGAAAGCGCCTGCTAAGTTAGTTAGCAATTCAGAATGACTTTTCAGAGAGCAATCCCTCAGTCTCCCATGATACTTGTCTGACAACCCCTTAATCTTGGCAAGAGCTGCATTAAACCAACCTGTCATCATCCGTCGCCGCACACAGTGGCAGCTCTCACAGAGACACACACACTCACTGAGAAACCAGACTCCTCAACCTCAGAAAAGAAATTACAGTTCAGGGGCCCTGTTGCTCCACAATCAACCCACAGGAGCTGGCTGACAGGCAGGGCATGCCAAGAGGCAGCAGGCCAAATTCAAGCTTGAGGTGAGCCACTTCTATCCTAGGAGCTGGGGGAATTGCCCAAGGAATGTTTAGACAGTTAATACACTGAAGGTACCTGTTTCTACTGTGAAGAGAGAAAAGGGGAGGGAAGGGGAGAGAAAGGGAGGGGAAGAGATAAAGAAAGGGACATCATCACATAAAGGGGCCAAGGGAACTTGAGAATGGGATTCATCGGGAGGAATTCAAAACCCTGTTGTTACAATGGTTCTAGGGAAACGGTCTCATCAGCTACTTTGGAACTTAGTGAAATTCCCTTTCTTTAAAACAATACAAAATTTAGCCGGGCGGTGGTGGCGCACGCCTTTAATCCCAGCACTCGGGAGGCAGAGCCAGGCGGATCTCTGTGAGTTCGAGGCCAGCCTGGGCTACCAAGTGAGTTCCAGGAAAGGCGCAAAGCTACACAGAGAAACCCTGTCTCAAAAAAAAAAAAAAAAAAATTTAAAAAACAAAATGAGACTATATTCCCCAAAATATTTTGGAAACTCTGAATAAAAAGACAGAGCTGGTTGATTGTGGTTAAATTCTCCTTTGATGTTAATCGTTTCGTGAGCTTCAGAGTTTACTTGGGCAGGTTGGTGTTCCCATTAGGAAGTCTCTCATTACAGATCTTTTACCATATGCTAAGCATCTTCAAAATCATGCCTTCAAGGATTTGAGATAACTCAATACACACATAAGAAAGTAACCCTGGCGCACGCCTTTAATCCCAGCACTTGGGAGGCAGAGCCAGGCGGATCTCTGTGAGTTCGAGGCCAGCCTGGACTACAGAGTGAGTTCCAGGAAAGGCGCAAAGCTACACAGAGAAAGCCTGTCTCGAAAAACCAGAAAAAAAAAGAAAGAAAGAAAGAAAGAAAGAAAGAAAGAAAGTAACCCAACTCTGTTAGATTATTAGCAAAACTGGCCCTACCCTTTGGCTCTGTGTTCAGTCAGGTGAATTACTTCAGCCAATGGACATGTCAATAAAACAAGCAAAGAGCTAAGAAACATCCACCCATTTCTACTTGCATCCTGGTACCATGAGATGATGCTCAGGCAAGCCTTCTGCAAGGTAAGAGATGGGGGGCAGAACCTAGTCACCCCAAATAGCTGACCCTAAGACCCACAGGGAAGGCCAGGCAAGATCAGCAGACCTACGTAGCCAATACCAAATGATTTTTGACACTAAGTAATAAATCGCATCATATTGCTTATGACTGTATATTATTTGTTCTAGTTTCATTGTGTTGCTGTGACAAATACCATGACCAAAAGCAACTTGCGAGGGCTAAGGGTTTATTTGGCTTACACTTCCAGGTCACAGGACACTGGGAAGTTAGGACAGGAACTAAAGCAGGAATTTGAAGCAGCAATCATGGAGGAACATTGCTTGACTAGCTTTCTTACACATCCCAGAACCCTCTGCCCAGGGAGAGTACTTCCTGTTGTAGTCTGAGTCCTTCCACATCAATCATCAATCAAGACAATCTGCAAAAGACATGCCCACAGGCCAATCTGATCTAGGCAATCCCTCAATTAAGATTCCCTTCTCAGGTAACTTTAGGATCTGTCAAGTTGACAGGTAAAAGCTAACCATTAAAGACTTGTGAGTGTTTATTATGCTGCATTATAGCCATAGGTAACTACCACATTATGTGAAATGCCATATTCTGAAACAAAACTGACAAGGCTCTTCTTACATTTCAGATTCCATTCTCTCATTCAAAATTAGTAAGCTCTACTTTCCCTGAGGCCTTATAGCCAGAACATGAGTTTGAGATTCACCTCAGGAAGCTCATAGCCTCGGCCTTTATTATCTCTAAAAGCAAAGGGTCTGGGAAGCAGCTCAGTAGGGGAAGTGCTTGCCTCACAAGCATTATGACGTGTGCTCTGATCCACAGGACTCACATAAACACTGGGTGAAGAGTTACACATCTGGAATCTCTGTACTAGGCGGGTGGAGACCGGAAGATCCCTGTGCTTGCTGTCCAACTGCTCTAGCCAAATCAGTGAGAGACCCTGCCTCACAATATAAAATGGAGAGCAATTGAGGAAGGGACTCGACCCTTTTAACCTGCTCTCCACAAAAGCCTGTGTACAAATGCATATCCACACAGAGAGGAAAGACAGGAATAATAATATAGGCCGTATGATGTACTGTGAACCTTAGATGGCAACACGGCTAGAAACACTTGCCCAAGTGCTCTACTCATGGGGAACTTCGGGAGGCTTTCTGGTGCGGACATAAGCTCCGTTATTATTATTGTGGCTGTTGATTGTTACTGTTACAATGCCATTTGTTGCTAAGTGTCTTATTCTTTCTACTCCATCCACATGTGCTAGAGGCAGATGTGTCTAAAGAAAAAACCATCTGCACGTTTTGCTATGCCTGCTCTAAAATGAGAGGGCTGGGCGCCTTTCCAAACCTTCAATATCAGGACATTGCACCAAGTGGGACACTCTACTAATTTAGTGTCGCCTTCTTCGTGGGTTCATCTTAAAGAACAAGAATTCTCAGTCCTTAAAACAGTGCCATACCAAGAGTCAATGACAGAGGTGCCAGGTGTCATTATTATCACTACATGACTGGCAACATAATAAAGGGACTTTTACATGATGTGAAACTCTTTAACCTCTTCAAGAGGCTTAGATGACCATTTTCTCATGTGGTTTTCACAAACAGCCCTTCTCCCCTTGGCTTAAGACCAGCTCTGACAAAAGGGTAATTTTCCATAAGCAATACCCCAGGAACTCTTTGTATCAACTTAGAATCTCAGATATCCTCATGCTCTTATCTTTCCACCAAATCCCCAAGCTCCAGCTACAACTGTCTGGGACAGAAATGCCACACAGGAAAATGTAGTCATCTGATACATCAGAACCCAGATATCAAAGTTGAGACTGAATTCACTTTGCACAGAGATCCACATCAGAGGTGTCTGCTGGCTCCCACACCACTTCCTGCCTCATGACTCACATGATTATCTGTGTCCTTAGAGCTAACCATAAGCCATTCAAGAGGAGAAGGCATGGGAGAGCAGTCTAGTGGAGCATTAGCATACAAACCCTTCAAAAGGGAGTTTCAGTCTTGTTCTGCCACCTAGTAGCCTGGGCAAGCACTTAATCCAGAATCGATCATCTGGGCAGTACTGACATTTTAGACCAAGCATTCTGTGTCATGGAAGGTGGCCTGTGGACTGAAGAATGTTCAGTAATGACCCTAGGCTCTGCCTCTATGTCAGCAGCACTTCTGGCTTTGCCAATCATCCCCTGGGAAGGACTTCTCCCAGTTGAAGCCATTGACTTAGAACCTCTCTGGACATCAACGTCCTCAGGTAATGGAGGAATGACAGAGTCCTGCCTCACCAGGCCCCAAGGACTGAAAACAATGATCATGTGCTGAGACGGCGTGGGAGCTGGCACACACACAGTAGACGTCACCTGGTGCTAGGAGCATGTGCCTGTTGAGGAAAGGAGTTTTTTCAAGAGCTCATAAGCTTCACAAATTTGGAGGTGAAAATAGTTCAACACAGCAAATACATGTCAGAGATCCATTCCTACACTTATTTTGTGGGGTGCTGGCAATTAAAGGATGAATAAAATCTGGGCCCACTTTGAGGGAGTGCTCTCTCTGCTGAAAAGTTTGCAGCTATCCCTGAAGCAAGGGCTAGCTTTTCTACTTGTCTCACTTACAGAAACAATGTACACACACATTTGCTTTACTCTGCTTAGCTGTTGTTACTTCCTCGCCAGAAGGAAGGTAATAAAAATCCCTAAGAGGAGTGGAGAGGTATAGTGTCAGAGTGCGTGGCAGTTTCCTAGCCTTGCAAGCCCCTGGGTTTAGCCCAAGCACAGGGAAGAAAGAAAGAAAAAAGACCCTAAGAGTCTCAGTTGTTAAGCAATGAATATCCTGTCTTCCAATAGCACCCAAGCCTCCCATTTGCCTGTCTGATTCCTCTCCTCGCCAGACTGCCTGCAACACAGAGCATAAGTTCCTAGCATGCCCCACGGAGAGTCACTGCTTCCTCCACTGATAATCATCAACAATCATCCAGGAGGTGGTTAAGGGGGGATCTAAGCCCTTGGGTCCTATGGACTTGGGCTCTTGGCCCTGCCAAGTCACCTGGCTTCTCATTCACCAGATTACTCATCTCTATGATATGGATAACAATGGTGCCTTTTCATAGGGTTCTTGTAAGGATAAAATGAGATCACTCATGTAAGCCCAGCTCAGAAGCAGTGCGCAGTGCTGTCACCATAGCGATGGAGGTGTTGGGGAGAGAAAGGCAGATACTGACCAGGAAGATGGGAAGGCAGATACAGATGCAGGCCTCAGCAACCTGATCCAATAGCCTTCCGAGAGCTGTTGAGAGAGCCTACTATCCACCTCCAGAACACTGTGAGGCATGGTGGGTAAGCCTACTCCCCAGTCCGCCCCCGACTAGCTCAACTAGACGAGCTTCTGCCAGACTCTAGCCAAAAGAGTATATATATATATTTATGTGGACAAGAAAAAGGAAAAACGTTACTTCTAGTCAGAGCCTAAATTTCCTGCCTCCAAACCCAGCTGGATAGCAAGAGTTGTAACAGAAAACAGCCGCACAATTAGCTGGAGCTCTGTAGCTGTCTGCGGCAGACTGCTTACACCGATGTCTCGATAGGTGGTCCCCCAGTTCATCAGTTCATAAATAAGTAATTTGAAATGTGTTCCTGGGGGAAATTTTCCTCCTGCTCTCCCCCAACAGACTGTACTCATCAGTTTTCCCATTCTCCAGGTAGCTGCCGTCCTCATTTATAATGGCCAGAGGAACTGCACTGTTCTAATTCCTGCTTCATTACATTGTCTAATGTGAGTTTCGCCAGGCTCACACTCCACATTTCTTTATATTGATAAGAAAAGAAAAGCCTTGCATATATTATTTATTAGCACTTTGGAAGTAGCTTTGCTACAAGTTTAGATGGAATATTTTTACATACAAAGCAGGACAGGCAAGTGGAGGTCTGGACAGAGGTTTGGCGTTACTGGATCCAGGGAACATGTTCACATACACTGGACACGTAAATGCAAGCACACACAAACCATGCACAGCTCAACCCTCACCAGACTACTTTCCCTTTTTCCCTCCGTTCCTGCCCCCTCACCATATGTTTTTCCCAGGCAAATGTTTTGGACACATTTTGATACATTTATCCCAAGCCTATATTTTTCCCACTCGAGAAAATGAACAACCAGATCAAAAGCACCTGGTGGTTTCAGACTGGCAGGGTCCCCCACTGGCGAAGCTAATGGAGTCACTAATTTGCCTGGCCAATAAAACCAATGACTTCTATACTAAAAGCCTTTGAGTGAAGCCTCCAGGGCTTGCTCTGGGGTAATGGAAGGGGGTAGTTTCCTCTTAGCCAATAACCTAATTATTTTTTAAAGCACTAACTGTACCTTTCATTATAATAATGCATATAATTGATTTTGCTGATGATGTCTTTCATAAAAATCTATCAGTCACCAGGAACTATATTTACTCCTTTTCGTTGTTTTTATGATTGTTTAGCTTTGGAGTCCCATAATAGGTAATTAATAAAATATGTTAATCTGAGAGCCATTTGCCTCACAAGCTCTCTAGGAATTCTTTTTCTTTCCATTCTAGAAAGCTTTTGTGGTAGGAAATGTTTTCCAAATGAAATCTTGGCACAATTTGAAAGTTACATTTGGTTCATTTGTTTATTTTCTTTGCCTATAAACTTCCAGAGACATTCATTAAAAGAATTCAAAACGTGATCATCAGGTTTAAATTGTCCTTTTTCTGGTGTATAGGTAAGAACTGACACCCTTATTCCCAAAGACAGTCTTCTAACTAGGTAACTAATGTCAGTGACCAGCCAGTCATTGGAGGACTCTGTAAATAAGGGGCTACAGAAGATGGGTATAATTGTGAATCAAAGAAAGAAAGAAAGAAAGAAAGAAAGAAAGAAAGAAAGAAAGAAAGAAAGAAAGAAAGAAAGGAAGGAAGAAAGAAAGGAAGAAAGAAAGACATGTCTGAATATTCAGGCTAACATCCTCAAATGAGAGAAAAGATGCACTATTTGTCTATCTGGGTCTGGGTTATCTCATGCAATATAATTGTTTCCAGTTCCATCCATTTCCCTGCAAATTTCATAATTTCATTGTTTTTTAATAGCTGAATAATATTCACTTGTGTAAATATACCATGTTTTTACTATCAATTCATCTGTTGATAGACACCGTGGATAGTGTGAATAGAAAGGCAAGAACATGGATGAGTAAATATTTCTGTAGTAACGGATGTTCTTTGGGGTTTATGCCCAAGAGTGGTACAGCTGGGTCACATAGTTGATCTATGTCTAGCTTGTTGAAGAACAGCCACACCGATTTCCACAGTGGCTCCACCAGTTTGTACTCCCACCAGCAGTGACCAAGTGCTCCCCTTTGCCACATCCATACAAGCGTTTATCACTGTGCAGAGAATAAGTGACTAGGGAATGCTCGGCCCTACATGGAACATCTGCATCGCACCCCTTCCTCCCAAAGCACAGGGATCAGTGTGGAAAAAGGGGCGGAAAGACTGTAAGAGCCAGGGGCAGTAGATGACTGCAAGGGGGGTGTTTTACTGGACACACCAGGTCAGGTGCACAGACAAACTCAGCAGTTGCACAACATCTGCACAAACTCAAGCCAGACAAAGTCTCAGTGTCTATGGGCACAAAGTCCCACCCCTAGCTGAGGAGCTATTGGTATAGCTTCTGGGAAAGGATGAATTAGTTTTCACTAAGGGCATGACTCCTGGTAGCGCTAACAAACTCCAATGAATGGCCACACATTCAAGAGCATCCAAGAAGCACTAATTGATCGTTGTGTTTTTAAAAAATGAATTAGGACATAAAGTTGAGTGGATATGGAATGGGGAGGGGATGAATATGATCAAAATACAATGTATGAAATTCTCAATGAATTAATAAAAATACTTTTTCTCAAATGAAAAGGGGTGACAGAAAAAGAAAAAGAAAAACTAATCAGGGACAAGTTTTACATTAGAGGTGACTTCCAGACCAGAACCTATTATGTGGTAAACTAAGGCTTGAAAATCTAGGCATGATCTCTCCAATATAAAAATAACTCACCCCTATCTGTTCACAGGGTAGAAACCCAGTTTTTGCTCTGACGTGCTGGTCAGACAAGGATAAGGAGGTCTGCAGAACAGGAGTGCTTATAGCTGAGGCACAGCACACATGATCGTCTACACCTAGGACCTGGTGGCATTGATCATGGCATTTTTACTCTCCACAGTATGCTATCTTCCATCAGAGATAGATAGTATGTATAGTATATGTATGTGTGAGTAGTATATGTGCATGTGTAGTGTATGTGAATGTGGATGTATAGTATTGTGTAGTATATAGGTGTGTAGTATATGGGTGTATGTGTGTGTGTAGTATGTGAGTGTGTGTAGTATGTATTTTTGTATGTATAATATATGTATGTATGTAGTATATATGTGGTATGGCGTGGTGGGTGTGTGTGTGTGTGTGTGTGTGTGTGTGTGTGTGTGTGTGTTATATGTAGGGGAAGGCTTGATTCTACATGTATATGTAGAGGCCAGAAATTAATATCAAGTGTCTTCCTCAGTCATCCTCCACTTTATTTTTTGAGACAGGGTCTCTCCCTGCACTTGGAGAACCATTTTGGCTAGAACAGGTGACCAGTAAGCCCAAGACATCCTCCTTGTCTCTGTCCTACCCCACCTCCATCACTGTAATACGTATATGTATCACCATGCCAAGCTGTCCCTTGGTCCTGAAGATCCAGACTCAGGTCTTTGTGTTATACAACAAACACTTTGACTCCCTGAGCCATCACCCCAGATGATCGTTCATTCTTAATATTTATTTTTATTATCTCTAACTATGTGTATTGGGGCAGAGACATGTACACATGATTGCAGGTGCCTGCAGTTGGCCATCGGTGTCAGATCTCCCTAGAACTGAAGCTTAGTTGGTGGTTGTTACCTGCCTGAAATGGATTCTGGCCTTCTACAAAAACAGAACATACTTGTACCAGCTGAGTCATCATCTCCCAATCTCCCAGCCCCCATCTCTCATTCTTAAAACAGAGACTGACAACAGTACTCAGTCTTGACCCCTGAAGAGAAGTGGCAAAGACACATCTGTATTGAAGGAACACATAACTTACAACAAGGTTTCTCAAACACTACTGACATTTGGCATAGATACTTTCTTGATGTCAGGATGCTATGTCTCATACCCAGTTTGAAAGCATCCTTGCCTCTAGCTATTGGGTAACAGCAGCAACCAACCCTACCTCCCCAAGTTTGAACTGCCAAAACTGACTCCAGGCATCACCAAATACCCTTCAGATGGCAGGGCACATGGCTTAGTACTACAGTGGCCATTTCTGAAAGTCAGTTGACAGTGCAGACAAAAAAAACCATTAGGGGAAAGAAAAGGAAGAGTGAGGAGCTTGCCAATCAATTCCTCCAACTCTCATCATCATGGGGAGTAATTCCAGACTTCACTTTAAGTCACTTGTAGGAATTTTTCTCTGGATGTAGCCTATGTCTCACAGTATCATTCAAGACTAAATTGGTGAAGAGGGATCAAGACAAGTCAGTAGAATCTATGTCCAGTCCCAAGCTCGGACTCTAGGAGAAAGACACCACGCCCAAACCAAAAGGCCTCTGATATAAAATAATGTCAGTGTATTAGAATGGATACTACACATGTTCAGATATCTATATGTAGATACACATATATAGATATAGACATAAGATTCTGAAAGATAAGCAATGAAAGACTACAATAAACTCCTTGCTGATTGGAAAAAAGTCAGATACTGTGTAGACCACACCCCTAACGGGTAAAATATGGTCATCTCTAAATCTCATAGCAGATATACCTATTTTCACACCTGTCACATGGCTCTCCCTAGAAATGTAGATTCCAGGTTGTCCTAGTGCAAATTATTTCAAGTATAGGTAAAGATTTGCATATAGGGACATCTTTCACATGTTACTAAGAGGCTCCTTCGTGCACTGAGTATGGGCTATTGTAGAATGCCCTTATTACAGCATCTCATTTAGAAAACAGAGCCTGCTAATTTTATCAATCATTTGATTGTCTCACTCTGTGGGAAAAAAGAAAACCAAACCTACATTTGTGTACATACTCATCTGTGCATGCACCCCACCCAATACCATCAAAACCATACCACACAAAAATAACTAGAGACAAGCACAAACATTCACTCAAAAATAAGTATATAATGCTCAAATACAGAAACTGGATTTCCCAGATAAGAAAAGCAGATGCCTGAGGCAACAGTAGAACAGGACACCAGGAAGAAAAATAAACTATTAAATAGAATTTGCTATTTGTAGAACATCAGCAGTCATCATGGGGAAAACATCTACTCTTTATTCTAATTGCCTACATCTATGTTTTAACTTTGCATTGCTTTTATTTTCAACTACTTACATGAAGAACCCAGGGAGATAGGTAATTTTTTGAGCTATTCAGATCTTTAAAATCTTAGTGGAATCCTGAAGTATATCCAAACATTGGCATCCACATGATAAAATATGGGAAGATATGCCTATTAATACTCAGCAGGACCTAGAAAAGATGGGGGAGGCTTTAGTCTGGAAGCCAAGGGTCTTGGATTCTAACCCTAGCTTTCTACTTCTTTCCCAGTAATAACTTGCTCAAAACTGCTACGCAAATATTTTTAATTAGATGCTAGCATTAAGAGGATTTCCAGCATTGTTCACTTTAGCTTTGACTGCCTATAGACCCCACCCTTTGCCTAAAGTCACCCTCAGCTGCTGGCTGACAGAGAGCAAACAACAGCTAGGTCTACCTTCTAGTTAAAGACCTTTTCCATCAAAGTGTCCCTACACAACCCGCCCAGGTCCTTTTACCTCCTCCACCAGCTTCCTCACTGCCATGCTTCTCTCTCCTACTGCCTGCATATCCCATGCACAGCTCACTCCCCACCCCCGACAGCTCACGCTGCAGGTAGTATTGGAAAAGAGTGCAATGGGGAAAGACAGGCATATTGAAGGGGCTTCTTTGCCCCAGGACCCCTTTATCTGAAGTTGTCCACCAAAGCGGAAATAAGTTGATTTGCATTTTCCCACTGAAGCAAGCAGCGCAACAGCTGAGGAGTGCTCTCGTTCCCAAGCGCCATCTTCTCTCCTTTGCCCTGAGGCCTTCTCCAGGGCTCGAACAGCTCTGAAAACACCTGTATGCTGCCCATTTAAATATAGGCTTCAGACAAATCTTTGGGGGGAGTTTCAAAGGGGAAAGAGTAATGCTTTCCCTCCCTGGCATACATTATCCTTCCTGTGAACGCTAAAGGCAGAAATTAACTCTCTCTAGACAGGTTTATCTCTAGTCAGGGTGCCACACCTCCTTTCTGTGTGAATGGTCTGGTAATTAACAGATTTCTCCAATGCTCATCTATTTATTCTGCAAGTATTTACCGACTCTGAGGGGGGGGGGAACCACTGTATTGGCTCCATGTCTCAGTCTAAGCCACAAGCGAACACTGTGTGTTAGAAACATATTTCCGCACAGATCTTGATGTTGAAAGGTCTAGGACCAAAGGCACTAGTAAGCAATGGATGAACTCCTGCTGCCCCGTCCCATGGTGGAAGGCAGAAGGGCAAGAGCAGATAAGAGAGAGCAAAGGGGTCTGCAGAAACAACCGTGGAAGGATTCTACTTTTCCATTTATCACAGCTTCAATCAGGAGGCAGTATGCTGAGAAGCACACAGAGATACCAGGATGTTTGCTGCTTAGATCAGGAAACAGCATGCCCAGACGTATGCAGAGGTGTCCAGATATTCCTAACTTAGATCAGAAGACACCATTCCCAGATATTCACAGAAGTACGCCCTGTTACCTGGGTGTCTCACTGTGTCAGAGAAATTGACGTGGAGAGCATTACAGTTTCTTTGAATGGGCAATTGTGCCCATTCCCTGACTTCATTCTCTGTTTGCATATCTGAGCTTGCTGCATTGGCTGGGCACCGTGACCTCTTGACTTTTGGTGACTTCAAATGAAAAACTCTGGAGGGCAGAAAGATAGCATCACACACCACTGCCATCTGCCATCTTGGTGGGTTCCCCACCTCAACCTCACACCCCACTGGTTCTCAAAGGTCCAGCCTTCTAGAAGGGGCCTCCACCACGCTCCATTTCTCAGTGTAGCAATAAGCTCGCCTCCACCTACCCCACCCTCCTTTCCCAGTGAGCACCTCCAGCTGATCAGTCTTCCTTGCTTGGCATCCTGGAAACTGCGAGAGTAAGCTTTCTCCATCCTTCTACTCAAAAGGCGAGAGGATAGAATTCACACCCATATGACTGCCCTAGAAAGACAAATAACTATTAAATGAGTATATTTGCTGAAAGAAAAGTTAGAAAAGAACAATGGGGTGGGGAGACAACTCTCATAAATAATTCAAAGGAGGAAGGCTTTCTCCCAAAGAACAAAGAAGTCGTCCATGGGTAGCCATAGCAGGTAGCCCCTGGACAGGTAGAGATAGGCCTGGATGTAGACCCATCTAAGGCTCATCTGCATCTACTTCTGCCTCATCCATATGACTTACAAAACGTTACACATTAGATAGTTCAGAAAGAATAGAAATGTATTTCCTCGCTGTTCTAGAGGCTGGGAAGTCCAGGATTTATGCACAGGTGTCACACATCACTCCATGGTGGAAGGCAGAAACGCAAGAGTGGCTAAGAGTGAAGAGAGCCAAATTCACCCTTTGTAAGGGGGGCACCCTCATGGCGGCTGCATGCATCGGTCACTGCAGGCAGAGCCCCCCTAACCGACACCTTTCAGAAAGACCCTGCCCCCCAGCCAGCACTGCCATGCTCCGGTCAAACGTCAGCGAGGAACTTCAGACGACACTCAAAGCCCAGAGCAGTTTCTTGTCTTTTCTTTTTTATGCTGCTGACCTACAGGTGCTCTCTCTCCCCCATGGCAGCTGAATCTCCAAGCCGATATGTTTTCTTTGGCCTGTAGAATGCTGGGGATTTTGTTTTTGCTTCGTTTTCTGCTTGAAGGGGTGATCAACATTTCTAAACTGAGAAGTTTCACACACCCAGGGAAATCAAAGGTCTTTCCCCTCCGCTCACAGCATTGACCAGTAATAGCTGTCTGGGGCCGCCCTGCTCTGGGGGCCTGACTGCACGTTCCCTTTATTACCACTGTCTCGCTCTGCAGCCTGGCTACCTCATCTCTGTCCTGGCCATGGACCCTAAAATCCTGCAAACTCAGTACTCTGGTTCTACAACCAGCTTCCTGATCTGGGTCCAAAAAAAAGAAAGAAAAAGAAAAAGAGAAAAAAGGAAAGAAAAAAAGAAAAAAACAAAACAAAAACAAACAACAACGAAGAAGAAAAAATACCTAGATGACTACCCTCAGGCCACTTTGTATATCTGTATATATTCCAGAGGAATAAAAAACCTGAGAGTCCCCTTTACTCCTACCAAAAATAAATAATAATATTATTAAATAGCAAGCAGCAAGCATAAACACTCTCCCATTGTCTAGCACTGTCTGAAGTTATACTGCATCTTGGAGCAACGCAGGGGCTTCTAATGTCTTGATTCAGAAGAGAAATAGGGAGAAAGAAGAAATGCCCCTTGGTGCATGATAACTTCACCTACTTTTAAATTTTTACTAAAACTCGTTCTTGATCCTAAGAATCCTCATATCTCCCCATACACACCATCACATACACAAACACCATACACACACACAGACTATACATCTGCATATACACATTTACAGATATATACACACAGAGAGAGAGAAACAGACATATATAACATATACAGATATACACAGATACACATACAACATACACACACACCATCATATGCAGATACAGACACATATACAAACATACACAGAGAGAGATGCAGACATACATATACAGCATATAATACAACATATACAGATACACATACACACATACCATATATACATACATACATAAAGACATATACACACATCATATACAGATATACACATAGTCATAAGCACATACACATAGTACAAACACACACACCCTCTCCATTTTCTCTCTCAAAATCTACCAAATATTCAACTTCATTGTAAGCTAATTTTTCAAATGTCTGTTTGAAGAGGAGTATTTTCAGCAAATGAAAACAAAACAAACCCACTTCTTTGGAGACAAACACAACTGGATCAAAAGCAGACTTAGGAAGACAGACACTGTGTTTCATTTAGGTGGGTGTGGGCACCTTGAGGGACAAGGCATGAAACAAAAGGCAGAAAGCAAATGAGAGACCCCGTCATTTCAGCAGGGACCGCTTCATCAAACCATCCGATTCACAGCCAGGTGGACACCAGAATTATAAAGACTGTTTTTTCTACTCATTCTGTTCCCGTTCTACTCCTGTCTTTATAGTGAGCTCTAGGAAATGGAGAGAAAGCCTAACAAAGTATGTCTCTTTCTAAACGGCATGAAGCTGGCCTCTTTGTGGGTCCTGTTTTATGCATCATTTTAATTAGGAAAGGCGAGAAAGTTGCCACCGTGCCCCCTTCCCCTGTGTCATAGGTAAGGGTTTCATGAATTTTGACAGAGGCACCCTCCTTCCCTCCGAAGCATTCCTCCAGTCCCCAGATAATATCCCCCATTCCTCCCACATTAACTAACACACACAACTTTCTTCCTCTCACCCTCCCTCAGCCCACACTTCTCTCCAAAATGTATAACATAATTGTGAAGGCTAATTATCAAATAATGCTTAAGCCTCTGGGAGCGGGGTGGTGAGGTGGGGGCTAGAAATGTTTTAAAAGATCTCAGGCTGTAAAATAAACATGATTAGCTGAAACAAAACTGCCTGTTGCAGTCTCAAAACCAAAGTGATCTTACACACACAAATATATATATGGAAAACATGCACATATGTATGTAATAACTTATGCGTATTAAAATCAAATATGTCATTTTTTAATAGGTCACAGGAATTCCCTGACATTCTCTGGCAAACCCTGTAAAGAAAGAAACAAGTTGATGTTGAGTCTTGTTTTCATGAAAATGGGAGATCCACTAGAGATTCAACCCCAGAGAGAGGATCATTCAAGGGGCTCAGAAAAGAGAGAGAGGGGGGCTGCCTCTAGAGAGTAAGAAGAGGAGAGTGATGCCTTTCTCCTCCAGCTCCAACCATGGACAGACTGGGCACAGCAGATGGAGTCTTCATCATGGAATGAGACAGGCTCACAGCGGTGTGCCTCACACACGGATGTCACATTTTATAAACTGCTGTATGGCTGTTCTACACACTGGGATAAGCAGAGCCACAGACAAGAGGTGGAGAGCCTGCCCTCCACTGCCCCCGCCACTGCAGGCAGGGGCACTGGTTTGCTGCCCATGTCCTCAGAGAGGAAGCAGCAGCAGCCGTGGATGCACCTGGGTGTTGCGGCCAAGTCCTCAGCTGTGATGCGTGGAGACATTAAAAATAGCACTGTGGCTGGTCAGATTTCAACTGTCCTGGGACTCAGAGCTGTTATAGAGCAGAAGGGGCTAGCGGGAAGCGGGTGGGGGAAATGCAGAGAAACATGCATAATCATGCCTAGCTTATTAGGCAAAGAAAAAATGCTGCAAGGCAGAAATGATGGCTTCTAGCTCTTTCTTTGGTAAAAGCCAAGCTGAGGATGCTATTTGCTCATTGAGGCCTCTTCACAGAAATCAAAGGGCTGACATGAACCCTGATCAGGAAATCCAGGGAAGTCCACAGTAGGATTCAAACCCCAGCTGAGTATTCCATAAGGACCAGTTGCCCATTCAGTGCTGCAGAGAATGAGGTATCTGTGACCCTCAGGAACCTCCCTTCAAACTGGAGAATAAGCTTTAGTCATCGTCTTTACTTCATCTGCTGAGCCCTCTGGCCTCTCTAGTGGGCCTCAGGTATGAATGGAGAAGGCTAAGCAAGATGCAATCAGAGCTGGGCAAAGATATGTGGGGGCTCTTCCTCTCCTCCAAACTACAGGGCTAGACCAAGATCAGCTATAGTTGAGACATCAGTATCACTAATACTCCTTCCTGGGATGTGACACTTCGCCACTCTCAGTGAGACAGTGACCACAAAAGGATCCCAGATTCTAAACAGCCATCAAACAGTAGCACATCTGCCCACATCAGTTTTTAATGTTCTTTTTCTTTGTGCTGGAAATTAAACCCATGCCATGTGTGTGTTAAGCCTGTATTCTACCGCTACCACCAGTTTTTCTTTCCCTCATGAAAAGTGAGACTGGAAGAGTCTTCTTACTGTTAAGAAGTAAACACAAATACAAACCAGAAAAATCAAACAAATGTGTAAGATAAAACAGCTGTCTTCAAAGAAATTGCAACATCCAGGACACTGATGAGCATCAGCATGACCACATCCCTAAAAATTAATACTTCCTCACTGTTATGGTTTTTTGTTGTTGTTTTGGTTTTTGTAAAAGAAATGCATACATGAGGTGAGCTAAATTGTGTCCCCCGCCCCAAATATATCCAGGACAACCTATCAATCATATCTGAGGTGACAAGACTCAGTAGGTGTGCTTCAATTAGGAATATGAGGTTATCTTGGACTGTCTAGGGAGGGGTTGGGTGTCATCAGGAGCATGCTTAGAAAGGAAAAGAGGTGTAGATTTGACTCCAGAGAAAACGTTTTGTGAAAGAGGCAGAGAATGGAGTGACATAATGGGAAACGGGAAGACAGAGCTTCAAGCAAAGCAATACAAAGGCCCACTAGCAGATGAGAAGGCCTAGGAGAGAGAAGTTCTCTCTTCAGAGGCTCAGAGGGAAACATGCTCAATTTGACCAGCCTCAGTAAGTCTACTCTATGCTTTAGATATGGTTTTGAGTATGTTTTCCCCAAGGGTTCATGGAAGCTTAGTTCTGTTATAATGATATTGAGATATGATGGATCTTTAAGAAGTAGGGATTAAGAAGGTGGTGATTACATTACGGGGCACTACCCATGGAAGAGATTAATGTAGTTCTCTTGAAGTGGAGTTCGTTCTACTATACTAACATACTGTGTAAAACCATTCTCCTTTCTGCTTCTGACACATTGCGGTTTGGCCAGGGACTGGCATCATGTTGTTTTGATTTCTAGTCACCAGAACCATGAACCAAATAAACTTCTATATAAAGTACCCAGATACAAGTATTTTGTTATAGAAACACAAATTGACTAAGACATCATTTTGAACTTCTGATCCACAGAACCAGAAGGAAATAAATTTGTATTGTGTGCAAATTCATCATAGTGCTGGCCTACCTTTACTCACTTCTGTTATTGTGACAAATATATATATATATATATATATATATATATATATATATATATATATATATATATTCTGGAAAAAGAAAAAAAACAGATTTAATAAAGAAAAGTTTATTTGGCTTAAAACTTTAGGTTATAAATTCACCATTGCGGGGAAGTTGAGGAAATGACTTGAAGCAACTAGCCACATCCACATCCACGGTCAAAAGCAAAGACAGAATTAGTGCATACACGCCCATGCTTAGCCCATCATCTCCATTTCTACAGACCGGGTCCCCAACCCATGGTGTAGTGGCACCCACAATAGGGAGCTTTTCCTACCTCAATTCAGTCAAAGCAATCCCTCACAGACATGTCCATAGACCAACCTAATCTAGATAATCCCTCCTTGAAACTCTTTCCCCGAGTGTTTCTCCAATGTGTCAAGCTGGCAATTGGAACTCACCATCACAGGTATTTGCTTTTCTACCAACAAGAAGTAAATAATTTCCATAAATAAGAGTCCAGGCAACAGCAGGAAGCAGCCTCACCACGCTGTGGTTATGAATGATTTCACTTTGCACCACAAAGAGCACAGGGTGTTTTCAGGAAATTATTTTATCCCCTCACTATTACAAATTATTCTATTAAGGCCCGAAACACTCCTCTCTCAGACCACCTACTGTGTGTTTGTTCACAGGAAGCTCTCCTCATAGCAGCCTACACTGAGTTCTATGACAAAACAAATAAGTAAAAACTCCTGAAGTTCATAAGCATATTAACTTCTGTCTTCCCAACAAACATTAGCAATTAGAAAATGCAAAGGAAGAGGTTTCCCACCTACTTAAAGTTGAAAGGCTAGAGAGTTGGCTCAGCAGTTAAGAGCATGTACTGCTGGTCCAGAGGACCCAAGTTCAGTACCCAGCACCCACCTCAAGGAGCTCACAACTACCAGTAACCCCAGTTCTACAGGATCCAACACGCTCTTCTGGCCTCTGTGGACATACACTCACACATGCACATACACACAAAATAAACAAACAAACAAACAAACAAATAAATAAAAATCAAATTAAAAAAGAAGTGCTTGCATTCAATGCTAACAGACTTATGACTATGTAATCGGGAGAACACATCTGCTCTGTTTGCCTGCAGTGGGTCAGTAAATGCATACTCTCCATCACAATGAGAATAGCTCACCTTCCTCCATGCTCTCCCTAATGAAACAAAAATAATGCTTTAAAACACATTACCCATCATCACTCCAAATTATAAATCAGTCACAATGGATACATATTTGCCAAGAACTCTGATAAGTTACATTTTAAATCAGCTTAGAACTTATATTAAAGAGAGTTAAATAGAAGATGCATAAAGAAAATCCAATAGGCAGCTCTCAAGAGACCCTGCAGAAGAAAGCAGAGAATAGACGGAACTTCAGGGGAATAGAGAAAAATATCGAGACCTATAACACAAAGTTTTCCTTATACAAAAAAATTATTTGGACTATAATTGAAACACAACACCATGTACTGGTGCATTCATACTCAGAATAACCAAAATCAAGATGTAATCTTGAAAAATGCATTTAAAAGGAAAATGATTTGGAATGCTGAGCAATAGAACCATATAACTTACGAAAAAAGTTAAACTCAATTTCCCTGAATGATTTTTGACAGTAAGGCTTGATGCCAGAACAAGTTGGAGTCACATATGCAAGCTATTCAGAGAATGAAAATTACAAACCATTAGTAACATCCAAAGACCTCGAGAACATTGCTCCCATGAAAAAACTCTTCCTCAGAAAGATACTAAAAAGTTTCAGGCAGGAACGGCTTACAAATATTAGGCACTTGGACTGGGAGGTGGTTCAGTGGGTACAGTGTGTGCCACACAAGCCTGTCAGCCTGAATCCGGATTCCCAGAACCCATGTAAAAGCTGGATGCAGTAGTGCACACATCTATAAACCCAAAAGGTACCTACAGTTAAATGGGAGGCAGAGACCAGAAACTCCTGGGCCAACTGTCTCAAACAAGGTGGAGAGTGAGGACTGATAGCTAAGGTTGTCCTCTGGCCTTCACATATAGGCCTTGGTATATACACACCCAAATACCCCACATATGATAAATATATAGTTACTTAACAATCAAAGACTGAAGACTAGAAGAGTCTAATTGCAAAGTGATGTATATTTAAAGTGCAAGGAAACTGCTGCTATAAAAATGAGATGATCAGCATATGCCAAAAAGTTCCACTGGCTTCTAGTAATAGTAACGTCTGTGACAGCCCCAGCATTATTTCTCTGATGTTGTGTTTGTAGAGTAAAGCAGTGCTAGTTATGGAGTGTTCCATCATCTCCCTGTCATGAAGAATGGACAGCATGTTCACAGAAAGAACAAATCTTCTGATATAGACCAGAAGGTACCAAGGAACTCCCTGCAGACCTGACTCACAACTAGAGATATCAGTTCAAACCTATGATGTATTTACTATGCTAGTTCTCTCCAAAAAAAGATCTGAAAACAAAAGCCAGGCCAATGGTGGTGCACATCTCTTCCTCAGATTTAGTCTTTTGGAAGAAAGAGCCTTTCTTCTTGAGTGAACCTAGGGTTTCTTGTGTAAGTTTCTGGCTCTAGGTCTGAGGTTGTAAGTGTCTGCAATGGACTTTGGACACATTGGCATCAAGTTAGAAGAATCTCCTCCATCAAAAGGCCTCAGGAAAGACCTTAATGAGGTTTCCATTGGACAAAGATGTGAGCTTTATAATAGACTAAAATATACCAAGACTTCACATGCCATCACGAAACAATAAGCAGATACATTTTTAATAATTATCCATTTCTTGTTTTGAAACTAAGGAAATCAAAACTTATCCTATTTATCCTATATGAACTGTAAGGAATGGATGACATAGTAGATGAGGGCGTATCTTTATAAAGTGTCATGATAATGTAGTTATGATGTCACTGCAGCTACAGCTGCCTATGTTGAACCCACCCAAGATTGGGCCTATCAACATTCAACCATTGCAGAGACGGGGAGTTATGGGTCTATGGGGCCCTGCTCTTCCCAGATGAACTAGTGAATACCGATGGATTCCTGGGTGAGGGGCAGTCATTGTTTTTTCTATTGTGCACCCACTATTGAGCTCACTAGAGGACATGGAAGCACGCTGCTTCCTGGCTTGCTCCCTGTGGTTTGTACCACTTGTACTTGTACCCACCCATGGATGGTACCACCCACAGTGGGCTAACCCCTCCCACATCAATCATTAATCAAGAAAATGCCTCACACACTTGTCTACAGAACAGTCTTAAGGAGGCATTTCTCATTTTCTTCCCAGATGACCCCAGCTTTTCTTGAGCTGACATCAAAAGTAATCAGCCCAGCCAAAGAGATGGTTCAAGGGTAAAAGCACCTCCCTGAAAAACCAAGGTATCTCCCCACGATGTACATGAGGAAAGGCTAGAACCGGACACAAGCAAGTTGTCCTCTGAACTTCATACACATAAAATAGACATATAGAAGGAATTTTTAAGAAATAAAATAAAAAGAACAATGTAGAAGGGAAAGTTGTAGACTTAAAAGACCTAAAAGCTTTACAAAGCATAAGAACATATACACGAGCAAAAACAGAGGATGAGGTGATGCCCAGCAAGATGTGGCCACTAAAATAGTGAGGACAATGGAGAGGGAGACTTATTACAGCTGGGATATGTGGAGAGTTACATTTTTAGGTAGGTGTTCATTCTTTGATTGGTGTGGTGGCTATAATGTCATTTACCATCCAACAATTCAACAAGCTGAACAGTGGTTTTGTCTTTCTATATGTCAAATTTCACAATAATGTGTGTTGAAAGCTTTAATTACTTGTTTTTCCCATCAAGTTACTGTTTGGATGTGAATAAAACACAGTCCCCAGAAGCAAAGGCTAATATTCCTTCCCTTTCTCAAAGAACTGGTGTGTCATAATGAGTGTCCATCCATGGTTCCTTAATTAAATGCACAGCAGAACCCACTGAAGCCTCAGTAAATGATCTATGACTACGTCAAGAGATAACGTGAACATATATCCTAAGCCATTCTGCATTTTCCTCCTAGATGCCTCTTGCTGGCAGAGAGACTCTTCAGGTCTCAAATCCCAGTAGGACAGTCTTCTGTTTATTACGTTCCCCGGTTTTATACTCTAGCCTCTTCTGCTTTTACTTTTTTATATAGACTGAAAATGTCATACATGGACACAGTATATCTTGATCATGTCCACCTCCTACTCCCTCCCTGCAGCTCCCCTTGGCCTTCCCTCAACACAACTTCTTCCCAATTTCAGGTTCTCTCTCTCTCTTTTTTTTTAAATAACCCATTAAATCCAATTAATTCTGCCTATGTGTGTGTGAGTAGGCTTACCAGTGGCCACAGTTCCTCAGCTAGTTCCTCAGCTAGGAGTGGGGCGTCAGGAGCCCCTCCCTCCTCCATGATGGGTTAACTGACTTGACCTTGTTCAAATCATCGTTTCCACAGACTGGCACCAACCAACCTTCCCAACTTCACCCACCACTCCCTGCTTTCTCTAATACTCTTAACTCTAGCTATCTGCTCTACTTTTGGACTTCAATTCGCTGTCTTATCTTTTCCTCATTTCCCTGATCATGGCTCCTCTGGTCAGTTTTCCACTTTTGTTGGACTCAGATCAACTTTAGTTATCCTTTAAGACACAGCTTTATTCCTGCACTCTACAGTAAGACTTTATTAGTCAGCCCCATTGTCCCTTTATGTGTATTTAAAGAATGCCCAATACCACTACTGAACACTTGATGTATCCCATTAGTATTGTGAGAGAATTTTTTTATTTGTGGGGTGTGCAAATTTACTTTGTATTAAGTCTGGAGCTATTGCTGATCACTTTCTAAATTTTGAAAGAAATCCTCTGTGGCACTTTATAGATAAGTGGGTGGGTGGGTGGATGGGTGAATACATGGGTAGGTAGTTGTATAGTTAGGTAGGTAGGTAGGTGAGTGGGTAAGTGGGTAGGTGAATAAATAGATGGATAGGTAGATGAGTGTGTAGATGAATGGATGAATAGATGGATGGGTGGGTGGGAGGGTGGGTGGATGGATAGATGGGTGGATGGATGTGTGGGTAGGTGGTGGGTAGATGGTTGGAAGAATAAACCAAATGATACTATTTGAAAGCATCAGCAAGTACTGACAGACATGGCATGTTTATATTCAGTGAGAGTAGAATTCATTCTCCACTTTGACAATGGTAAAGTCAATGCAAATGAGTCACTGGTCAACTATTAACATTCGCATGTTGGGCATTTGGATGTTGAGATGCTAAAATAAGAATAGAGGGCACAGAGCATGAGGACACTGTGATAAACCTTTCATTCAAGCTTTATTCACACCAGGACATTGAAGAAAGTCACACAGTGAAACTTTGAAACTTTATGTAGACATTTTGAGAATAAATATACTATGTACTCTATACATTTTACAAAGATCTGTGTACAAGATAATGGCAAGTTTGGTTCCACACAGCAGGAGCAGTTGGATAAGAGGGAGACCTTTGGAATCTGATATCTAAGTATGTACAGGTACCAAGAAAAATCTAAGACCCTCTCCCTGAGTTATACAGATGACATCTGTACAAAGAATGACAAGTAAAGTCTTTGATGTGTGTCAACTAATTCAGAGCACTCCCAAAGTTAAAGGAACAGCTCAGATCACCAGACCAACTAGGTGACACAGACATAGCCTCTGGATCCCTCTCTTCAGTAGCCCCTGGCCCGCATCCTTCTGAAGAATGGCTGCAGGAAGAAGTATGCATGAAGCAGACAGATTGGAAGCGGAGTTTGAGCTCAACTGTCAGTGGAACGATGCTAGAGATGAAAAAGATATGGTCCATTGTGTGCAGGAGTCTCCCCTACAGGAAAGCTGGGACAAAAGAGATGGACTGGGACATGATCAGTGTCCCCTATGTCATAGGGAATGTTTAAGTGGCCATCACATGTGGCCGGGTTATCATCCTTTTTTTTTTTTTAACGTTAATTTATATTTATTAACTAAATAAAATAAAATGCTAATTGAGCAGCGTATGACTAAAGAGAGCTAATACACATTATTTTGCCACCCTCTAACTGATTTTCTACTTTTTTTTTTTACTGATGACACAAGCCAAGATTCAGAGAGATGAAGGGAGCTGACCAAAGGCATAAGAGATGGCTCAGCAGTTAAAAGCATTGGATGATCTTCAAGATGACCAAGGTTCAATTCCTGGCACCCACATAGCAGCTCATCACCACCCTCTCTGGCCTCCTTAAGCACCCGGTACAAAAGTGGTACAAAAACATACATGGAGAGAAAAACACCCAACACATAAAATTTTGTTAACTTTTAAAAATCATTTTTGAAAAGAAAAAATTGCCCAAGACCACACAGCCAATCAGCATCAGTACTAGCATTTCATTCCATGTTTATTCTCTTCCAAATGCCTGCACACTGTACCATAAGAAGAATTCATAGCACATGTCAGTGAAAGGTCAGTACATTATCATCCCCATTTCATGGATGAAGAAACTGAGTCCCCTGAAGATAAGCAACTTGTCAAAAGCCCATGGTCAACTTGTGACAGGCTCTTCAGTTGTAGCTCAGGTTGCCAAAATTTCCAGGTGAACATTCTCATCCCTTATATCCATACAGAATCCTATACAGAAGGATGCGTAGGCTTCCGAGAGTCCTAGAACTAGAGACCACAAAGCTCCTGTACCTAAAGGGGCAAAGTTGGAGCCTTGAGTCCAGAGAGAGCTTTAGCTGAGGCTGTGGGTATAAAAGACCTCTTCCCTTTAGTAGAGAAAGCCACTGGATCTGGAAATTCAAAGTGTCTCTTGAGACTTTTTGGCTCCAAAGCCTAAGTCAGTGCTGGCCCTTTCAGGGAGGGTGGCTGATGTCTCAGATGAGCTATTAGGAGCACTGGAAAAGAGGAAGGGGGAGGGGGAAAGGAGAGGGAGAGAGCAGGGAGAGACCGCTTGTGTGTAGAGGCATGTGTACTGTGTGCTATTTACTAGTTCTTAGTAGTAAATGCCACTTTCTAACTAAACACAATCTCGTATGAAGATGATTTAAACATCCTGGTAAGATACATCCCTCTTCTGTATGTCCTTGGAGCGTGCACATTATACACACACACGTACATACACATACATGTGCACATATGTGCATATATATATACACACATACACACACACATGAATGCACATGCATATACATATGCACTCATACACATACATGCCCATACACACTTGCACATATAACATGTGTGCACATATGCATACCTAGCCTTCTCATGAGGATACTGGGATGCAACACAACTTCCCAGGCCTGCCTGAAGTTTCGTCCTCAACTTCCACAGATTGCCTAAACTCCAGCTGATTTGGTCATATTTCCTAGTTTAAATCAACAGTCTGATTTTATCAACAACTCTCTACGGAGGTTTATTTCTTCAAACAGACTGCACTCCTCTTTGCTATAAAGTTAATTTTCTGTTCTTTGTTCGCTTCCCTAATCTGCAAATTACATCCTCCTGTTCCCTGATTGCTTACTATTGGAAAAACAGCCTTTTTTTGCTTCCAGTTTGAATATTCTGAGCCTTATCTTGATGACCCTAATCTCTCTCCCCTCACTGGCCTTGCAAAGAAGTAGTAAGTAACCAACAGGGGTGTAGAGTATTGCAGGCACAGACACAGCTCTGGGGCCAGGGCCAGGCTTCTGTGAGGACCACATCCCCCTCCCTGCCCCCCCTCGCCAACCCTCCTTTCCTGTTTCCCAGAGTGTGGGAAGAGGCTGGCTTTGCAGCAGGCAGGATTAGAAATTCTGGGATCTGCTCCATGCGCTCAGAAAGCCTTAGTGGGAAGACAGAATTGAAGCTTGCAGAAACACGGACAACTGCTTCAGAGGTGGGCTGGCTTCTGCTGACTCTGCAGGAGACATGATTGGACTCTTTTGTTGGGAAGGAGAGCTTAGGCCAGGCAGAGGAAAGGAGACCCAGGACTCAACATCCCTGGGAATGCGGAAGGAGAAAATCAGCCTTTATACTACCAGGATTCTTGAGATGAGAGATGACCCAGCTGTAAGAACGGCGAGAAAATTAAGTCGACTTACCACCAAATAGGGAGGAGGGAAGTGAAGAAAGTAAAGAAATCGTTTTAGTGTGTGAGGTTTTTGTTTGGTTTTTGTTTTTTTTTTTTGTGAGGGGCTGTTGTTGTTTTCATTATTATTGTTTTAACTCATTTAAAGAATCCTAATCAAGTTGCTTGCTTTACAATGAGAACAGTTTGGTCCCAAGATCAGACCCCAAGTTCTTACAACTTCAAGACTGACACACTACTAATGATGGTGATGGCAACTGATAGTCCCCACACAAACCCAATCTATTGTTTCCTGCTAGCATTTGTTCAGCAATGGCAAAGCTTGTGCTTGGGTTTGCCAGGCACTGTTCAAATATGTTACATGCATCTCTGCATTTAATCTTTAAAAAAGGAAAGTGTTATCATCTCAGTTAAACAAATGAGAGAACTGAGACCCAGAGATTGAGAAGGAGGGCTGGGTCCCAGGTAGTGAGGATTCAGATGAGATCTGCTTGTGTCCTGAGCTCACACTCAAATAAACATTTCCAAAATGAGTGTGTGACTCACACTGTCTCATCTTTCAGCATGCCAACCTTGCCCTGGGTCTAATCATAGCTAAAACTTCCCGTGAGATGCTGCATTCTACCCAGGATCTCCCTGTCTGCCTTGTTTCTAGAATGCAGTTTCCCTAGGTACTTAGGCCATGCCAGGGACTCCTCATGTAACGGGACAAATCGTAAACATTTTAGATGCCACAGATTATATGTCTCAGTTCTATATTTTTATTTGGTTTCAGCTTTTTCAATTCTTTAAAAATATACAATGCATTGGCTCTGTTCCTGCTCCTGGCCCCAAACCCTCAAAAGCATGCTTGAAATGCCCGTCTCTCCCTATCTAACCATCCAATCACCAAGCACTCAGATGTATTTCATAATACCCTTGATTTTTTTTTGTAGTATCCTACTCGCCTACCCTAGCCTCTTTTCTCATAGTCTCCAGAACAGCCCACAGGCCACCATGAAATTCATTATCCCCACATGATACTTTGTACAAATCATTCCCTTACTCAAACATCTTCACATCTAAGCTCCTCACTCTGCATTCAAGGACAGATCCCCAGAACACACACACAGAGATCTGGTCCCAATTATCATATATAGCAGGCCAGCGAACACTGAGTGGGCATAAATACAAGCCATCACTCGGCTAGACATATGTATCAACTCATTTAAACCTCTCAGAATCCTATCAGATTGGTCTGATGAAGACCAAATGGGGTGCAAGTGGGGTGCTGTTCATCTGTATGTGAGGTGTGGGGGTGCACCTCGAGACCAGAAGTCAATGTCACGTGTTGCTTATCAGGAGCCCTCCACCTTGGGTTTTGCGGATAGGCTATCTCATTGGCCTGGGGCTCATGGAGTAAGGTAGGCTGGCTAGGCGATGATGCCTGGGAATCTGCCTATCTCTACCTCCCTGTGCTGAAGTCACAGGTGTGCACTAAGCATCTTCAATACGCAGTTTTTTGAAGGGAGTTCTGGGGCTTGAACGCAGGTCTTCATGCTTAAGCAGCAAGCACTTTACAGACTGAGCTGTCTCCCCAGCCCACAAAGATGCAAAGTTTATAGATCACTTTCCAAAGGCTCAGAGAGGCAAACAGACATGTGCTAGTTTACAAGACACAGGGGTAAAACTCAGAACTGAACTGTTGCCACCAGGCTCCACGGACCTGTCCTTTCACCTCCACCCCAGGGTGCCTTTAACCATATCTCACCTTCTACTCCACCCTGCACCCACCAGGAAGCACCCTGAAATGGACCACATCCCCATGCTTGGTCTGCAAGAGGAATTGGCTCTTCTGGACTTGAAGCGCCATGAACAGAGCAGGGATAACCCTCTGTCAGACAGCAGGCCTCAGCAGGTAACCTCTGTACCAGGCTGCCAGCCAGCAAAAGCCAGCCCAGGGCAGCCCACAAGGCAGACCAATGTGATCTGCTCACTACTGTGGCCCCAGTCACTGCACCATTTGCTTAAAAGCCATGCTGTGTTTCCTGGACAATGGCTGTACTCCAAGACACACATTCCGGTTTTTAAAACTCTAATGTAAACATTCAATGAACGGCTCTTTCCCATTGCCTTCACCCTCCATACATTGGCTTTGCATATTGTTTCTTCTTGCTTTTTTTCCTTTCCAAATTCAGCTCTGCTCTATCCCTCCCTCGCTTCCAGAACCTCCTGCTTCGAAGTCTCCTTGCCCATCTCCTGCCTAACCTCTTCGGCAACATCCTTGTCATTGCGGTTCTGCTCTGTGGAGGAACCTGGACAGGTTTCCCCCAGCTCCGAGCCATTCTTTGCATTTTGTTTTCTTGTTTGCCCAACAGACGCAATGTCCTCTGCTGGCTCTATGTCTCAGCTTTACATTTCCCACAAAGCTCCACTCCAGTTCCCACTTATATCCTCCTCCCCATAGCCTTCTCATCTACCACCAATGTGTCACCCCATCTCTCCGTTACCCTTTCTCTCTGGATGCCTGGTCCTCCTTGTCTGATTCTCCATTTCCCACCCCCTTTCACCCTTCATCCCTGTTCTTTGTCCTCTCCCCACTTATCCCTCTCTCTCCTCTCCCTCCCACTGGGTTTCCACAGCCCCCTTTTGATCTTTGTTTTCCTTCCTTCTGGCTGCTGATACCACAGGGGTAGTTGCACACTCCATCCCTGGTTGCACATGCAGACCAGAAGTCAGCCTGTCAGTCTAACACCAAAATTGCAGAGAAAACAGGATCTTGGCGCCTATGTGTAGCTTGGCCCTGGACAGATCTCAGTTAGAAGGTTTCAGTGTAAAAGCACTCAGAGTCCCAGGTGCCCAGCTCAGAAGGTAAGGTGCAGAAAGGACTCTTTCTGTTTCTCAGGGACTTTGGTCAATGAAGACCAAGACCAGCTGAGACTTGTCATTTGTTATTTGCAGTTTCAGGGGGACCTGAATGCCACCACTTCAATCCCCTGTGTCTGTCTCTCTCTGTGTCCCTTTCTGTCTCTCTGTCTCTCTCTGTCTCTGTCTCTCTGTGTGTGTGTGTGTGTGTGTGTGTGTGTGTGTGTGAGAGAGAGAGAGAGAGAGAGAGAGAGAGAGAGAGAGAGAGAGAGAGAGAGAGAATCTGTCTCTCTTGTATGTGTATTCTCATTTTGTTTCACTTTTGTCCAGAATAAAAAGACCTTTTAACTTTTCGGATTTAACATAACACACTCTCTCACACACTACAAAATAAAAAAGGAGAGTAAGAAGTGCCCTGGCAGGGGGAGCTGGGGCTGCAGGCTGAGTTAGAAGTGCCCTGGCAGGGGGAGCTGGGGCTGCAGGCTGAGAGGCTGTGTATGCCTCCTGCCCATCAGCAATATTCCTCAACCTCAGTTCTGGTTTCCCACAGTCTCTAAGTCAAGCAGGACTAGTGCCTTTCCTTAGAGGACAGCGCCATCTAGCAGATGAAATGTCACAGCCTTAGCTGAGAGCCTGAAAGGAACCCTCTGCAGATTCAGGCCTCTTCAGGCTCCCAACTTTTTCATTTGAATTGTGACTGGTCTGAAACAGCAATGTCACCTTTTGGCCTTGTCTGAGACCTCAGTCCATTTCCAACTCTCTGCTTTTCCTCAGCCTGATTCTAGGAATGGCCTTCATTCCTAGAAAAGGCAGCAAAGTTCCAGGTGAGCTGGCCAGGCTCTGCCTGAAGCTAAGAAGCACTGGGTGGCATTTTTCAAAGCAAAATAAAACAACTTCCTGAAGATGTTGTAATCTTTGCCCCTCATTCCGTCTTGTATTATTTCTTTTTCTGTCCTTCTGTGGAGACCTTATTCTCAATCACCTCCGTAACACCACTGTCTCTACATACCTATTACACTATGTGGGTTAGATTTTTTTTTCTCGAAAATTCCACTCAGTCGTCAGTGGCTGTCTAGATTCCTTGTCAAAAGGTCTGTTGAAGAGTCTAAAGTCAAGTCCATATAACTTCAAGGAGAGCTGTGAAGCACTGCCAATGTCTACAATGAGTGTGGGTATATAAGATGGCAATGTAACTGTCCCATATATGCCCTCAAAAAATGAGGGCATACGCAATATAAATATCCACTCTTAGGATGTTATATCCTAGAGCCTCAAAACTGAAAGAGCTATGTTGTCAATTGGTCCTCTCTAGGCTTTCATCTCAGATGAGGCAAACTAAAGTCACAGGAGGCCATGCCTGACCTAAGATTACTCACTTCCTTTGTGGCATCAAGACAAGACCAAGACAAGACCCCCGACTTGGTACCTCATTTCTGGTCTCCTCTAACACCTTCCTAATCACATCCCACAGAGAAAGATGCTCTCCTGTGGCCCACACAGATTACCTGTGTCTTTTGCCACCACAGACAAAGTGAGAGGCAACCATGTGAAAAAGTCCAGCTCAAAGATAACATCCTACCCACTCCATTGCTGCTCAGATCACTGGGCATTAAAAGATCCTGAGGCTACATCTAGGCCTTTCCAGAGGAAACACTACCATTAATTCATGGTATCCACCATCAATATTGGCACAGAATAAGAGATTCAAAAGACAGTATTCTATATTTTCTTAGCCTATTCCAGCCCTAATACTTTGTGATGTGTGCCTTGAGCAGGAGTTATGAGTTTCTTTCTTGAACTTAAACCACAAAGTTGGGTTTGGGGTCCTGCAGAAATAATCCTGTGACCCACAGACAGTTTTATACAACTATGAGCTTCTCATCCCAGTTACATATGTGTTCACAGTTCAAGTTCCACTGGGTTTCCCCCAATGACATGTACCTCTATTGGTTCCCCCAACCTCAGAGTAGCTGATAAAATTCTAAGTCCTATCTGATCCCTGGTAATCTCCATTGCCTTGACATAAGCAACAGGCAAGGAGTATTCATAGAAAAGTTGTTTCTTGGCCACTGCAGATAAGGGGACATGCCACACAGATCGCCTGGAAGAGGCTAATGACAAATGAAAAGGGTACTTCTTACATGTTCTCCAAGATGTCAAACCTTGTGTATGGCTGATCCATGGGGAAACTCATGATGGATACACTTAACAAGCTGAGAACACTTCTTGAACAGGGGCCAAGAGCCTTGGTCAGGCTCTCCCAACTCAGCTTTCAAATCTTCAGAGTTCCCTTGTTCTCATCTCTCTTGCTCAATAGCCCTGCCACAAGGGAACATCTGGGAGTATGAAATCATCACCCAAAGAATTCAACTCCAAAGAAATGGGATAAGGGAGAGGGAGAACTGGCCAAGAATTCCTTTGATTTGATCTAAGTTCGAATCACAGATCCACTTTTTAACAGTGTGGCCTCAGACAAGGTATTTCTGTCCTCTCCACTTTGGTGTCCTCATGATGAAAGAAAGGAGAATAGTAATGTCTACCTCCCAGGACTGTTATAGGATTAAATGAGATTGCAGTTACTGGATCTATTGTTAATATTGTTAAGTCAATTTTCAATGTACATTGACTCTGATTTGGTTGGATATAAAAGCACACATTGTATTGTTCATCACAGATTCACAGACAATTATAGTTCGGTTACAATAACATACTACCAAGTCAAGATACAAATCAAGCACATATATGTCCAAAATTCAAAAAAGAAGAGGATGAATTTGGTCTGGTGACCTTTAGAAGTTCCCTTTGTAGAGTTGAAAACTTGAGGAAGACCTTGAAGAAGGATAAGACATCATCACAAGTCTTCATCATGGGATCAGCACAAACCAAGGAAGAGCGAAGTCATCTCTGCTAGATGAATGCTGACCATGGGCTACACCTGGAGCCAACAAACCCCCAGACTTGTTCTTGGGCAGACCTCCTGATTCCAGGAAGGGACAATCCCAGTCCTGATCCAACCCCCTCTCTTCAGCTATTAGATGACAATGATGTCCACAGGGACTGTCCGTGAGGTTTGAAACTCCACATAAGAGCTGTGTGTAGAAAGCCTCGGAAAATTAAAAGCTCTATTCAAATAACACTAGAAACATCTAGTGAGCACTGAGTTGCAGGCTTACAAGCACCATGCTATCACAGCCACCGTTCTAACTGCCATTTCACAGATGAGGAAACCTACTCAGAGGACAGAAAACTTGCTCACATAAACAACAATGGGTACATGGCTAAACGGATAACGATGTGCAAGTCAAGGTTAGAGGTGGTCCTCATCTTCCCACACATACATGCAAGAGCTACATTCTAATAGCATTGACTCAGTACTCAGAGAAGAAACTAGGGCACCAAAGAGCAATGTTCCCAGAACAGACAGAGGGAGCAGGGACAGTTCCCTGCAAGTCCAGTTGACAACCCCCAGAAAGACAGAAAGCATTCCTCTGACTTGTACTAGGAAGAGGAGATCCATGCCACACTACCATTGTTTTGCCAAGAACAGCTCCATAAGACAAATGTCAAGTTTCATTAAAGCACACCCTAGACCCTGCAGGAAACCTCACTGGTGTGCCTTGGGTTCCTCATCCCCTTGAATGAGCACTGTGAGAATGGGGCTAATGGAAGACATCCCAGGGTCACTAATATCTTGAATGCACATGCCTGAAGGCCCAGATGTGGGAGACTGAGTGGGAGGCTGGCTGAGGCCCACAGAGCAGGTCTGTCTGGCAGGGAGAATGAGAGGGATATTCTTGGAGGCAAGGAAAAAGTAAGCTCTCACAGATAGGGTGTCAAAGGGATGCTCACACATTATGATATTGGGGGAGCTAAGGTTCCCAGTACAAAAATAAGTATTGTCCCATGATGCCTGCAGCAGGGAAATCCCAGGCTGCAGTTTCTTCTGTATTTAAGAAAAGCAGGTGGCTAGCTGGAGTCTGTTCCCCCCATTTTTAGCCCTCTATCCCATTTTTCTTTCTTCCTCTGTCTCTTAGTCCTCTTCACCTACTTCTACATCTAGATGTAATTTATTAAGGACTGGGGACAGTTCTTAGTGAGATTCTATAGGTATGTCATCTTATTTAACCTGTGTAAACACCTTATGGGGCAGTTAAGTTGTAAAGATCTTAACACGGGGAGGGGCAGGGGGGCAGAAAAATGAAGATTAGCAAGATTTAAATAAATTCCCCAAATTGGCAAGTGTAATGCACAAACTCTTCCTCCAGCAGAAGTGTCCATCCTTTCAACATTGTAAAATGATAATTGTGTTCTATGAATTTGTCAAACCATATGCTACCTATCCTGGAACATGAAGCCTACAGGCGGCAAGTTGGAAAAGTCTGTGGCTCCTGGTCTTCCCACTGTATCATCTTCCTATGAACCCTTTCTTTAGAAATCCAGGGATAAAGTGATGGCTCAGCCATCAAAAGCATTTGCTGCTTTTGTAGAGGATCGGAGTTTGGATCCCAGCACCTACATTGAATAACTCATAACTGCCTGTAACAACAGTACCAAGAAATCCAATATCCTCTTTTGGCCTCCAGACACACACACACACACACACACACACACACACACAGAGAGAGAGAGAGAGAGAGAGAGAGAGAGAGAGAATGCATACATCTATAAATAAAACAAAATGTAAAGAAACTTAAAAATAAATGAGAGAAAGATGTTGTGAAAGCACTTAATTGCTCTCAGACAGGGGTGTGATAAACCCTTCTGCTTTAAGGTTTTGAGAAAAAAATGAGCCCCATCCCGGGGAAGGAGGGAGAAGGGGAGAAAAGAGGATCCAAATTCTAAGCTGCTGAGAAAGTGGGTGTTTGAAGCCAGGTCTCTACTAATGCTGCTGCTGACAACTTCATCTCCAGAAGACAGATGAGCAAAGTGAGAGCAAGCCAAGAGAGCACGAGATCCCGGGCAAACCTGACAGGACTCAAGACAAAGCCACATGCAGGACTACTGCAGCCATGCACTTCCTCAGCTGCACTGTGAGCCAGTGACAAGACAAGACATGCAAAACTAACCACATGCCAGCTTCTCCTTGGTAAGTGTCCTACAAGGATGGACTCCCTTTGGCTAAGTAAGCACCCAGGGTCTGGGATGATCCCGGGGGCAATGGGAGAGCCTGCACTTCCTTTCATCAGGGATGTGAGGATTTCAAACAACTAAGTTGCAAAAGAAGATGACCTATTTACACAAAGGAAGCTGTTCCCCAACTAGGGATATAACCCTTGTTTTTGTTCATATCCTCTTATGGCTTTCTATCCCATTATCATGATCGGAGAAATGAGCAATTGCAAAACTTGCTTTTCAAATCTGTAGCAGAGACACAGGAGTAGCTTCTCTCCCCCTAAGGCAGGACTATCAAGCCCAGCTGTATACACAGAGCAGCAATCAGCTCTGTATAGCACTATTCACACAGACTATGAATTGAATGACTCTCCCATGAGTTATGCAATAGAGACCCTTGACCTGTGTCCTCCAGTTTAAAGGCTAAGACAAACACGTCCTTCTGCAGACACCTTCTCCTGATAAGAACTGCTCCCTCTGTAACCTCCATAGTACACTCTGGAGATAACACAACCCATCTGCCCTGTAGTTACTGTTTCATGTGGATGGCTTGCCTTTCCTACCAGACTATGGCTTGTAATCATTTAAAAGTGACCGTGGGGGGCCAGGGTGGGGGGAAAAAAAGTGACCTTGGGCCCTTTGAAAATTCAACCCAAGGTACAAACACTTCTTTTTCCTAAGCCAAAACTAGCACAGGCGTATAAGATTTGGCACTCAAGTTCTGGAAACTCTTGGCATGATCAATACTTGTTGAAGAAAGAAATGATTTGATGATTTGGTTCTGGAAGGTTTTTAGATTTGGGTAAAATGTCAAATTCTTTCCCTGAAGATGTGGAGAATTTTCAGAGCAATAGGCATCACAACCGGCATGGCAGGTTGGTGAAAATGACAGTCCAGAAATTATCGTTCATCGCTCACAGGCTTGGACATCTCAACCACCCCAGGCAGACGAGGAGTGCAAACACTAGAGCCTCAACTGTGAGAAACGGAGAGCATTGCTTGGGGATGGGGGGAGGGGGGGCTGGGCAAGAAACCTGAAGGCATGGCTTCCTGGCCATTTTGACTCTCAAGAATTTGTGTTTCCATCCCTGCTGCCCAAGGAGATGGAGAAATACTACTTCGTTTATTGTTCATGTGGGACATGCATGCATGAATGTGGGTGTACATATAGGTACATGTCTGGGCGTGTGCTAAGAGGCCTAAGGAGTCCTTCTAGAATAGTCTTCTCCTTATTCATTGAGACAGAGTCTCTCAGCTGAACCCAGAGGCCTATTATTAAAAGTAGTCAAGCTAACCAGTTTACTCCTGGGATCCCATCTCTGCCTTCCAAACATTGGAATTGCAGGTGGGCCACCATGCCAACCCTGCACTTATATGGGTGCTGAGAAACCAAATTCTTGTCCTCACATTTGTATGGCAATCATTGATCCACTGAAGCCATGTTCTCAAGCCCGAGACCGAGAAATCTGTCTAGAGGAGTGAATGATAGCATTGGTATGATAATAACCAATAATCACTTATATAATTTGAAAAGTAAATGATCCTCTATATTTTCCTATGTGTAACTCTGGTCCTCCAAAGCTACCCAGTGCAATAGAGACTGTTTTCATCCTACAACTCAGCTCAGGACACTGAGACTCAGAGGTCTTAAGCAGCTTGCCCAAGTCATTCCTTGTCAAAGACTCGTGCTGGCACCCTAAAATTTTGTTTCTCTGGCATTCTTTCTGCTGACCTCAGACTGCCATCTAAGCAAATGCAGAGTCACATATTAAGTGTCTTCTATGTGCAGATGTCAGCACACTCTGAGTTTAGCCTGGATCTGGGACATGCTCCTGAGTCCGTCTGCATCAAGCTAGAAAAGCTAAACTGCTCAGCAAATATCACCTGCCATAAGCTTCTAGCTGACCAAAAAAAAAAGCTAAATCTGGCTTGAGACTGCCAAGAGGACTTTCTCAGGTCAGGCACCGAAGCCCCAGATGGCCCTCCTCCTTCCAATGGTGGCCATAGATCTTTCTGGACCACACTTCTTTTCCAAGAGCAGGCAAGGTACATCAACATCTCTAAGCTCCATCCCTAAGCTATCCAATATGGAGGAAGGTGAGAACCTTGAACATCCATGCGCACAGAGAACACTTTGAGGACTGGAAGAAAAATAGCAAGACTGGGAAATGATGTAAGGGACCTGTGCGAGCAGGGACCTCTGCCCTGAGAGAAACCAGGTACCTCAGCAGCATGCATTCTGCATGCTCTTTTAAAGCAAAAGCGGCATGCCAGCATGGATGATTTGGACTCACTGTTTAAAGTCTCCATCAGAAGTAAAAGCAATGGTTCCCACTGCCAATGTACAAATTTGATGTAAAGTGTGAATAATAATATACTGACTACAAGAGCAAAAAGGCAGTGGGATGACTGTCCCTAAAAGGCTTCAGAGTAAGAACTACCAAATTGCTTACGGACAAATAATCTTGCTGGTAGAAAAAGCCTAAGCCAGCTGACCTCTACCCAGGCCTCCCTTCTCAATTGGAAATAAGGTTGCCACCTGGCACAGTGATAGTTTGTTATGTCTGTATAAACTTCAAAGCTTTCAGAATCCTTCTATGAAGACAGGATTACCTTTGACAATCCTGGAAAGTGGAGGAAAGTAACAGTCTCGGCGTAAAGAAAGCCAAGATCTTACCACCAGTAAAAGACCAAGAAAGGATTTACACTGTGACCTTGGGGGTTTTACAGGACAATGTTTTTCCCACCCAGCCACAGAGAGCCATGAAACTTCCCATTAACTCTCCACAGCCCAATTCCCAAGGTCTGAATCTTTGCACCAGCCATCTGGGTTTCTGAGAAAGCCCCAGGGAAGCCCCATACACAGACACTCAGGCCACTTACAGCCACAAGTGACAAATCACAGTGACACCCTTATCTAGCCGGAGCTGCCTGCAGATAAGGTAGAAGATAATATGTATCACAGCAACTTCCTGGGTTTGTGCTTGGACAACCATTCTCCCTGAGTCCCTTTAAGACCCCAGCCATAAACAGTTCCTGCTTTCCTGCCTTTTGTCTACTCTCTGTCCTCTACCATCCTCTCCATCATATTGGCTCTTCTCCTTCCATCACGCCAGGCCTCACCTCTCACCTCTCACTATGAGAGCAAAGAAGCTACTTGGTGTGAAAATAGGTAAGAGGTTAAAAAAAAAAGTCCTTTGCACTACAAGTTCTCTTATTATCAAGGGGTAAATTGCACAGAATGAAGGGCATTCTTTCATGCTTATTTGGACTCCAGTCCACAGCGACTTGGCAGGGAGTCTTCTATCAGAAGGTCTTTCTTTGCAGCATGGGTGTATCTAGCGATTCTCCCAGCAGGAATTGTGCTGAGCACATGCCTACCCACACAGCCTGAGGCATCCTAGCACTTGTTGCCTGGCACAGTATTCCCCTGATGGCTGTTGGAGGGGAAAGCCACCGTTCCCCAAACTACAACAGGACTGTGGGAACACTGACCCCCATAAAGGACAACATGAGTTGACAATTTTTCTGCACACAGGGCAGGGCGGAGTTGGCACTCCGATGTCATGGGTCTGAGTCAGCCAAACCCAAGATTCCTTGAGAGTAGAGAGGGGAGGACACTGGAAAGGAAGGAAGTTGCCCCCAAATCAGAAAACTGGAGTCCTGGCAACAAGTGCTAGTTCACAATGTTTCTAGGAATTTCATGTTTTCCTGTCAACATGGCTCCCTAAGCTCTGTCAACACGCTCATACACATACACACACACACACACACACACACACACACACACACACACACACACAATCATCATCAAAACCATCATCATCAACGTCATCATCATCATCATAACTCAACAAAAGAACTGCTCCATCAACTACCTTTTATTGGTGACACAAATGAGATCACATCCATCACTTGCTGTAATTTCCAAGCCAAGCCATTTCATCCCTGCCCTGTCCATCTGAGCTCAACACCCCACAACAACCAAAAGCAGAGTAGATAAGACATGGCCATAAATCCTGACCACTCCCCCCTAAATCCGTGACCACAAGTTCATTAATTAACTTGCCTTTTCCTTAATCTGTGCAATGGGTTGGTTTTGTTTTTGTTTTATGCTTGGTTGTTTGTTTTTGTGTGCATTGGGTTCTGATTGTTTGTTTGGTGTTTTGAGACAGGGTCTCATTAGCCCAGGCTAACCCCATACTCACTATGGAGTCGAGGATAACCTCAAACTCCTGGAGAGATGCTCTGACTTGGCAAATAACAAGGGCTTGATGCATTTTCTAGCCAATCTAAAGCTCCAGCTTTGGGTTTGTGGTTCAGCCCTGGTTTTGTTGTTTCCCCATCAAAACCTTGGTGTCACACAGAGAAATTTTATGACTTGATTTCTGATTCTGGGAAGAAAATAACCCCTTCAACTACCACAAGAAGTATGGCTGCTTTTCACTATGGATTCAGATCCCCAGAGTTACAATCCCACCTCAAGGATGTCCCCCCACACTCCTCTCCCTGGCTGCCCCTTAAATCAAATTATGGAAAGATCCTCTTTTCAATTGCAACTTTGATTTCAGACTAGCCAGAAAGATATGGGGCCCTGATCTCAGAAACACAATTCTTATCTCCCTAGTGGTTTTTGCCAAAGAAAAGATATGAAAGTCTCATTTTTTCCACCAAAGAGCTTGAGTAGGTTTGAAGATTTTGCAGTCCAGGGAAGACTAGCTATATAATAACTGAAATCACCAGGCATTTGAAAGCAGAAATGTCTTTCGCCTTTGAGTATTGCATCCTAACTGCCACCCAGAGGTGATTTATACGTGTTCATCCTCATTACAGACTACACATCATAAAGGCATGATAGAAATCATATCTGCATAGATCCGGGCAGCTCTGGGAGAGAGGCTGCCAGTTTTGTTTGACAAGACACTCAATCAAGCCAAAGGGTTTAAAATATTCCAGGAGGCTCTCACTGTCTGCTCAACCCTATATCTTTCTATCCAGATCACAGGAGCTCTAATTGAGTCCAACATTAGTACTCATTTTTTTTCCTAACTCCTTGTATTAAGAGGCTGGCGGGGGGAGATCATGGGAGCCCTTCCTTGACTTGTGGTACAGGGTGGTGATGGAGGAGGAGTTTATCATTTGGTTGTGCTCATAAACTCAGGCACAGCCATTGGCTTTGGTGCTTCCTGGCAGCAAATGTCGAAGATTGTGTTGAGAAGGAAACATTAACATTGGCACCGGCTTCTCCCTGAATTCCTTATTTGCAGGGGAAACATTTCAGGGAGGCATTCTTCACGTGTTTTAATCCCTTTCAAAGTATCCTTTACTCTTAGAATGATGGCAGGGCCCAGAACAAAAGAGAACAAAGCAGGAAAGTCACTCACTTGGGGCCAGGCAGGGAATGCCAGAATATCTCACAGTGAGGGTTTAGGCCATTTCATGCCTGACGTTGTTGAACTTCCTTCACGAGCGAGGCCATACAAGCTAGATCACAGGTTTATAATCTCTCTCCGTATTTATTTGTTTATCTTGAGATACAGTCTTGTTACATTGCCTAGGCTGGCCTCAAAGATATAATCCCCCTGCCCCAACCTCCCAAGTACTAAGAATACAAGTGTGTGCTACTATGCCCACCCGAGGCAGTCTTTTTAAAAGTAGAAGTGATAGGCAAAATAAAGTCCATGATGAGTAACTTATCATTATTTTAAATAACAATGAAAAGAGAATCTACATATATACATATGACCCTCATCCTCCTCCCTTGCTCGGACGGAGGCTCAAAAAATATTTAGTTCTCTGACTTTATTGATCTTTTAAATCTTGGATTAAACTCTTACTCATCTTGATTCCTGAATTAGAAAAAAAGTATATGTTTATGTATATATACATATGTTGCACAAGAGCGAACTACCCAATCTTAGCCCCAAGGAAACTAAAACCCCCAGATTTTTTCATTCATGTTCCCCCTCCCCAGCATCACCTCCAGTGGCAGTGGGCATCTTTACTCCAGACCCACACTGAGCAGATGAGAGCAAACAAGAATCAAAATCTTTCCTCCCAGGCCCTAAAGGGAATCTCACTTTCCAGCTATTCCAAGGGCTGACAGGTTGATAAAATGTTTAAGGGCACAATGTTCAAACAGAGAAAAAATTAAAAATGTAATAATAAAGTTAAATGTAACAGTTTTAAAGCATAATTCTTCGGAGAGACGAGTTTTATGTGGGACCAGCATTTGAAGTAGCAGCAATCATTATTAACAGGAACCTAGAAGAGAGGAGATTTAAATCACCCAAGTCATAAAAGCTGAACAAGGACTACTCGCACCTTGAAAGGCACTTGGAGAGAAGATTGCATACAAACGCAATTAAAACGATGCTTATAAAATACTAAGATGTTAATTGGGTTCAGTCCCAGAAGCCCCAGCAGTACAGTATGTCAGAAGTTAGCTGGTTTGAAGTTTAAAAAGAGTAGTTTAATTTGTACACCTTGTCCTAATTACGAAGCTTTCTGCAGCCCACGGATCTGGATGGTTTATGGTAGCTTGGAGCTTTGTAAAACAAACACACGCACCAGTTAATTGGGTTATGGCGATGGAAAATCGGGCTGCAGAATAGCAAGCACTCTTGCTGGGGTACCTTTACAGCTGGTAATGAACGTTCCAGCCATGTCAGGGGGATGCTGATTTGTAAGGTGTGCTGTTTACAGCTTGGTGATCCTGGGGGGCTGAGACATAGGAGGCAATACCGCAGAAACAAAGACTCACACCAGATAATGTTCCCTCCCCACCACGCTCCCACCCCAGCTGGCCTGCTTAGCAGTTACAGCACTGCCAGCCTCATCCCCAGGCCCTGCCCTTCCAAACACCCCAGCATGTCTGGGGCCAAGCACTCACATGAAAGACCCAAGTGCATGCGATGAAGGCAGGTGATTGGTTCCTTCCAGTAGCCCTGCTTTGGGTGCACCTGGTGGGGGATGGTGTTTTTAGACCTGCCCAGCAAATAAATAGGTGATGCTATCAAAAAACAACATCGTTAAATTGGATGAGGAGCAAAGACAGCTAAATCATTTCCCAGGAATCCTGCAGGACTGTGCTGGCCACAGTGGGGCTTCTAGCCATTTCGTGCCTGGCACCAGCGAACCTCCCTCATGAGGGAGGCTGTAAAAAGCTGATCACAGGTTCACAATTGCTCTCAGTCATTCTCACCATCCCTTCCACCTCTAGCTGCCAGACATGAATCCTACATAAAGCAAGATGACAACATCGGCCCTTTGCTCCCTAGCCCCCGCTAAATCACCCATCTCCAGTAGACACAGATATCAGCAGTCTGGTGGCAAAGCAATCTGTAGAAATGGTAAATGCCCCAGCTTCTGGAAAAGACACATGGCCTCCATTGGTCGTCGATTGTGAGTGAAAGAGACGCGTCATCTCCAGCCACATTCCAGATGAGTCTGTGGTTCAGCCAGCCCCAGGCAGCAGTGGCCCGAAGCAAACTGGGTAAGAGCAGTATGTCCTAACTGCCACTCCTAACTATCCACTTCCAGCAAGGGATACAGAGACTCATCCTTACAAACATAAGGAAATACCCACTAAATGAAGGAACCCTGAGGAGGTGACATCACAGAAATTTCCCTAACCCAGAGGGTTCGCAGCTTCAGAGGAAATTGCAAAGTGTAGACCTCACATTACACAGAAGAGAGAAGGAATGCCGGGCAGTCAGGTGCCTCACACAAAGGTCTATTCACCGAGGCAGTGGTCTTTAAAACTCCCTGGACACTGAGATTAAGCTTTTCAATGTGCCCAGTGCTCCAAAGTGCATTAGCATACACAGCCCCTCTTGTCAATGAGCTGACATTTGAGACAGGCCAAAGCCAGAGCTTTCCCTTGGGCACAGGGCTGATCCGCAGGCGAGGTTAAATAGGAAACAGTGGTTACAGCATCTTTAGACCATATAAGAATAATCACCTACAGCACTCATTGTCCTGTACTTGAAAATTCAGAATTAAAAGTGTTTGCTTCGGGCCTGGGGAGCAATCTCAGTCAGTTGAGTGCCTGCAAATGCTTAGATTGATCCCGCAGAACCCACAAGAAGAGCCAGGCATGGTGGCACATGCTTGTAACCCTGGGCCTAGAGACTTGAGTCTCAATGGCCAGCCAGCATAGCCTAATTGGCAAGTTCAAGGTCAATGAAAGACCTGGTCTCAAAAATCAAAAGTGGATGGAACCTGAGGAACAATATTCAAGGCTGAACTCTGGCCTCCATATACATGCATACACATAACCATACACATACATATATCAAAAAAAAAATCTTAAAAGAAAATGCAGCTCCTGACAGTCTCTCAGACTGGAGGGAGGAATGTCCACCTTAACTGTATCTGGGCAGTCTGAAGCTGGCATGTGACTGGGGCTGGACATAGTGCTGTAGTGAGGGTCATACTCCCAGCATCTGTGTAGCCTCTACTGTAATATACATTATCTATAAGGCTAAGACAACTTCATCTCATCTCTAGGGGGAGTTGTGAGGGCTCACAGAGACGATGCAGGTAAAGCACTTAGAAAGAACCCTGTCTGGAATATCATAGGCACTAAATAAATGCTCCTTACTGTAAGGACCACTACTGATGCTATTCTTGCTTCCTGGATGGGCAACCAAGGTTCAGAGCAGTAATGAGATTGAGAGTTTGCACATATATGCACACATGCACACATATACAGAAAAGGAATTTCAAATTTGTACCCAGAGGCTCTGATCCCCAAGCCCAAGGTCATGATCATTTCAGGAGGCATATCTTGCTGAGATGAATACCCTGCTCATATCCAGGAGCTTGATTATTCAGTGTAGGTCTCCAACCCATAAAGTGCCGGGGGGGGGGGGGGGCGCAATGCGGTATTTGAGAATATAAATAATGCCTGAAAAGTCAGGAATCCAGGACTGGGAATCCAGAGTGTCCATAGACACAGCACTCAAGTGACAACAGCAGCCCTGATAAATCCCAATCCTGGATAACAGACCTAAGGATGTTTCAAGGAGAAATCTCTGCACTAGAGAGATGCTGTGGTTCCAGGCTGAAATTGACTTTGAAGTTAAATTAAGAAGTGAGAACGCCCCAGCAACCCCAGCCTGCCTGGCTCCAATAACCCTGAGGCAGATGGGTTATTATTATTATTTATTATTTGTTGATGGATATTCAAAGTCATCAGTCAGGTCTCCCCTCAGGCAAGGAAGCCTAGGAGAAACGGCACTAGAAATCTGAAGTTTGGTTCCCAGAACTACTCGAGAGCCGAGAGTTATTAAAGGACACTTGGCTATTGCTATCCGCTCTGCAGGGTGCTTGACCCTACATCTGACTTCAGGCTTCTGCTGTCCCTGCAGTACAGGCAACAGAGAGTCGAACAAATTGCAAAGAGGCACTCTGGGGATGGGTGAGGAGGAACTGATGGGAAGGGGGATCCTGGGGGGGGGGTGTTGGAATGGGGATTTGATTTCGTAGCCTTGTTTGGACTCTTGCTCATTTGCCCCTGCTTTACTCCATAAGGTCCAGACACAGGGAGAGCAGATGGTGAACGAATTGCCTAACTACCATTGTCAATGGCAACAGAGAGAGACAGGACCATCAGCATGGCATCATCAGGGTCAATACTGGCCACATCCCTTACCAGGAACTTGGGAATTTTCTTTTTTTTTTTTTTTACCTTGACTCTGACTCACAATTAGAAGTGTTTTACAAGATGCTCCTTGGCACACTCAAAACAGAAACAAAAATTTCATTCCAGGGTCAGTAAGAGGGCTCAGGATAAAAGTACTTGCCACTAAACCCAAAATCCTGAGTACCTGAGTTCAAATGGACTCCTGCAAGTTGTCCTCTGACTTCCACAAATACACTGTGTGCACACACACACACACACACACACACACACACACACGTACAAATAAGTAAATAAAATGTAATGAAATTTAAAAAACAATTTCACACCAACAATACTTTTATCAGATGGCATGTCCTCTGACACTTCCTGTAATCTTGTATATAGATATATAGATATATAGATATATATATGTATAGTCTTCACGGAGACCTACAAAATTAACTTCACTGTCCACCTTGGACCTTGGGTCTCAGAAAGCCTGTAAGATGAATTGCTAAATAGTCTTATTAATAAAAAACCCAGAGCCAGATATTGGGGTGAAAACCAAGAAATCACAGTAATAGGACAAGCCACAGCCAACCTCACCTACTGACTCCTCAGCCTCCAAAGAGACCTACCTCCTGTATACTCACGCCTACACGCCTTTCTGTGCTCTGCCATCTTACTTCCTCTCTCTGCCCAGCTACATCACTTCCTCTTTCTGCCCAGCTCTGTCACTTCCTGTCTATCTGTACAGACCTCCAGACCTTTATGGTTAACTAGTGTTGGAATTAAAGGTGTGTGCCACCACACTTGGCTCTGTTCCCAGTGTGGCCTTGAACTCAGAGAGATCCAAATGGATCTCTGCTTCCCAAATGCTAGGATTAAAGGTGTGTGCTACCATTGCCTGACTTGATGTTTACTATAGTGCCTGGCTTTTTCTCTGATCCTCAGATAAGCTTTACTGGGGTACGCAGATAAAATATCACCACAAAAGCCTGTGAATGAAGTCATGAAACCAATAAGCAAGCATCCAGATAATTCTTTTGCGTGTTAAAGTTGTCTCGGATCTACCACCATTTAGCCCAACTTCTGTATAACTATTGAAATCATCCCAGAACTAGGAGTGTCTACAGGTGACCAGCTCCACAACGTCTCATAGTCAGCTGTATGCGTCAGTGACTTCATCATGGAGTCTCACTGTTCAGCCAAACTAGGGTTACTGGCTACAAAGGTACTATGTAGATCCGATGTACAATGAGTAAGCTTTACTCAAAGGACATTAAATTCTATCACATGCATGAGCTTCTTTCAACCAGTTGAGTACCTTAAGCAAAGACATGTATTTTTTAAAATCTGCCTCAGTATAACAGAGTTTTGCATGGCTTGGTGAATAGAAACAGAACCTGGGATGAGCAATTTGGAAAGTCAAACAATGAATTGAAATTTATGCATGTTCTATTTCTAATGTTTGAAAAATGCAAGTTAAGATGACTAGTAGGTAGCAGTGTGGATATAGCTTAAGTTTAGAATCAAAATCAATCTAACTAGAGAAAGATGGTCTGGTCAAGCCATTCACAATTACAATACATAGAGTGTTTGTGTGGTGTTTGACTGAGACTGGTCCCTATAGGCTCATAGATTTGAATGCTTGGTCCCCAGTCGGTAGAAATGTTAGGAAAGGATTTAGAAGTGTGGTCTCATTGGAGGAGGTGTATCACTGGGCTGGGCTTTGAGTTTTCAAAGCTCAAGCTATTCCCAGCTAGTGTTCTCTCTCTCTGTGTGTCTGTCTGTCTGTCTGTCTGTCTCTCTCTCTCTCTGTCTGTCTCTCTCTACCTCTGTCTGTCTCTCTCTGTCTCTGTCTCTCTCTCTGTCTCTGTCTCTCTCTGTCTCTGTCTCTCTGTCTCTGTCTCTCTCTGTCTCTCTTTCTCTCTGCCACATGGTTGTTGTCTCAACCTGTAAGCTCTCAGCTACTGCTTCAGTGCCATGCTTGCCTGCCTGCTGTCATGCTCCCCACCATGATGATCATGAACTCTAGTCCTCTAGAACTGTAAGTTCCAATAAATTATTTCTTTTATAAGTTGTCTTGGCTGTAGTGTCTTGTTGTGGCAATAGAAAAATAACTAAGACAGTGTGTGTGTGTGTGTGTGTGTGTGTGTGTGTGTGTGTGTTAAGATATTAAGATGTAAACTATCTAAGTCACAGAAGGTGGGTGATAGTATTTATTGGCTCATATATACAGAATGCAAATGAATATGCTGGCATTAAGCACAGATGGATAAGGATACCTAGATGCCAAATGTGTAAATGTTACTCATCAGATATTAGTAATCTGTCTCCATCTCTTACTTCAACATTTTTTCTTTCTTTGAAAAAAATAGAAATGGTCACTATTACCTCTGTGGTGACATTTTACATAATCAGAAACCTCTAGGGAAAAGTCTACCTCCTTCCACATAAACACAACAAATGTTTTAGGGCTGCAAGTTTGACTATCCCCCAGGTCTGTTGGGGATCATTTTTCATTTGGGTCTTGATTCAAAAATCGGCTTCTAAAAGAAGCATTCCCTGAGCACTCACTTAAGATAGCTTCCTACCTGACTCTTTCATGACACCTTTATTCTACTGTATTTTATAGCATTTACCACTGTCTGATATTATCACATTCATTTACACATTGAATTATTGTCCTTTTTGCCTTATTTTCATCTCTACAACTAGAATACAAAATCATGAGCATATAAAGTCCATGAAAATAAAACCCATGAAGATATGAAATCTACGGTTCTTGTTTATCATATGGATTCCTAGCCCTTAACATAGTACCTGCTGACATATATTGTACTGAGCAATTTAAGATTGATTTAATAGATATTAGCTATATATGAGGGTGTATAATAACACTACACGTCATACCTTCCCACCCCAAGCTGATTGGTAAACTTTTACTGGCGCTCTGTAGTCATATATAATAAGCTTGTACAAGCTTTGCTGTTCTAGCAAAACAAATCAATTTTGCTTTCACTAAAACAAGGGTGGAATGGCTGCTGAAACCAAACAGATGCTCACATTGCACAAAGCTGAACTGGGAGAGTTGAAAAACCAAGAAGAGAGACTTAGCAATGATGACACGTGGTAGGGCACATCATGAGTGAAAAATTTACAGCACACACACTGAAAAGGAGCCATCAGAAACAAGGAAATCAAGTCAGTGTTGTGTCCCAGAAGTCAAGGACAAATTGAACTACAAAGAAGAAATGATTTATTGTATCATGCTGCCTAAAGTAGTGATTCAGGGCCAGGGTCTTCTTTTCACTGGAGAGATGGCAAGAATCTGATGCCCACATTTCTCTTTGAAGGAGAAACTATGAACGCATGTGCCTATCTGTTGACCTCTCATCATTGGGGGATCTCCATACCTATGGATGTGGAACAGAGCTCCATATGTCATACAGCTTAACATATTTTGCCTTTTCTCTGGATAGCTATCACCAACAAAATCTCAGTTAACAGCAGAGGTCAGTTCTAATCTGGGGGAAGAAGCATGAGAAGCATTCAAGTATCTATTGTAGACGTACAGGATTAATCTTGTGTTGGGGTCAGTTGGTTTCTGCAGCATTACTCAATTGAGAAAGAGAGTAAGACTTCTTTTAGGGCTGGGTATTACAACTGTCCTCATGTTTTCATGCCACAACTCATCTGAATTCCAAGAGATCTACCAGGAACTGTAACAAAGAACTGCCCTGGGGACTAAAGGACTATGGCATCATAGACTTTCACCATGCCCTTTCATCACAGCAGTGGTCCATACTGATCTTTCTATTTCCTCATCTGTAAAAATAAGAATTAAAGTACACTATTATAAATGCATCCTTTAGCTCTGAACTTGCCTCTGTATCGTGAGCTGTCTGTATTCCTCGGAGAAACCACCATTACGTGAAGCATCAGTCAAGACTGTTTTTGTGGAAATGAACAGAGAAGGTGCAGTCCACTTCCTTGGCACCATGTTACTATGAGAAAGGAAAGGGGTAAGAGAGAACATAAAGCAAATGACAACCAAGAAAAATTAGTATCAGGCTAGACTTCATAATTCATGGGCTCAGACTAAGGAAACTCTTTCCTGGACCTCCTCTGTAGATGGTTCATTACCGTAAATTCTAGAAGGACCTCATATATCAGTCTCTACTCCATTATGACCCTACCCCATGGGTAGTGTTCTAACAAAGCAACAAAATGTTCCTTCCTTGCCTTCGGCATCTCACTGGCCACAATTCTCTCCGGAATGGACCCCATCGGTGCAATAAAAATGAAGAGATGATTTATGTCAATTAAGTCTCTTTGGTGGCAACAGAAATTGACTCAATAGAGTGAAGCAATTCTTGGAGCTTGACCATGAAGCTTGCAGAATAAAAGAGCTGGTTAAACTGAGCAAAGGAAAGACAAGAACATGGTAGCTAGAAATACAGCCAATAACTTGGGTTTCTCAAGAGCACTTCAACTCAATGATTGCACTTCTTCTGTCCTATGGCTTTGCATGTCCTGTGTGTGTGTGTGTGTGTGTGTGTGTGTGTGTGTGTGTGTGTGTGTGTGTGTGTATATGTGTCCATGTGCATGAATGTGTTTGCAAGCACAGTGTAGGCAGTATGTACTTATTTGCACACAGATGTGGAAAGTAGAGGTCTCTATCACTCCTCACTCTATTTTTAGACAGATCTCTCACTGAACCCAAAGCTCACAGATTTAACTAGACTGGCTTACCAGCAAGCTTGAGGGATGCCCTTGTCTTTGCCTTCTCAAAGCTCATACCACATAGCATTTGGTTTTTCTTACACAGGTGCTGGGAATTGAACCCAGGTTGCCATTCCTGTGCCCCGAGCACATTGCCAACTGAGCCAGTTCTCTAGCCTCCCTGTGTGTCTTAGTCCAGGGTTCTAAGGCAAGGACAATCTCCTCCTTAGCCTGCCATAATTTTTGAGTCATAAACGTACCCATTGAGTCCAAAAACCAGGTAGCTTCTTCTAGAAGAATGAGGCATACATTGCACAAGCGTGTGTGTGTGTGTGTGTGTGTGTGTGTGTGTGTGTGTGTGTGTGTGTGTGTGTGTGTGTTAAACAAGAATATGGATACTTAGATGTGACTAGAATGTACATGTGTGATACATCTCTGTGCCTTATACAATTACTCATTGTATTCACACTGGGCATTTATAAGTACATATGTTAGCGAGCAAAGATTGGGGAGCACCAAACTCAGAGGACAGTTTCTAGTGTCAGGCAGGTACTTCTTGGTGATGTGTCTATGATGGTCTTGGGATTTGGATGCCCTTCCATACCTGCTATATAACTAGCTAAATGACCTGTCCCCAGGCTTTATTTCTTCTCTCCTACAAATGAGAAGATGAATGGCACCTTCCAAGGTTACTCTGAGGATGAGATGAGGCATGTATGCAGCAAGCAGTATGAGTGGCACAATAACCTGAATACATGGAAGTTAATATTCTCACTATCCTATTATCCCTGTGTTGTTCGAAAATAGGTCAAAAGCAAGTCAAAAAAGTCTCCTTCTCTCCCAAGAGTACCTATATTAAGGAAGTTACTCCCCTCCTGTTCCCAAGAGGTTACTCCCTCTCTTTCAACCCCAAGGGCTTCACTGCTAAAATACCTCTTCCCCGTCTGCTACCCCCACATCTACACAGTTCCTCTCTTTCCTTGAAAGTGGCATTTGAACATATCAGTCCTACAGATTTCTCTGGCCACTGCAGATCTCACTCATCACCATTCCTCCGAATGGCAATAATCCTCACAGGTGAAAAGGTAACTAAATAGTTGTGGTTCATATACCCTGGTGTGCTGTATCACAAAGGTTGTGAGACCATATCCAAAGTCAACAGGAAAGAGTACTGAGCAGAGGTGGGATGCATGAGTACAAGAACCAGGTTGAGGTACTGTGAACTGCCTGATGCTGTTAGGCTAGCCTTTGAATACTCACTATCTTGTCCTGTCCAATGAATGCTTCATGTGAGCTCCTTCAGAACCCTCTTTATTAATGTCATCTAATGTGATACTGAGCACAGCCAGGCTTCCCTTTAGTCAAGGCTGGTGGGAGGATTGAATCATTTCTTGACTTAGAGCCAAAAAGCATGAGGTCACATACTACAAACCCAGGAGCATCTGGGGATGCTGAGCGAACACTTCTACAGAGCAAATGTAGCCTCACACCTTCACAGGAGGAAACATGGGAACAATGGTGGGATCATGGCTGCTGACTCTAACAAACCCACAAACTGAGATTTGACTCCTGCCTGCTATTCAACAGTCATATAACCACACCAAATCTGTTTTCTGATATAAAAAAATAGGGCTAGTATTACCCATGATACAAGGTTGTTGAGATTAGAAACCATTATGCAGAGAAAAGACTTGGTCCGGATGCTGGCCTGGAAGAAACACTCTTAGGTCTGATAATTTCATCTTAAGATGCCAATAAGGATTTGATCAGAAGTCAGAGAATGTAAAGAACATCAGTCATGTCCCTGATGTCATTCTATAACAATGCAGTGGTTCAGGAACATATCAGGTCCACACTTGTGGATCATTTGCAAGGAATCCCTTCTACATCTACTAGACCTTCAGTGTGACTGTCCGTGGGACATGCTCTGCATTCCATCCTCCCACTAGCACCTTTCCTTCAGGAAGGAGGGGTGGGGAATTCAGACAAGCTTCCCATAGAGTCAAGCCTGAGTTTCTCAAGCCATTCCTAAGCATATTTGTACATCTGCCAGCATCAACAGAGACCCTGGGTTACCTTTGCTTGTGTGGTTTTTCTAGGGATATTTGGAGCGTGAAAATCACTAAGTGCCAAGCATCACCTAAAATTGGGCTTTTTATAGAGCCCTAAATCAAGTTAGGATCAACAATAAATCTCAACCCATACAGGGAGCACTTAAAAAAATAATAAGGAAGGTTGGAAAGATGGTAGCAGTTGAGGGCACTGGCTGCTCTTCCAGAGGACCCAGATTCAACTCCTACCATTCACATGGTGGCTTGCAACCATCAGCAGCAATGCCAGCTCCAGAGGATAGGATACCCTCTTCTGGCACCAGGCGTAAATGCGGTTTACAGATATACATACAGGCAAAATAGCCAGAGGCATATTAAAAAGATAATCTGTTTACTAAGTGCCTGCTAAGTGCTACATGTGTAGCAAGAACTTAATAAATAAAGCCATAATAATCCAACACCTCCAGAAGAATATAAACTATCATTTTTCCTCAGATCGGTGGAAAACTCAGTGATTGTCTGAAGTACCGTGTTTCAGTGGTGATTAAACTTCAAAGGCACATTATTGACCCCCGAGCTGCATGTATCCTGCCAAAGAATGACGCTTCAGAAGTCCAGTGAGGAGAGTTACCCAGAAGAGAAGCTCCCCTTTTTACTCCAACACCCCCAGAGATTTCCTCCTAGATCTTTCATCAGCCCTGGCAGGCATCACTAGAGTAAATCACCACCCAGCACTCGATGAGAATATAGTTATTATAACAATTGCTGCGTTGCATGATGTTCGTGCCATTTGGAAATGTAGGTCTAATTAGCGCTAAGCCATAGAAGATCTGAGTATGGTAGTTTCATTTTGGCTTAATGCTTGGTGCCTGGTGTAAAATCTGAATTTATTACTCTTTTTTTAATCATTTCTTCATAGCTCAACCAGCCGTATCAAAACTACTGTATGTTATAGACTTTGAAAAGTGATTCCCCGTAGGCGTTTTAAGGTATAGGATCTGTTATGGGAAGATATATATTTGACAGCATTCTGTTTATGACTCAGTTACGCCACATTGTTCATGAACTCAGTGAAAGATGTTCACAGTGGTAAGTAACTCTTTATTCCAGGAAGGGAAAACGCAGTGTGACTAACACAGGAAAATGCCAGAAACTGTGTGCAGCATCATTACAGAACTAATGGGTGAGTGCCTTGCTTGCTCCATCAAAACCATCACAAAGAGCCTGCTTTAGTGCTGCAGAACTACATAGACATTGTCTCCAAAATATTTTCCATTAACAGGAATATGTCTCATATGGTTAAATTGCCTTCTAAACATTTACGTTAATACTCATAGATTGGTAGTGCCTTCAACCTTGGTTAAAGACGCTCCCTTCTGCAGTGAGCTGCAGTTAATGTAGAGACTCAAAACCATTAAAATTCTGAGGATAAAAGGGCCAATCCTCAGTAGGACATCTGTATTACACACACCCTCCAGAGGCTCCAGAAACCTTTTGGAAGAGGAGGCAGAAAGAATCTAAGAGCAGAGGGTGGAGAGGGGTAGTGTGAAAGGCTGTCTTCTGGACATGGCCATTGCACTCACGAATTACACCAACTTTGGTAACCTGCATAAGACCTATACAAGAATAAGTCTACCAACATGCCAGCATGGATGGTGGAGGCACATATGTGTCCCCTCCCCCAGCTAAGGAGCTATTGCCAGTCAACGATTGATGGGAAACAAGGAATAATTTTTTTCCTTATGAATATAGCCACTGATAAGTAGCCCATAAGAAGTAAATAACTCCACATCCATGCTCATGCAAGTAACCATAATTATGCTAAGCAGTCATTTAAAAACACACACACACACACACACAGACACACACAGACACAGACACACATATACACATACTCACAAGTCAGATGGAGGAATATTGGAAAGAAGAAGGGCCCCAGATGGAGAGGGAGAGTGATATGAGGGGGAAGGTAAATATGATCAAAATGCATTCTATACATCTATAAAATTATCAAAAAAGGAAGTTATCTTTCAAAAGTAGTATGTCTTAACAATAGATGACTTATACTGCAATACTGAACATTTTTAAGAACATAATTTATGCTTCGTCGTCGTTCCTCTTATCCCCACCTTAGAGAACAGTTATTTGGAGATGGGAACGTAGTCCATTCTATATTGACTTTTTGTTCTCCTTATGTCCAAAGTAGTTCAGCTCCTTTCCATTCCTGTTGAAGGGAATCTCGGTCTGATGGGTCCCAAAACACACAGGCCAAGTTAGGAGCACTGTCTCCTACCTGTGCCTCACCTACTCATGCAGCCTTGGTCTCCCCAATTTCACACACTTCTGCACTGTCCCCCGGGTCCAGAGGATGTGACTGGTCATGCTCTGCTCAGTCCTCATGTTTGCTTTATTTTGGGGATTGCTCTTGCAGCCCCTGGGCACTCCTAACCCATCTGTATAGAACATAAGCCCAGGTCCTCAGGAATTTGACTTTCTAGGTTGGGTTGTTAGTATTTTTGAAAGAAGGTCTCAGGCTGCTTGCTTGCTTGCTTGTTTGTTTGTTTGTTTGTTTGTTTGTAGTAAATTTGAGTAGCTAGTCCTACTCAGTTACTAAGCATCTCTGTCTGTCTCAGCCCAGTGCAGTCTTTGTTGTTGGTCCTCTCAATCAAGTCTTCCCATCAGTTAAATACAGGGTTGGTGCAACTATCATGAGTTGATCCAGATTCTTGGCCTTAATGACCTATAAGCACTATAAATACTACCTACCCTTGGGACTCTTCTTAGGTGTGATAATAGTGTTTAAACCACTTCCCAGTGAATATTGTTACTTGTAGCTTAAAGCATCCTGATTAAATAACTGGAAATATTAAGACTCTTCTACCTTCAAAGCATAGAAATATGTAGAGAAGAGAGAGCACTGACTTGAGACAAGAATAAAGAACTGTTCCTTCATTTGGTAGCTCAACTCATTTTTTTGTTGCTCAAATATGCTGTAGTCTCTTGAGACCAGGGAGCATGTCTAATTGTTCTTTGCTTGGAAAGAATAGAGTCAAACACCTTGACCAGAATTCAGGCTTTGGAAAGCCAGGCGTGGTAGCACACACTTATAATTCCAGGTCTGGGAAGGTGGAACAGGTAGACCCCTGTGGCTCACTGGCCAGACAGCTTAACCTACTTGGGAAGTTTCTAGCCAGTGAGAGACCCTGTCAAAAAGGATAGGGTGTGTTTTATTTTATTGTAATGTGTTTTTGTTATAAAGTTTAAAATTATTTTTAATTTAAAAAAGAGGAAGGGAGGGAAGGATGAAGGAAGGAAAGAGGAAGGAAGGTACCTAAGGAGTTATACCTTTCACCGGCATACTCATGCAACAGAGAGAGAGACAGAGACAGAGACAAAGACAGAGAGACAGAGACAGAGAATATGAATACAGGCCCTGCCGCTTACTAGATGTGTGACCTTGAGTAAATGACTAAATCTCTCTTAAACAGAGGGAGATGAAGGCACAGTTCAGTAGCAGAGCATTTCCCTACATGTTTCCCTACATTGAACATGTCCCTATGTTCAATCCCTAGTACCATCAAAAATGGGGTGAGGGAAGGGAAACAGCATCCACCTTAGGGGATTGTGGAAAAGGACCCAGAGGGTCACTCAGTAAATTGCTTAGCATAGCACCCTGGCACATCATTAAACTTTTAAAAACACCTGGTTTGGACAATTTACAGCCACCTAGAACATACCTTGATATGTAATAAAATTAATAAAAACCAATACATGGCTTAAGAAATAAAGAATGAATGAGCAACAACTTCAACTGCACTGCCTTTGGTTTCTACAGTAGAGGCATTCAGCTTAAGATACCGAAAACAAACTCAGCTTGTAATACCATATAGCTTTTAGATCTGTGTATTTTGTTTTATGTGTGTGTTGTCTGAATATATGCTGGTGTACTATATACAAGCTTGGTGCCTGCAGAAGTCACCTGGAACTGGAGTTGCAGATGGCTGTGAGCCAATTTGTGGGTGCTTAGAACTGAACCCAGGTCCTCTGCAAGATCAGCAAGTACCTTTAACTGCCGAGCCTTCTCTACAACCCTGGGTATAACTTTTAGATCAGCTGGTTCATGTTAGGCTTAATCATTTCTTCCCCCGTGTTCACTTGTGTTGTTTTTGTTGTTTAAGAAGCCCATTTATAAGCTTTATTGAACGGGTATGTTAATAAATGTACCTTTATGTGAGGGTAAACATGTTTCCTAGTATTGAACCCATAATTAACATTTTCACCCACATAGAGAACAGCACTAACGCAGGCAATATTCTACCTTTGAAGAAGTTACAGACAAATGTGCTAGCTGCAGATCTGCAGGCTTCTTACTAAGAACCAGGAGTCCAGCTGAGCATGCCCAGTGTGTTCTCCCTGAATCTCCCTATCAAATGTACTAATAAAGGGGTCATCACCATAATCACCATAGAACTTAAGCTTAAAAGATAGGAAAAAGGAAGAGGGAGTTGGCTGACAATGAAAATGGGTGGGGTCGAGGCCTAGAAATTCTCAGACCAACAAAATGTGGCTACAAGAGTTTCAACGTTAGCAGGGAGGGGAGGAAACAGAGGATGCATCAGAAGAGAGTGGGATGCTTTAGAAATAGCATAGGCTAGTCCACCTCATAGCCCCAAGGCACTGGACAGGTCATTGCAGAAGCCAAGGACGTCAGAGTGCAGATGGATTTCATATCCACATGAAAGACTGGCAGGGGTCATAAGGCCGTTTACCTGCTACAGAGTGAGATGTTCTGGAGTACATTTTGAAGACAGTGAAGAGATCTGGAAGTTAGGAAGAGTTAAGGGGAATTCATCACCTTGTACCCGATGAGCAAGTCACACTCTGGTGGTGTACATTTTAGTTGTGGTGGGCAGAGAATGCACAGGATTCCGTCAGCTTCTGCAACATGATGGCCCTGGAGGTAGTCATTGAAGCAACATGAGAACACACATTGTAGTAAAGCTTGAGACACACTTTCCTAGCATCTTATGAAAGTGTGGGACTTTGATTCTATTAAACTATCAACCGTAAGTTGTTGACAATGAGGATACTGGCTTTTTCACAAAGGGTGTAAATCTTGAGAAGTTGGCTGATGATATGGTTTAGCAGCAGAAAGCATTTCCCTAGCTCTAGGTCTTGGGTCCAGTCTTCAGGACCTCTCATTTCCAGCTGGCTCTTTTTCCTCTACTATCAAGTGAATTCAGATTTTAGTCATTAGTTAGTCATCGATATCATAGTCTCAGCCCTACTGCTCCTTGTAGACACAGCATTGTCTGTGCCAGATCAAACAGATGAAAAAGCATCTTTCTTGTTCTTGCCCAGCAAGTAGCAAGTAGTGAGGCAGAGAGCAGGGTGGGAACGGCCGACAAGACCTGTGTTATCTCATTTGAACTGTTTTCTCAATGTCCACTTTCAACACAGAGGCTTGATAAACACACACACACACACACACACACACACACACACACACACACACACACACACACACACCATACCACACTACCTCAAATGACTAAGAGATATCTGTTACTTTCTCTGAGAAATGTCTTTTGTAGGATGGACCAAATCCTTGACAAATGGAGAGTTCTACATGGTGCACTCAAAACTCTCTATCATGTGGGCAACTGGACAGCTACCCACTTGCCACAAATCCATAATAACTGCTACACAGTATTGCTGGGGGCACTTGACTCTCTTCCTTTCCTGTGTGTGTGTGTGTGTGTGTGTGTGTGTGTGTGTGTGTGTGTGTGACTAATGTGGGCATTAGTGTGAGCATATCACACACAACGTATGTACAGTCAGAGGACAATCTCAGATGTTGGTCCACACTTTCCACATTAAGACAGGCTCTCTCTTGTTCACTGCTGCATATGCGAGGCTGGCTGGGCCAGGAGCTTCTGCAGATTCTCCCATCTTATACTAGGAGCATAGATTTACAGAGCCACCTCTACACCTGGCTTTTAAGTGGTTTCTTGGGGTGCAAACTCTCAGGTCTTTAAAATTGCATCACAAGCAATTTTCCCACTGGTCCATCTCTTCACCCAACTCCTTGTCCATTTTTATGACTATCTGGGTAAGATGTGCCCATGCATGTATCATCTTGTTAGAAAACACTCTCTTCTTGACTCAGTTCCCAAAGACGGAAGAGGAATGGTGCCCACATCCCTGAAGGGTGTCTGGTTCCCAAAGCTAAAAAGCTGTGTCTGAATCCTAGGCTGGCCCCACCCTTCTCTCAGCCTAAAGAAGCTGTAGCCAACAATTGGCTGGCAGTGAACAGGAATCACGGGATGAATACTCTATGTTTTCTGGGTCAAGAGCATCAAGAGAGTAAGGAGGAATGCTTCAGACATCAAGGGCATGAATATTGCCAGCGTGCTAAGAAGTAGCTGGATCTTAGACACATATTGAAGGTAGTGACAATCAGCAGTGCTTATGGATTAGGCATGATCTTCAGTGGGGAGGTCCTAGTACTGAACTACACTTGTCATCCTGTGTTTTATCCCACCTTCCAAAAGCAGTTAGTTGGTACTCCTCATTTGAATTTCCTAGGAGGGATCATGATATTCTTTGAAAGCCACTTTCTCTTAAATTTGCATGTCTGCGTTATGTGCCTTTTCCTGGGGAGACATAAATAAGCCTCTATTTGCCCCACTCCATCCCCTGGGTACCTACAAAGAGTGTCCACTCCCCAGCAATTGTTACCTGCTAATTTAACCTCAGGGAGAGCCCTATGAGTCTTGGGACTTTCCTGAGTTTTCCCTGAGCCTCATCAGCTTCCTTGAGGGTGGTCACTCCCCCTCCCAAGGTGGAATGCTTCAGTGCAGAGAAAACGAACGCACAGCAGTGTGCGCTCTCACACGCCTTCTCAGAGTCAGGGGTGATAGCTGGGGTCAGCTCATGCAACTCTCTCCCCTAGGTGGAAATGACCACAGCTTTTGGATTAAAACCTGCACTAAGGAATAGTCTCATTTCTTGAGAAACTCCTTCCCTAGAGATACCAGTCCTCTGAACCACACAGTAGATGTACTTGGACCTTACAGTGATGAAGATAATACGCACACGAGGAGGTAGATTTTCTCACATAACTTACAGGACTGAAGAGCATGATTCTCAGACACTCTGGTCTAGTCTGATGCTTCCCCAAATTCTAAGGCCCCCCCATGACAGACACTCTTTCCTTGTCCATTAAATTCACTCCACCCACATGCAGGCTTAAGAAGGTTCCCATTAAAATAAACTCCAGGGCTGTCTGGAAAACTGTGTACGTCTCTTTGTTCCTGAGTTAGCAGAGGGGCATGTGTGGTTGGGAGGGTGGAAGGAATACAGGCACAACAGTATCCTACTTCTCTAATTACAGCACCAATAATCCCCTTTATATTCTGGTGTTTTGTAGCGCGTTTATGGTTTTGTCTTACTTCATCTTAAAGCCGAACAAAAGCCAACTCCAACTGCTACAAACACGCAGGGCCCCAGCCGCAGGCCTCACGCAAGGAATTAAACAAACAGAATGCATGGGAACCCGATTTCTCAGATTAAGTATGACAATGGTGTAGAGTCCATATGTCTCAAGAAAATGGGAAATGTTTTTTAAAAGTCTCTAGGGTGCCCCCACCAAATCAGAATCATCTAGGACTCAGGCAATTGCTCATTTTTCATCCTCCGTGGAATGTCACATGGACCATGTCCCTCACTTGTGCTCAAAGATGGATGGCCAATTGTTTAACCCTGGTGTTTTTAATTAATTAGGGCTCTACCAGCAAAGCTTTAAGTAAAGTCATTCAATTTAGACTTTGCTTAGCGGGGTATAGAAAATCAGCATTTATTACAATGTTTCATTAATTTTATTTTCCATATGCAGGAGACTGGGGCTTTAGGATACTATAAACCCATTTTCCTTAGATAACAGGAAACAGTAGAACAAAAAGAAAAGTAAAATACAAATACAAAACAAACAGAAATGTTGGTTTTCCTCTACTCCTACCAGTAGAGAGATGAGTACGAATTTTATGTCATCTATAGAGTCTAAATTCTTGTTTATGATCTCAAAAATCAAGAGGGCAATTCTCTTTCATTCTGAGAAAGTAAGTAAAGTGCTAGTTAAGGAGTGATTGATTTGGGGGGGTTGTTTTTTGTTTTGTTTTGTTTTGTTTTGTTTTGTTTTAAGCCAACAAGGCAATCTGGTCATGTCCTTACTCCCCTCACTTAACGACCTACTTGTTAGGTAGCCGTAACAGTTACCAAGCAGTCCCTGTTTTCAAACAGCAGTACCTCATTGCTAGTGAACTGAGAAAATGGGAGCAGTCAGTGGCCTGCTCTGGGCCATGTGGGTGAGAGGGTCTGGTTTGACAGGAACATGCTTTCTTTTAGTTCTCTTGAACTGTGACGCTGTCCTTTGTGGGGAGAGGGGCAGGTTTTTTTAAGTGCATTTTACTGCAGGCCATCCTAAAAGTTCTCTGAATCCATCTGGAAGAAGCAAGGTGGTTTTAAAAAAAAAAAGTATTTCAAGTATTCATGTTTCCTGGTTTTAAAAAAAGAAAAAATAACTTTGACAACAAAATGCCAATTTTCCCATTTCTAGTGAAAACACCAACCACCAATTGAGAAGAAAACACTTGTGTAAGTATTGCCAGGGCAGAGGGGACTCCAGATGTGAGGATCACAAAGGGCCTGGATGCTCATGGAATCAGGAATATGAAATTGGCACAAACAGCATATTGGGTGGCAACCGTCTCATGGCCTCGAAGATATAGACAGCGGAACCACATTTCCAAAGTTCTCCAATGAGAACTTCTTATGCTCAGGGCCATGTGAGCCATAACCTGCCACTAAAATAAAAACAACAATACAAAATGCAAAACAAAGCTCTCCCTCTGGCCTGTGAGGAGAGGATAGAGAGCCTGGCTACTTCCTTCTCAAAGTGACTTCAAAACCAGGTTCACAGCAGAAATGCTGTCCTACCTACCCAGAACATCCAGACTATTAAGAGCATCAAAAATAGACAGTATTGTTGTAGTCTAGAGGCCTTTTTCATTTATGTTAGAGTCTTTAAATTGCTTAATATTAATCAATTACCCTCAGAGGATAGCTCGAAAAACTATTGAGTAAAAATAGATAACTGAGCATGTAACCAGCATCTTCTATGTGACCCCCTACCACTGCATAATCAAAGCACAGATGCCTGGAAACAGTTGTTTAGAATTTTTCCGTCTGATAATTGAAAGGAAAATTACAAGATTAAGTATCTCCATCTAGCAATGTCCAGTTAATATACAGACCCAGGCACTGAGGACTGTGCTGGGGGGTTGGGGACTGGGGGGGAATGGGGATGAAGTAAAAATCAGACATTATTAACACCTCTGAGTGAAAGGACTCAGTGCCACCTGGCCAAAGTGTCGACTCCGAACCTATTCACATCTCTGAATATAGCTCACAATTCCCCCAAACACAGAGGACGTATATGGTATAGTATGCAGTAGGTGTGAGTTATGAGGATTACAATGTTACAAGAAAACTGTAGGTCAAAAGATAAATTGAAAAAGAGAAAAAGGCGGCACAAAGAACCATGTTTTAAAGGGCTTTTGAAAGATATGTTCATTTGTGTTGTTGCTGTATTTGATTTGTGTGCTGGTGTGTATTCACGGTTGCACGTATGTTGGTGCAATACATGTGGGTCACATTGTGTGATTGTGTGCATAGAGGTCAGGGGTTGGCACTGGGCATCTTCCTCCATTGCTCTCTGCTTTATTTACAAGGAGCGAGCCTTGGTGAACTTGGAGATCACTGACTCAGTTTATCTTGTTACTCAGCCCATCCCAGGGCTCTGTCTCTGCCTCTGGGGGGCTGGGATTTCATGTTAGCCCCAAACCACCCAGAGTTTATATGGGTGCTCTCAGTCTGAACTCTGGTCCTCAAACTTGTGCAGCAAGAGCCATCTTCCCAGTCCGAATGTAGTGGTTTTTGTTAACAAGAAAGACAATACTAGCACATTGAGTGCTTTACAGTAATATTATAAAACTACAGGGGGTGCAAGGGAGTGGTGACTAAGAAAGCAGGGAGAATGGTTACTTTTGGGAAAGAGGGGTGAGAGTAGATGAGGTGTATGCAAAGTCTTTGAGGGTGATGAGTGGTTTTATCTCTTTGCTTTGTTGGCGGTTACAGTTACCCAGTAACTCATTAAACTATACTGGTTCTATGTGATTTTTTGTCTATCTTTGTTTGATTTAATAATCAAGAGTTTGCAGAAAGGATAAATCTACCCTTCCCTTTAACGGATGCCAAAGGCTAAGAAGGATGGCTTCTATTCCATAGGCGATCTTATCAATGTTCTAACACAGGCAAAACATCAGAATACTTTGTAAGTATCTATATGTCCACTTTAATCCAGCGATTTGGTTCTGCCCTTGACCCCTTCAAGGGACACTTTGGGCCAAAAGCAATCTTCCTAAGAAGATCTCTTAGGACGTAAACCCATCCCCAAGCCTAAAAGGCTTTACTTCCTAATCGTGACAAAGAATGTCTGTGCTTTTCAGGCGAACATCAGGCCTTTTGGAGTCACCCTTCTCTAAACAGAGTGTAAAGAGCATGGGACCAGTGTGGCTGCAGGAATGGGAGTAAGATTGTAGCATCCCAACACACTGTCAATACAAAAACCCAGTCAAGAAATCCCACACCAGTAGGGCGCCTTTCTTTAGTCATAACCAAATAGCAAGCCCACAAACAGGAGAGGAAAAAAAAAAAACCTTCCAGGGCTGGGGATGGTGGCACTAACTAATACCAATGGACAGGATAACATGAGGACATTGAGGGTGTCAATTTTCACAGATCCCTACCCAGTGATCTCCACTGCCTGTGCAACTATTGGCTGTGTGTGTCTTTCTGGCTGAATAAAAGAAGAGCCCTGGAATTTTCCTCCAATGAGCCAATCTTACTCTAAGGCAGTTTGCAGTCAATGCCTGCTTCAGAAAGAAAATGTTACCCTCCAAGGAGTGAAGACCTCATCTCCCATCCCACAAGATCTACCCACTCAACCTTGTAACTCCTCACCCCAAATCTTTTCTATTATTTTTAATAAAGAGGGTGATCAATTATTATTTTAATTTGTAGCTCAAGAGTCCCTGATACTAAATTGTTTAAAATTAGCCAACCAATTGGCCAATCAAACCAAGGTAAACTGAGAAGGGATGCAGGGACTGTGGGATGTGGTACATAGGGGGAGAGAGAGCTGTTAGAAAAATGAAACCTCTGTCTGTCTCACTGTCTCTGTCTGTTTCTCTCTCTCTCTCTCTCTCTCTCTCTCTCTCTCTCTCTCTCTCTCTCTCTCTCTCCCTCCCTCCCTCTCCCTCTCTCCCTCTCTCCCTCTTTCCCTCTCTCCCTCTCTCCCTCTCTCCCTCTCCCTCTCTCTCACCTAGCCCACATTCATTGTAGGCATTTAAAGTCCAAGATACAGAGAATGGAATGGAGTCAGAACCTATCACAGGTCTACCTATCAGGAAGCTGATATGATGCATGTTTTGATGATGTAAGGCAGTGGTAACAGAGATGGTACCTTGGTCCTCCCAAAACCCCACTAAGAAATTTGGATGCCATTCTTTCAGGGTACAACATTCACAGGCTCTGTGATGGTAAGAATTTTGTTGGAAGCCATCAGTTGAAATCCATAGAGGAAACAGACTGCCTTTAGGTCATGGAAGTTGTTCCGGTACTAACGCCAAACTTCTATTCCTTGATGATAGGACCCAAATTTTGTTTAATCATTTAGCCTATGTCCAGGAACTCAGAAAGCAGGACTCAGACAGAATGAGCAAGTCAATGCTGACTGCAACGAATTCACTGCAGAGAACATATGGGAGATCAGCATTCGCCAATGAAATATTAAGGCAGCCCCCTGGAGAATCTTCGGGAAATGCTTTCTTCAGTTTCAATTGAGAAAGGGTCAAAGGAAACAAGGAAACAGTCCTATTCTTTGTGAGATGCTCTGGGGTCTGTGTAGACCAACTAGAACTTCCACAGTACTGTGTAGCCACCACAGGAAGTCCGAGAAGAAGGATGGCAGACCCCAAATCGCCAGTCATATCACCTATCTGAACCCCTGGGCTTATTTTGTATGAAATACCACATCTTTATGGTTTAAATCATTTTGGGTTGTATTGTTTTGCTTTGTTTCTTACAATCTAAATGGCATGCTAGTTAGTACAACCACACTGGAAGCTTGTGGCAGAAGTAATACCAGAACCCACAACTGCACATCACAGACTAGCAAAGGCCTCTTTCTAAAGAAACAGCAAAGTCTCCGAGCCGCTCCATCAGTGACAGACAGTCTAGGTGATGCCTTCTAGAAGAAACAAACTGGCATCTCAATGGCAGAGAACAGCACTTTGCATTACATCCGCCTGCACTGCCTGAGCTTCTGCTCCAGGGACCCAATCTTTTCTAAAACATTTGTCAGTCTTGTAACCCAGAGAAAAGAGCATGGTTGGCGTGATGCATACAGCTGTTACTTAACAATGACTTCATCACCTCTGCTCACAATTCAGAGTCCAGCTTGGTGTCAGTTTAAAAAAAAAAAAAAAAGAACTCCTTCCTCATGGGAAAGCCACCCTTTAGTCTGCATTGGCTGCCTTTATTTACCCAAGAGGTTATTAAGATGAACAAATTGTCTTGGAAACATCCCTAGACCTTAAACCACCTTCTAAGTCAAGGCACCTACCACGCCCTTCTATAATAAGCCCTATTTTAGACTATCTTTTTACCATAATGATTGTGTTTTCTCTTTGTTATAACAAAACACCTAACAAGAAGCAACTTGAAGGAAGAAACACTTTGTTTTGGCTTAGAGTTCAAGGGAATACAGTCCCCTGTGTCAAAAAAGTCAGTCACAGGAGCACGAGGCAGCTGGTCACTCTGCATCCACAGTCAGGAAGCAGAAAGAGATGCATTTCTAGTGCTCAGTTCACTTTCTCCTTTTTACACAATCCAGGATCCCCAGCCCATGGAATGGTACCAAGACATAGTTAAGATAGGCCTTTTACCTGAAATTAACCTGCTCTAGATAATCCCCCACATGTCTGCCTAGAGGTTAACTAGAGAGAGACAACCCCTCATAGGTGTGCCCAGAGACTTGTCTCCTAGGTGACTCTAGATCCCATCAAGTTGAGAATCAATATGAACTATCACAGTGCCCATTTATTTTCCAAATCAGTAAAACATTTTTAATTTATTTGATCTCCTAGTCTTACCCACATAGATAAGTTATTGATAAGTTGGTACATATTTTCTTGTCCTTTTCTATACATATTTACATGTTGGATACGTGTGTACATATACATATACATAAATGACTGACAAAAATACCATTCTACAAAATTACACTTAATTCTATACTTGCTTTGTTCCCTTAATAATATAGACATTTTTGTATGCTAATATCTAGAGAAATACTTCTCTTTAATGATTATATAATGTTCTACTATATGTATATACCATAATTTATAATGTGTATATTTACTTAAAATATATATTTATATAATATAATTTCTCTAGTAATAGAAATTTATGTGATTCTAATTTTAGACAATACATAAGAATCTTACCATGTATAAATACAGATCTCTGCATATTTCTATCAGTGCTTCTGTACAGTCAAGTTAAGAAATAGAATTGATGAGCAAAATGGTATTCATATTTAAAATTTTGATAAATTTTTCCAAACTCCACTGCAAAACCCTTCTTCCAACTGAACCACTGGACTTCTGGACCCACAGAATCTAGCACGCTGGACAACGACCTTTTGAACTGTAAATACATGCTGAAATCCTTATATGTCAGGATTTATATTTATTACATATAGGAACGATTTATTTGTGGTGTCCCACCCCTTCAGTGAGCTTCGAAATGAGGGAGAGAGAAGAGGCATATGAAAATACTGAAAATGCATGGGTCATTTTAGGAAGTGTAGGATCCTGAATCAGGCATGTATTGAGATGGCTACAAGGAAACAGATGCGAGGAGGAGCCGCTGGGTGCAGTCAACACCATCTAATCCAGAGATAGACAAGGCTTCCTGGAGAGCAGCAATGGCACTACCAACCACTTGAGGAGGAGCACCTGTAGGCTGGCAGCTGTGGACCGATTTGCCGACAGCACCGGGAGAGAAGGGATGGTTTCTGATGGGCCAGGGAGGTCACAAGATTACTTATTTGAGCTCACAACATTTAGGGACAGAGGCTTGGCTTCAGGCCAAGGTTTGACACAATCATGTCTTGGGTCATCATTCTACAAATTGTCTTAGCAACATGGGATTGGTCCAACTGACCAACCTAAAGAAGTGAGAACAGAAGTTTTCTGCCACCTTATCTGAGTGCCTAGGCTATACATACCATCTTGGATATTCAATCTACAGGAGGAAAGGAGAAGGGAATTGAGCTAAATAAACCAACCAAAGAATCCTCAAGGGCATAAACCCCTAATGGGTCTGATTCTAAGGTCTTTTCCAGACATGTTAACCATTAGGGTTCCCTAAATTCTTATCAAAGTTCTTCCTGTTACTTTGAACTCCCATGCAGAAGGTGAGTACCACCTCCAAGCTTAGGGACTGGGACCAAATTCTGCAATGTCTCCCTTCCAAGTTCAGGGAGTTGCAAGATACTGTTTTCCACTAGAACTAGAAACTTCTTTAGATTTCTTCTCCATGCATCCTTTCCAACAACTACCAGCTAAGTAGAATCATCATTGACCCTGAATCCTATCTGTCTGTTATTCTTATCATTTCCTTATCAAGCATACTCTCCCATTGGATCAGCCATGCTGCCTACCAACCTGAGTCTTTCTTTTGAGAGAGAGAGAGAGAGAGAGAGAGAGAGAGAGAGAGAGAGAGAGAGAGAGAGAGAGAATATTTTAGACTTTGTGTGGCCTTAGATCCACATTGGGAAATGTGAAGATGTTAATTCATCTCTCCTGGTGCTCACCAGCATCCCATGCCCACTCATCAGCCATGATTGCCCTCTTCTCGAAAATCCAGCACTCTCAACAAGGAGCTTCCCATGAAGAGCTATTCCCATTACTCTTCAATTACTTATTCAGTGCTTGCTATATACTGGGTCTTATTCAACATACTTGACTGACGTAGTAGCTAACAGTATAGACAAAAAAACCCTTATGGAGCTTACCTAGGAGAGGAAGCCATGTAGTGAGATAAATAAAGAAAATGCATGCTGGGTGAGCCAGTGCTAGATGACAAGGAAAACCCTTAAAAAGTGGGAAAGGGAGATATGCAATATCAATAACTGGTTCAAAGCGAATCCTTTGCTAGGGAGAGGATGTTTGAACCAAGACCTAAAGAAAATGAAAGTTAAGGATACTAAGGACATCTGGTAGAAACAAGTCAGTAACAGTAAGTTAATTGGGAAGCATGGGACAGAAGGTCAGAGAATAAAATAAGGATATGAAGATATGAGCTGGAATGAAGGAATGAAGATGTTAGCCAAAGGAAGGAAATGGATACGGGCCAGAGAAAGGTGGAAATTATATAGGATGGAGGATCCTATTGTGGGGCCAAAGGAAGATTCTCTAACATATATGACCTCTGCCTTCACTGCATGTGTAGTTATTACAAAAGACAAATTCTAAGTGCAATGTTACTGTAATTCATTCCAAATAAAAGTGTTACAAGTGCATAAAAGAATGATGCATCAACTATGGAGAACCAAACAGGACAGCATGAGGACTCAGATAGGTAAAGTCCCCAGTGGTGGCCTCCTAAGATGGAGCTGGGCCTGAATGCATTAGAATACTGCTTGGAAAATTAGGAAAAGAAGAAAGAAAAATCTAGCCTTCTCTATTCCAGGGTTTTCCCATGGAGAAACTCAACAGATTAAAACTATTTCAAACTGGGATGACTCCATGTGGTTTCCAGCATCAAACATGGTTTCACAAGGTCGGGTGGATGAGCCTGCCATCCTCTGGCCGTGCAAATGAGCCAGACTTTTCCCATTTGCTGTTATTACCTGGAGGTAATGGATGTCTACCTGTGTACACAGCATGTCCAGTGTCACAGATGATCCGGGACATCAAAGGCGACATGCCTCTCTCCTGCCTGCAAACCTTGTGCACTGTTTTCCCCAGAAAGCAGTGTTTACAAATCTCTGAGCCACAGGAGCATGTTGTTGTTTTGTTGCGGCCCCTGCTAGTCTAAAGTTCATGGCATATTCCATACTCTAAATTAGGCCTCAAAAATATTTCTGATTAAAAATTTATACAGCTCATGACAGCCTCTTTCTAGAACATGCCCCCTAACTAATTCATGTTCACTTACCCTGCAGTTTTCTATTTATAATATTTTACAATTTCTGTGTATTTGTATTATAAATTATTAAGTGACATCAAGGTTTTTATTTTGATGAGAGAATATTTGATGAATCTGACAGTGTAATTACTTCAGATCCTGCTCTGGATTGCAGAGAAAATATTTAATTTTATTTACCTCAATGAATAATTAACACGTGCAAGTGGAGGGCTTCCTTGCTGTGCCTACAGCCTCTTTCTTCTGTTTGCTTCTTGCTAATTAAAATAGTGGTGCATATATGTGTGGTGGCTTAGAAAAATAAATTACCGACGTGTGTTGATGGGTACTTCATTTGATAAGACTTCAGAAAAGTAAGAGGAAGGAGAAAAGAAGGAGGGAGACGATGAAAGCATGGTTGGATTTTATTTCACAGTTTTCTTGTACGAGCCAGGACAGCGAAGAGCAGAGGTTTTATTTATTCAGGGACTGGGTCTCCCCGAGCCCAAGAAGTCCTGATCCACGAACCTTGACTCAAGCAGCAGAAGCCATGCATGGGAAAAGTAACTGGCTACGATTTGGCTTGGTTTGATTTTATTTTATTTTTTTATTTTACTTTTGCAATGCTAGAGACTGAACCCAGTGGCCTACAACACCACCCACAACACCACCCACAACACCACTCACAACCCCTACCACCTCCCATACTGTCACCCACCATCCACACCACCACCTACCCCACCATCTACAATACCACCATTAAAGCCAAGGAGAGTGAACTGTCTGGAATACCATCCCACTGGGTCTCCAACCTTCATCTTCATTTGATTTCCACTTAGTTATCATAAAATACTGCAAGGGGCTGGGGAGATAGCCTAGCTGCTAAAGTGTCTATCACAAATGTGAGGACTTGAGTTCAGTTCCCAGAACCTACAATTTAAAACCCAAGTGTAGTGGCATATTCTTGTAACCCCAGCACTGGGGCAATAAAGATAGGTGGATCCCAGGAGTTTGACATAAATCTAGTAGACTTTGCAAACTCAGTGTCTGGAGACCCAGAGGGAGAGGGAGAGAATGAGAGAATGAGAGAGAGAGAAGATAGCTCCTGCGGCCTCTGGTCAACCTCTGGCCTCCCATACATGCGCACACATATGCTTATGAACTCACTCACACACACACACACACACACACACACACACACACACACACACTGAGAAAGTAGAGATTCAGTTTGATGGATGTCCCACACCCACAGCACACACAAGGATATGAGTTTTGTGATACCTCATTTAGTGAAAGGAAGAAATTAGAAGCAGTATTTTTCACACTGTCCTATTTTAAGTAATCAATAAAAACCCACACTATTCAGTGAGTGTAGCAATATAATTTACGTATCTATATATATGCTAAAATACACAACTGCAAAAACACTGTGGTACCAGAACTGAGCTGTAGATCAGCAGTTGCCCTAAATTCAAAGTCCAATCAAGATGATAATGAAGAAACCAACAAAATGGCTCAGCAGCTAAGGGCACTTGGTACTAAGCCGAAAGACCTGAGTTCAATCCCTAGGACCCACATGAAGGGAGAGGACTGACTCCCAAAAGTTGCTCCTTGATCTCTACATGCATGTGAGCACACACATACATACATGCAAATAAATTAATGTAACAAAAGATCATTTTTTTAAAAGATCATAATGAAGAACTGTCTCACATCACACCTCAATTTTCTTGTCTACAAATGGAAACATTGGCAATCCATGCCAAAGAACTTAGTAGGCCCAGCTACTTCTATTGGCAGATGACAAACAGACTTAAATATGGTACCAGAAAGTACCAATTATCAATCCTGTGTTATCGCTCTTCTTATCCCCAGCCCATAACATAATACCTGGCATATTGTCATTTCAATAAATGAGATGGAGGGATGGCTAGATGGTTTGAGGCTATATTATGACCTAACTGAAAGTCCCTAATAGTATCCTAGGGTTTCTGAGGGCCATGTGCTACATGGATCCACTCAGTGTATCACTTGAATACACATGACGAAAAAATAATAATAATGCCGCTGATTTTTACTGGAATGGAGGACCCAGGATCATTCACACAGACCTCTGTGAGGTTTCTGCAGCAGCTTTCCCCAAGAGTGCTGCCTGAGGCACAAGGCCTATGAAAAGCATGGAAGTAGGGAGGCCACCTTAGTGGAAAACAGGCCTTTGTTTGGGACCAGGACTCCTAGTGAGCGAGGTCGGTTCCAATCAAAGGCCCTGTCACTGGTGTGTGTTCCACAAGCCCCTTGGGTCTGGCTCACATTGTGCAGTGGAGCCACTGGGGGCAGGGACAGTGCCTACCTCCCAGACTGTATCGATTAGCTGCTCCATCTGCTGCTCGGCAAACAAGCAGTCTAGTTTTCCCATTGGATGAAAATGTCACCCATGGTAACAGATCCTCGCAGCTGGCATCTGACCACAGGACCCTCTGGGAGGGAATAATCAGATCCTGAAAAGTGGTTGGCCCACACCCAGAACAATGAAAGCCGCAAACTAAACACATGCCTGTTCTAATCTGCTTGAACCCATCCCTACCTTGACTCCAAGGAGATGGCCCCAGACAGGCACACTGTCACATAAGGGACTGGTATTAGGGAAGCAGGTTGCCTGAGGGCATTCAGGATAGTATGTGGGTGCCAGAGCTCGGAGATGCCCCTCAGTTCTGAAGTTATACAGAATGCACCCAAAGCCTATTCCGACCACTCCAGGCTGTAATTCTTTACTGAAGCATCTCCCTCCCTCCTTCCTTTTCTCCGTGCTCCATCCACCCAGCCTTTAAATAACGCCTTTGTTTCCTCTCTCATTTCTTTTCTCCCATCTTGCTCTTCCTCTGTCTCCTCTAGATTTTGGCTCTGTGTTCAGGACACTCCTCCACATCCTCCTCTGGATTGCTCCTCTTTTTCCAGGTTTCACCCTCAGTATCATTTCCTTTGGGACATGCTGATACTACATCCCCACACACTCTGTGCTTCCCTTCTCACACTCTGCCCTCAGCCCTGCCAGACTGACAGGACCTGGCGAGCAGGAATCTGGCTTGTCAAGCTGACTGCTAATTCATCAGCACCTAACATGATGCCCAGCACACAGCACACACTGTTTACAATATGACTAAGCTAACACTGGCAGATACAAAGCAGGTCCTTATGGAATATCTGGACACTGTTTCTAAAGATATCCACGCTGTGGGTTTCTTTATCAATCCCAGTCGTTGAGCTAGCCCACGTTATAAGAGAATTAATGAGGGAGGCAAAGGGAAGCGTAGAATGCAAAAGAACAACCTTTGAGGGAAACCGTATTTCAAAAAAAAGACTGTTAGAATGGGGGACTCTGTAGCCTGCTCCCTCCTCTCTCCATCCCTCCCCTCCCTCCCAACATCCCTCACTCCTTCCCAACCTCCTCATCCAATCCTCACCTCCCATCCCTGCTCATCACTGATATAAACTTCATTTCCCTCCAACTTCAAACACAACTCTGGGATCAAATTCTTAGCACTGAATTTTAAGAGTAAAGAAGATTTCTGTCTCTGGTTTCCAAACGCAAAAATCTCAAGGAAGAAGGCTATTGTGGTGGCCAAGTAGCATGTCTGTCCCTGGACCAATCTAAAGGCTGGAGTGCTGTAAGAGAGTCCGCATGCATCGTAGGTCCACTCTAGGGTTAAGCGGGGAGAATGCCAGGGAAGATAGGAGTTATTGTCTCCAGGTCCAAGAAGGGGGTGCTGGAGTGTGTTACCTACCTTCATGGTCCTGTGATAAACACACTAACAAACTGAAGGAGGGAAGCATTTACTTTGGCCTGTGGTTCAAGGATATAGTCATCCCATCATTTCCATCACGTTCACAATCAAGAAGCAGAGAGAGATGAAGGCTGCTCCTCAGCTCACATTCTCCTTTTCATCCAGTCCAGAACCCCAGCTTATACAACAGTGCCACCCACTGTAAAAGTGCATCTTCCAACCCAACCTAATCTAGGTAATGTCTCACAGGCGTGACAGAGGCTCGTCTCCTAGGTAATCCTTCCATCAGTCAAGGTGAAAGTCAGTATTAACCATGACAAGTGCCAACATGAAGCAGATGAAGCAGCCACCACATTTGTATGTAATAGACCCCATGAATATGATGAAAATCAAGCAACAGACCTAAGAGGAAATCAGGGTCTGGATCCTTGATTTTCTCTATGAAACATCTATGGGAATTGAGGGTTGGAGATAGGAGCTACATATGCCAGTCTTGTCTACTATTCACACATTTCAGGAAGCACGTGCCTTCTACTCATCACACTAAAGTACTACAAGGGCAGAAACTGGAGATCTTGTCCACTTTCCATCTCTTCGCAGGCTATGTGCTGCAACCACTTCCTGAGCAATTCACGTGCCTCCAGTCTCTCCTCAGAGGTCATCTTAGAAGCCCCAGCCAACCTCATCTTTCTAGAATCATATTTTCCGCTTGTCACATTCCTATCCATGTCTCCTGTACCTTATTCACTTAAATTAGGTGTGGATACCAAACCAATTAGCAACCTACTTTCATCCCGTCTTGAAAACCAATAGCAGCACTCACCACTTTCCAGGATCTGGTTAGGGACAATGCTCCTATTAATGTTCATTAAAGCCTATAAAATAGCCACTATGTTTATCTTTTTCTATGTACATAATACATACTCAACTCTCTATCTTCCATGTGTACCATATTTAACTTTATATATCTACATGGTAACTTTTGATGGACTCCAATCTTAACAGGTGATCACACTAAAACCCATGGAGATTATGTATTTTTAAATATTTTTTCTTTTATTTTTATTTTATGTGTTTGGGTGTTTTGCCTGCTTGTACGGCTGTACACCACTTGCATGGAATACCCTTGGAGACCAGCAGAGAGCATCAGATCCCCTAAGACTGGAGTTATAGACAGTTATGAGTCAATATGTAGGTACTGGGAATTGAACCCAAGTCCTTTGGAAGAGCAGCCAGTGTTTTTGACTGCTGAGGCATCTCTGTGGGCCCAGAAATTATGTATTTTCAATAGTCAGTCCACAAATAGCCAAGCCACTGTCTGACTCCAAAACCTGCTCTCTTCCTTCTAGATCAGTGGTCCTCAACCCTCCCAATGCTGCAACCCTTTACTAAGTTCCTCAGGTTGTGGTGAGCCCCAAGCATAAAATTATTTTCATTGCTACTTCATAACTGTAATTTTGATACTGTTAGGAAACATAATATAAATTATTTTTAGAGCTAGAGGTTTGTCAAAGGGCTCATGCCCCACATGTTGAGAATCACTGTCCTAGACTATTGAGACTCCTGACACTGCAATCATCTCCTCTGTGGTCCAGCTGGTACATCAGCCCTCTGTCTACACATCCTCTCTCCATGCTGGCCAACATGCCCATCCTAAAACACATTTGGGAACCTCTCATTCGCATTTGGGAGGAAATGTCTTCCAATTTGCACTCTCGCCAATATGGCATGTTTGGTGCCAGCATCACTGACACCTCACAAAGTGTCCTTCTTTCTATACAGTCTTCTCTCAGTGTAGAAAAGGACCTGATCCATCCATCCACATGCTGCTCTGTGCTTTACATGTGACCCATGCACCTAACAGGACAGTATGGGAAGTACCACAAAACAACAGGTGTTATCTACATGAATGTTTCTCAACTAGGGTCATTTTATCCTTTCAAGGAACATTCAGGAATTTATGGAGACATTTCTGGTTGTTGCAACTGAAGGCAACATATTGGCATTGATGGGAGAGAATCCAGCCCATTGTGGGTGGCGCCATCTTGGGCTAGTGGTCCTCAGTTCTGTAAGAAAGCAGGCTGAGTAAGTCATGAGGAGCAAGCCAGTAAGCAGCACCCCTCCATGGTGTTTGCATCAGCTTTTGCTTCAAAGTTCCTGCCCCATTCGAGTTTCTAGCCTGACTTTGTTCGAAGATGAACAGTGATATGCAAGTGGAAGCCAAATAAACCCTTTCCTCCCCACATTGCTTTTGGTCATGGTGTTTCGTCACAGCAATAGAAACCTTAACAATAACACCTCCTTTATTGTTTGTATGAGTCACAACATAAATCTGGCAGGCTGCTGGAAATATATGGGATATCTCATGTAGATAGCCAGTGTGACATATCTAAGGGTGTTGTCACATTTCCTCACTTCGAATCCCAAGTCTGTCTCTTTTTTGCGTGGTTTACTTAATCTTTCTGAATCTGTCTCCTCATATATAACATGGGAATAATAACCTACCTGAGAGCGTTAATCCAACCCCTGGGGGATGTAGCTCATTGGCAGAACACCTGATTAGCAGTATGAGGTCCTGGCCTCAATTCCTGGTGTGTGTGGTATGGAGGGATGAGAATCCAATGAAAGCACATGACATACTACTTAGTAGGAAGATGCTAACAGCTTTTTTTTTTAATGTAACAATAAGCAATCAAGACTTTCTAAGAGTTATGACTAGGCTACTCACCTATTCATTTTTTGACAAATGTGCTAGCCATTATCATTTTTAACTAGAGTTGATTTATGGCTATATTCACTCGCTGTTGTTGTTATTGTTTCAATTTCTGTTATTTACTTATTTATTTATTTATTTATTTATTTATTTATTTATTTATTTATTTGGGTATTGTGGAGGTCAGAGAACAATGTGGAGAAGTCACTTCTCTCCTTCTGCCGTATGGATCCCAGAAATTGAGCTCCGTTCCTCAGGCTTGATGGCAAGCACCTTGACCTGCTCTGCCATCTTGCCAACCCTCCACTTGCTTTTGTATGTACGAGCATTGCCCCAGGACAAAGCTGCAGAAATACACGTAGAAGAGTGTGCCAAGGTATGATGCTTGGCCCATGAGAATCTAAAAGTGCCTGGATGGGAGATATTGTAGCACAGAGAAGCTCAGCCATAGACTGAGGCTAGATCACAAAATGCCTGGCTGAGAGATCAAAGCAGACTTTCAGCAGGCAAATCACTGTGAGGACATGCTGAGGACATGCACTTTGGTAGCACATCGAAAGATACTCATCCTCCTCATTATAAACCTTCATGTGCTATCCCAGCCTTGGCTCTTCAAGTTCAGGTACAACAGCTTCAGAATGGTGGAGAAACAATCAATCTAACTATAGCTGCAATACTATGGCACACATCATCTCCCTGAAAGGCATTTTGGCAGTACTCCTGAGACATCTTAGGACAGGAAATGCCCTTTCACCCCAGAAACTCCATGTGCAAGAATCTATCCTGAATTCATGAAAAACATGCAAACTATTTACTGACAATAAAAGCTTCCTTTTAGCCAGATGTGGTAATGTATACCTATCATCCCAGTACACAGAGGCTGAGAGAGAAGGATCACATGTTCAAGGCCAGCCTGAGTTAGATAATTAGAACTTATCTCAGAACAATAATGCCAACAAAAACTCACTTTTGGCATTGTTTGTAGACATGAAAGCTGAAAACTCTAATGCTGGCCAACAATAATTAGCTGGCAAAGTACATTAAAATACAAATACTATGAAGATATTTAAACTATATTACTGGAATATGGGAAAACATGCTTCAAAAACAGGGCACCATGAGATACTTTTTAAAACAGTTACATAGCCATTCATACATAGTCACATACTTGCACACGTACACACCTCCACATGTGTAGCTCTGTTCTGGTAAGTTATAGTATGGCTACCCTATCAGCGATGGTAGCAATAGCAACATATGTGTGGAAACGTGTGTGAGTGTGTGTGTGAGTGTGTAAGAATGTGCGTAGTGTATGTGTATAAGAGTGAATGTGTGAGTGTGTATGTGTGTGAGACTGTGTATGAATGTGTCTGTGTGGGGGAGTGTGTGTGTGTGTGTGTGTGTGTGTGTGTGTGTGTGTGTGCCTGTGTGTGTGTGTGTGTGTATGTGTGTTTCACGCCGCGTGAGTATCACAGGGGTGGGATGTATCCATGCAGAGGTTAGAAGATGGCATCAGTTATCTTTCCTTATCACTCCCTGTCCTATTAGCTTGAGACAAAATGTCTCACTGAATGCGAAGCTCCCTGGTCCAGCTAGGCTGTCTCCATCTCCCCAGACTGGAGTTATAAATACATGCAGCCATGCCTGGCTTTTTGTAAGCATTCAAGATTTGAACCCAGGTCTTCATGCCTGTATGGCAAGCAATCTTACCAGCTGAGCCATCTCTCCATCTGCAGACCAACAGAATTTTCTAAAATTTTGAAACATACTACAATTTTTTATCATTAAGTTACATTTTCAGAATTTGTATCAATTTTCCTAAATTTTAGTATACTTTAAATTTGGCATATACTGAATGTAGTAAATACTCACTGATCTGCCATGTCGGTTTAGCTACATCTCTGGGAAGTAAGAATAATGAATAAGTTACAACCCATATAATTCTTTTCTTCAACTTATTAATATACCATCTAGTAGCAATATACATATACAGGATCTAGGACAAATTCAAGACCATTTGTGGTAAAGGTCTAACTCATAACAGAGAGTTGCTGAGGGATGGTTTAGATGCTCACAGAAGATGACTATGTGTTGATGGAATTCAGAAGAGTATTCAACTCGAAATAGATGGTGTGGTACCAAAAGAAGAGCTTTGCCATCACACACAGAACAACATGACAGAGATAGCAAGCACTCAGCTTGGCTTACTCACTGGGTTCCTGTTGAAGACTGAAGACAATGAGAACAGTTTAGAGAGGCTCCTAACCACCGAGGTCACTGGACAATGACGTCCTTGTAAAACAAACAAGCAACCAACCCCAGGTCGACAAAGCTATGAGGGAATTGGGAAATGTTAAATGGAACAACAAGGACAAATCAGGTACTGACCAGACAGAAAGCATTTGAAAGATGCAAGCAAATGGAAGCAGGAGAAGAACTGATAAACTCTCTCAAGTGAGGAACAAACTCCTTCTAAAACAGGCTTAGGTGGGCCTGTAGAGACGGCTAAATGGTTAAGAGCATGTACTGCTTTTGAAAAGGACCAAGGTTTGGTTTCCAGCACTCATGCTGAGCGGTTCCTAACTCAAGCTGCTGGCCCTAGTCCATTGGTTCTCAACTTTCCTAATGCTGGGACCCTTTAATACAGATCTTCATGCTGTGGTGACCCCCAACCATAAAATTATTTGGTTGTTTCTTCATAACTGTAATTGTGCTACTGTTATGAATCATAATGTAAATACCTGGTATGCAGGATATCTCATAGGCAACCCCCAAAGGGGCTGCAACGCACAGGTTGAGAAACACTGCCCTAGAGTATAGGCGATCTGTGCCCTCCTCTGTCTGCCACGGTCACCTGCAGTCATATGCACATATACTCTCTCTCTCTCTCTCTCTCTCTCTCTCTCTCTCTCTCTCTCTCTCTCACACACACACACACACACACACACACACACACACACACTTTTTAAAACAAATTTTACCTTTAAAACAGGTTTTCAAAAAACCTTGTTTCCATCTTCATAGCAGGAAACAAGCTTCATAAATATTAGACATGGCAGGAGAGGAAGGTACCCAAGGATAAGCACACCCACACTGTAATACAGGTTTAGAAATGTGTACAGGAGCCTGGGGAGAGCAAACTTGCTAATGGACTCGGAGTGGAAGTTCTACAATGAGTGGGATTCACAATCTCACACTTTTGACTACAATGTGTAAATGTCAACCTTTGCTGCTTTGGTTCAAGGCACATTTCAGTAAAATATGCTATTTGCTATCAAAACTAATATGGATTAGGGGTCTAACATGTGCCCTCCTTGTAGGTTAGATTAATATATCAGAATCAAAAGCATGCCATAGCTTTCAGAAGTAATAATAAAATATCCTAAAATATTCCCAGAATACATCTATAAATTATTTGTTCAATGTGTTTATGTTAAAAAGGTTGCCAGTTACAATGCTCTGGAAGATTCTAAAGTTATAAGCCATCTATTTGTATTTGATAAAGCTCTCAATGTTTTGGGTCAGAGTAGGTTATGCTGTGGTGGAAAAATCATTATTTTCCCTAATAAATAAATTACTCACCTATATTTCATGTATCACTCAGGCCAGCCAGTATTGAAGGCTTAAATAATAAATAACAAAAAGCTCCATTCATTTATTAATCATGATTTATCATTTGTGTGTGAGTGTGTGGATATGTGTGCGTGTGTATCTGTTGTGGATATGTGTTTTCTTTTAGACTCATGAGGGTGACAGACTGAACAGTAGTCGTCTGAAATAGAGCCAAAAGATCACTGATGTTTTCCAAGTTGAGGAAAACAAGTAGTACTGAGAAAACTTTTCAAGTGGCAAGATCCAGGTAACTGAGAACTGTGCTGGTAATATCCTTGGAAGATTCTGAACCAGCAAATCATTGGATCAATCGACTCCAATTAGATTCTAATGGATTTAAAGGAAGACACACTAAGGAGAGAGCTGAGGGTGTGGTTCAGCAGTTAAGAACACTTGCTGTTCTTTCAGAGAACCTGGGTTCAGTTCCCAGGCCCCACATGGTGACTCACAACCCTCTCTAACTCCTGTTACAGGAAATCTGAAGCCATCCTCTTCTCCTCTTTGGGGCAATAGGTATGTGTGCAATGCATTCACATATGTGCAAATACAGTCATACACATACAATTAAAATAAACCACATTTTAAGAGTCACTAAGGATACTCTGGGTTTTTGTTTTTTGAGACAGGGTTTCTCTGTATAGCTCTGGCTGCCCTGGAACTTGATCTATAGACCAGGCTGGCCATGAACTCAAAGAGATCCACCTGCCTCTGCCTCCCTAGTGCTGGGATTAAAAGTGTGCACAAGAATACTCTTTAACATTTGTTCTTTTACAGATCACTCCAGGTTATGACATGGATGGGGGGCAGAGTCTCTTGAAAACTGTCTTCTATTATTAAAAACGAAAGGAGAGGGGCTGAGATGGCTCAGTCATCCCATCACTGTCAACCCCACCTCCAAAGGGCAGCAATGCCTCTTGCTTCCTCCCCACACCTCTTCACCCTTGCTTCCATGATTTGCAATCAGTCGTTTTGCTGACTCACTAATCCTGTAAAATTTGAATATTCTTCAATGACTGAGAAGTGAAATGTGGGATACGCTAAAATGGTATATGATTTTAGCCTTGAAAAGGAAGGGAGTTCCTTCATATTCTATAACGTGGATGAGTCTTGGAGACATTAAGCTAAGTAAAATGAAGAAGTCACTCAAAATCAAATACTGAATTGATTTCCATTTATCTAAGGAATTTAGAGTCATCCATACTGTACAGAGAGAAAGCAGAATGGAGGTTCCCAGGGCTGGTTGAATGAAGTGAGGCATGGTTTAATGGGTGCAGCTTTAGGCTGAGGTGATGAAATAGTTCTGGAGTGATGGGCACAGCCAGTGGTGATGGTTGCACAACCAGTATGAATGTGCTGAAGGCCACTAGACTCTACTTTAAAATGATGAACTAGAAGGCTGGGGTTAGATTGGGCAATAAAGTACTTGCTGCACCAATGTGAAGATCTAAGTCTGATCGCCAGAAACTACGTTGGAAAAAAAGATTAAAGCTGGGCATGGTAGCATACACTTGTAATCCCAGGGCTGGAGAGGCCAAGATAAGCAGGCCTGCTCGGCTCACTGACCAGCTATCCTGAACCATTTGGCAAGCCCCAAATTAGTGAGAATGAGACAGACAGACAGATAGAGAGAGAGAGATGGAATGAGGGGTAGCCATGACAGTTCCTGTCACCATGAGTCCTGGTTAATAAAGCCATCACCTTCTACCACACAGCCACACAGCCATGCCCATTGTTCCTACAAGGTGTTTTCTTTGATTTAATATTTAAAGCAGGCAGGGTCAACCCAAGATTCTCATTCCTACAAAAGACCAGCTAAGATATATATTGCACTACATTCTATCCCCCAGGGGACACCTGAACCAAGTAAACAGCTGGACCCTGCAATGAGCTGCTGTTGGCACAGGGCCAGAGTGAAAGCAATCAGCCTTTCAGGGATTCTGCAACCGATGGACATGCCACCCCCACACCACTGGCCCTTCTCCTTGCCACACCTAGGGCAAGCACAAGGCTTGGCTGGAGCTCTGGAGACACGCATGTAGCGAAAAGCATGAGTCTCAAGACCACAGTTTCATCACCAATTACATCTATTTCTACATTATTTGTAATCCAGGGTTAACAAGATCTTTTCCTATCTGAAATGCATGCATGCAAAAAAAAAAATAAATAAATAAAAAAAAAAAAAAAGTACCTGCTCTCATGACCGAGCTAATTGGGCCCTAGAATGATAGGTGCAAAGGTCTAGGTCACTGCCTGGAGGCTGTGGCAAACTCCCTTCCACCTTGGGATAATCGCCCCTCTTTCTTGGGTCTCTTCCTCAAGCAACCCTCACCCACAAACTGCTCCTCAGAGCAGGGCACAGCAGGCTGCCACACATGAGCCTCGTTTAAAGAACAGGGTCAGGTCCTTGCTGTGTGAGCACATTTTCCTCTGTGGAAGCAGGTTCATGTTTACCTTTCAAGTCACAGAAACACACTGGGGTCGCCAGCATGTGCTGCACAGCTGCTGCCGTATCTGATTTATGTACAAATCTGTATATAATTGTCTTGTTTTCTCCCCTCCCCGCTCGGCTAATTTTTTTTCCCTTTAAATAAAATGGTTTAGTCCAGGGTGCATAAAGCCCTAATTCTGAAGTCATATAATTTTATGGACAAGGGGCGGGAGGTGGGATTGCAGGGAGTTCTTTTGTATGGCACCTGAACTCATTAAAATCCTAAATTCCATAATTTTACGCTACCATGTGCCACAACTGAACAGCCTAATTGCTTACCATCTTTATGAGAACCGCAAATGGGGCAGGAAAACCAGGGAACAGGTGGGAAGGCCACACTGGGGTTTGAGGCCAAGCCCCATTAGGCAATGGTGACCAGAAGAGAAGGGGATGGCTTCATGTTGCAAGAGACAAACACTGCCAGAAGTCAGTGGAAGGACAAGGCATATGTGAAAACCATGAGACTTATGACCGAGACATCTCCTTATAGTCATCACACAGCTGTTTGTAAGACCCAACACTAGAAAATGAGGTAAGAATGGATAACTCACCATCTTTTTCTGCCTATGAGTAAACAGATACCTGGGTACAAATAAACATTTGACGCTACAAATCTTAATGTGCACACACACACACAAATACTCTTTGTGTTGATACCCAAAGAGACTGAATCTATTGCTAGTCCCTCATAACAGAATCTGGTGGATCAGGAGTACAGATATGAAAATTACTTGGCCCTTAATTCTCAGAAGGTAAAACCAACAAATTATCAGAGGTTTTCAGTGGTTTTGATTGATCATCTGTCTTGCTTTCCACACAAATGACGTCTCTGAAGAAGGTGTTGTCATTTGGTGATTGTGAGAAGTCCAGAAAAATGCAGTGAGGAAAAAGTTTCTGGAATATTTTCTTGCCTCAGACTGGGCCAGTTAAGCCCTCAGCTACAGAGCCTGTTTGTCAGCCTGTTCCACCTAGCCATGGTTTCCTCCTCCACTTGGGGTGATCAGACTTCCAAAATACAACAGTTCATTCAAGTCTCACACCCCAAAATTGGGGGCTCGAGTATTACACCATAAGTTAAAATAACCATAAGACAGAGGCCCAGTTGATGGAGATCCATAAACCCACCTAAATGAAAGGGGTGGAAAGGTATCAAATCACCAAGGGAGACAGGGAGTCCACACAGTTAGCAGAGGAAGCTAAGAGAGAACTGTTCAGAGCTAGCAAAAAAATAAAATCTTTATGCAAACTAAACATTAATGTTGAGTAGGGAGGGAGAGAAGAGGGAGAGCGATGGGATCTGATCTCAAGGAAGAGGGTTCTAGAGGCAGAGGTGGTAAAGGAGTCATGCTGGAGAACACAGCTCATGAGTACGGGTCCTGACGAAAGGTCAGGGATGGCTTTCCACAAGTCTAAAGACCTATGCCTATAAACAAGCCCCTACTCTCCAAAGGAACTTCTCACAGACAGTGCCTAGGTCCATACAAAGCTTGGGCTGCTCAGCAGCATCTCCAATATGGACTGCCATGTCTTTCAAAAACTATTGGAGTGTCCTCTCCAAACTCAAGGGATGGGGTATCACAGCTTAGTCCTCTGCAGTGGCCTGGAATCTCACACCAAGAACATGGTGTCTTGCACTGGGAATGTCCTGGCATGAGGTGACGGCCAGAGGGATGTAGGCTGTGCCAGGCACTGTCTGGGAGAGCAGAAACCTCTTACTAGACCCACTAATTAGGGAGTGTATCTGATCCACCTGGGACAGTAAGTCCTCCATCTATCTCTGCTAATTACACACGTGAGCCAAAATATCAAGGAGGACAATTCTCTTGTTCACCTCCCTCACATCTTCTCTCCACTGTTTTTGAATCCATTTCCAGGTATCTTCCCTCAGTCAGGACTCCTCACTGGCCAGTTCACGATTGTACAAACACTTGGCAGCATACATTGTCCAACTTAGTGTTGACTATCAACTTGACACAACCTGGAGTCACCTCCGAAGGGATTCTCAATTGATGGATTGTCCAGATCAGAGTGGTCTGTGAACATGCCTGTGGAGTACCATCATTATTTTTAATTCACATATGAGTACCTAGCCCACTGTGGGCAATGCCATCCCTAGGCACGTGGCCCTGAACTGTATAAGGAAGCTAGTTGTGTCTAAGTCAGCAAGTGAGCCCACAAGCAAAATTCCCCCATGGTTTCTCCTGCCCTTCCTTGCCTGTCCAGTGAGCTCCCTGGTTAGAAATGGTACTACATGGAATAGCAAGCAAGATTTGAGTTCCTGCCCTAACTTATCCCAATGGTGGATTTTTGACCTGGAAATTGGAGCCACATAAAACCTTTCATCCATCAGAGTGTTTTATCACAGTGACAAGAATGAAATTACGAACATCCTCCATTCACTGTCATTCAATCCTAGCACAAATGGCCGAGGCAGACAGCCCCATTTAGCAGATGAAGAAACAGAGGCTTGGCATAAACACATCTGATTAAAGTCAACGTCATTGATGCTGGCATTTTCCATCTGGTCCTCTGCCTGCCTATCACTACCCCACTTCATGTTTTTGGATCTTCTGGTTCCTAAAAGCTGTGGCTTTCTCTTCTACCTGCCAGGTTTGTATTTACACAGCTGTCTGCTCATGGCTCCTTTTACTCTGCAGAAGGGCAATGCATATGAAAGTACATCATAAAACAAAACAAATTATATACATGTGCAGTCTTATCTGTGTGCATGTTTGTACACGTGTGTGTGTGTGTGTGTGTGTGTGTGTGTGTGTGTGTGGCAATTATGCCTGCTTCTGTCTATTCTCTCACTTTTACTTTACCATTCTCCTAAATTTTACCTCAACTTCAACCTCCCTGACTTGATGCTGCCCCTCCCGCCCCCACCCCCCACCCCTGCCCCCACCCCATACAGTGACTATATGCCTTGAAGCTCCAGCTGCATCTCCTTTCAAATTTAGAAATGACCCAAGGCCACTTCTATGTGAGACCCAGAAGGGACGGTGCTGCATGATGACAGAATCTTCATGAAACATCCACTTGTCCCAGCATCCTGTGGCTACTCATTTCCCCATGTCCTTCCCAGGGATTCCCACTGCCCTTCGAATTGATCTCCTGGTGAACTCCGTTAAAGCTCAAAATATATTTTCCTATTGTGTCACCCCCACCAACCAAAGCTAACCATTGGGTTGAAGGAAAACAGCCATGTGTTAAGAGCGTTGACTCTATCCCCGGCATCTTAACATGCATTATTTCATTTAATTTGTGCTGTATGGAGAAGCGTAATCTCTGTTTGGCAGATAGGAAAACCCAGGTTCAGGATGAACACAGGTCATAACACTCTCAGAGGCCAAACTGAGATCTCAGTCTGATTTTATGTGTGTCTCCAACACTGTGTGCACATAACTAGTACACCACATGGAAAACCTCTATTTCTCTAGCTTGTCTGTCATAGTCAAAGGGAAATGCACACATACATACACTCACCCACCCACCCACACACACACACCACACACACACATACACTACACACATGCACATACATACCACACACACACACACCACACACACACACACACACACACACACACACACACACACACACACACCACATATACACACACAGTGCAAAGAAGAATGTGGATCGAATGTCTCTGATCCAGCCCTAAGTGTCACTGGAGCTCAGATGGAGCTTCTGCCAGGGTGACATCACTGGGTCACCACTCATGTTTCCTTGTCCCCACAAAACCCTAATCCCGGGAAAGAAGAAACTCAGCCCCAGTCCTGGAGAGCTGGTCTCATTAAACAGCTTCTCCCTCTTTTGGAGAGGACTCAAGAGAGGAAGGAGCATGCAGAATGCAGAAGGGAGGAGGAAGGGGAATGAGCATAGTGGGTTCGAATCTTTGGGTACTACATTCCAAGTGCCATTATCACAAATGTAGGTAGGACAGTCGTGTTTTATAAAATGAACCAGAGGAAGAAAAATATGCAGACCTGGGAAACACACTTTCTCTAGAAGCCCAAGCCTGTATCCATGGCAGAAATAAGCATCTTGCCATTTAAGGGACCGTGAAACCTGAGTGAGGAGCCGGCTCGTTTCCTGGCTCCCTTTATTACAATTCCTTCTAATTTAAAATTTATAATGAATGCAAACAATAATCAGTTTGTAAATACTGTTTTTAAGTTCACTAGAGCTTTGCTGAGATATCCCTTCTAGGTAACAAGTCTGTGGCTCATTACTCTCTCATTAACAAAATAGAAATAAAGACGCAAACAAAAAAAAAGGAAGAAAGAAAAGAAAAAAACCTCTCTCTCTCCAAAGATATTGTTGGAGTCTAATTGCCTGCAAGGAATTCTTAATAATGTTTACTAATGCCTTTGCAGCCTTGCCAATTTTATAAAGCTCATTCCAGACTCCAGGTGTGACGTCTGTGGTCCCTGCTGTGACCCTTGCTAGTGTATTTAGACACCATAAATTGAGGTTTTAGAGAGTGTTTAGCCCCATCTTATGTCTCCAGAAAGCAATCACATTCACCAAGCTTTAGAAAGCAAGCTGAAGTGTTAGCATTCTTTTAAATTTATTTAAAAATATATTTCTGGGTGAGCAAGTCCTGTCTGTCACCTGGGTTGGACATGACACCACCTCATCCTGCCTCAGCAAGACTGAACATCTCAGATCACCAAGAGGCTAAAAGGTGCCGCCACCATTACCATCATCACCGGTATCATCGATACCACCACCACCCCTTACTTAAGTTCACAACCTCCTCTCTAGGGCAGATTATCACCCAATCTGAAACATAGATCTTTTGGAATGGTCCTTGGTATTTGAGAAATCTAAAAAGAAATGAAAACACTTTGTAGCAACAGAGTCCATACTAAGGATCACCTTCATCTCACTACTCTTAAAGCTAAAGTGGCAACATGACCCACAGCTCCTAAGTACTGTAGTGCAGGGTGGGTGGTACCAGAGAAGGTGGGTGTCACCCGTTTTCCTTCTAAAGAACACACAAGTTATTCAGTACTAGGAAACAGTCACCTAGAAAATAACATATCACTAACCATAAACAAGAAGTGGCCGACTCACTGCAAGTCAGAGACCACAGCCACCCAAGGCTTGTCTTTGCTATTATTTGTAGCCAGTTCCAACATTTTATTGTTTGTTTTTGGGTTTTGAAACAAGTCCTAGTGTAGTGTAGCCCAGGCTGGCTTTGAACTCAATGAACTGGTGAGGATGATCTTGATCCTTTTAACTCTATCCCCATTGGAATGACAGGGATGGACCACCATGCCTGGTACGTATGCTGAGGATAGAACCTAGAGCCTCATACATACCAAGCCAGCAGTCTACCAGCTGAGCTACATTCTCAGCCTCAGCCCTAGTCTTCCTAAGCCTTCTTTCCAAAACTTCCTCCTGTTGAAAAGAACATCCTACACCCGTCACTTTAGCTTTTGTGGTAGTTTTGAGGAGGAGCAAACTAGAGATGATTTTACTCCACTTAATTTAGGCTGACAATCCCTTTCCCCTTAGTTTTGTAGTAAGAAGGATAGAAGGGGTGAGAGGAACCCCAAACTCTGTCTCCCTCACCATTCTAACATTTCAAAGCAAAATTTTGGAACTGGTTTGCAGTAGTTGGCTGTTGATTACATGGGGAAGCCAGACAAGCGAAGTACAGAGGAGATCCCTCAACAACACTAATTCTCAGACTTCGTGTAGTAAACACTGACTCCTGCAGGGGTATAGCTGCCTTCAAAGATCTTCTACATGTTTCTTTCAAAGAAGTCTCTAGCCCCAAGCTTGCACATGCAATTGGATAATTGCATGACTCTGCCCAAGTCCTTCAACTTCTTGGCCAATTTCCTTTTCTGAGGGAAAAGAAAACAAGTCCAACATCAGGAGCTTGGGGTGGATCTAGAGATAAGCAAAGAAGAAAATATTCAGAGCTACTCATCACTTTGTTTCAATAACTTCACACCTAACCTGAGAGCTAAAACTTAAAGGGAAAGCACCCGTCAGTTGCTCAGACTTCAGAGCCATCCTTGCACCTCTTGTGAATCCCACACTATTCCACAAGTCTTGGTTCTTCCTTCGGAAGATTAGGTGCATGGATCAGAGACCTCAATGTGAAACCTGAAGCTGCTAGAAGAAAATGCAGGCAGTAACCTACAAAATGGAGGTGTAGGAAAGGACTTCCTGAACAGGACTCCCTGTGCCCAGGTATTAAGGCCAACAATTGAGAAGTGGGACCTCATAAAACTAAGGCACTGTGGAAGAGGGAAACAATAAAAAAAAAAAAAACCTGGGGAGGTTTGGAGGGAGAGGACATAGAACAGTTGAAAGGAAGAAAGGGAAGAGGGAAATGATGTGATCATATTTAAATTAAATATGATACTATCAAGGTGACAACATTAACCATGGCACCTGGCAATGCCTGTCCCTTGCCCCAGGCTGCTCTGTTCTCCAGCAACTGAAGCCTTCATTCTAAGAGCATGCATGAAGTCACCTTTTCCATATCAAAACCCTCCAATGACTTTTGTGATATACTCACTAAGAGCCCAGTTTTTAAACACAGCTTATAAGTGGGGCTCTGCTGATATGGGGAGGTCCAGGACCAGAGTTCAAAATGAAGCCCAAATACTGGATTCTAAATTACTTTGTTTTACAAAGTCAAGATAATGAACTAGTTTTGAAATATTTTATGTACTTGATAAATATATATTCAATGGCAGACTTTAAAAAAATAATTACAAATTATGGCTTTTAAATGACAGGATGTATAAAACTATGGCTTTAAATACCTAAAGGTTGGCACAATATCAAAGACCATGCAATGTAATAATCTAATTATATTATTCACATTTGGTGTTCTGTTGATGGGCTGGCAAGGTTTGGGTGAATGATAAAATAAATGTGTAGATATTCATAATTCTGCATTCATTCTATAAAAATTTTGTAGCCTTAATTTTGGCAAAGTTAATAATTATGCTATTGCAAGCAAGATTTTTACATAATTTATATTACATTGACAATAATGATCTAAAACATTGAAAGGCAGTTTTAGTTAAATCACATAATGTCTGAATGTGTTTTCATCAAATTTTTTAATTAATACAACTGAACAAAATCAGAAGACTTACAATTGCTTTTTTATTCTTGCAAAAATGCTATTTTTGTCTTAAAATATGTAAATCAGCTATTATATTTTAAAATACAGAGGTTAGTTACATTAGTGAGTATCAATAGTGTTCTCAAATTATTGAAAGGAATCTCAAATTTACATTTTAAATTTTTAAATTAAATCTTATTAGAACTTTTATAACAATGAAACTCTTCATAATTCTAGATTGAAGGTCATCCAACCATCAATGCACACTCATTATCATACCTCACACTTTTTACCACTAGGTCAATACAGCCTAAAAACACAAGAACACATTTAAAAGTAAAATTAGTTTTTAAGTATTACAAAATGTTCCGTAAAAAAATGAGGAATTTCAATCCAGTTATGATGGCACACACCTTTAATCCCAACACTGGGGAGGCAGAGGCAAACAGGCCTCTGTGAGTTCGAGGCTATCCTGATCTACAGAGCAAGTTCCAGGACATTCTAGGCTACATAGAGAGAGACCTTGTCTCAAATATCGATAGATAGATAGATAGATAGATAGATAGATAGATAGATAGATAGATAGATAGATAGATAGATAGATACAGACAGACAGGAGGAGAAATTTTAGAATCATATCAAGAGAAGAAAAATAACACCTCATTATACAAAATTGCTTTTGGTCCCTGGTGTCCAAGTTTCGTTTCTGTGCCTGTGAAAAACACTGACAAAGAGCACATCAGGGAAGGTTGGGTTGCTTTATCTTACAATTCCAGGTCACAGTCCATAATTGAAGGGGAGTCAGGAGTCACATCGTACCCACAGTGAAGAGCAAGAAGGGAAAACATAGAGCCTTGGGTGCTCCCTTGCTTTTCCTCAGCTAACTTATTCATCTACAGACCAGGGCCCAAACCATGGAATGGGTGCTACCCATGTTCAGGGTCTTCCCACTCTGATTAACAATCAAGACAACCCTCAACATACACACACAGCTATATCCACGGGCCAAACTGCGCTAAGCAGTTCTTCAACACTCCTCTCTTCTCCCTATTTCAGCCTTCCAGGTCACTGAGATTATAGACATGTGCTATAGTGCTTGGCTCAGCCAAAGGGTTTTGATATCTGAGACAGGAGAGTAATCATTTATCGAATTAGTTTGCCCTTCCTTTTCCCTCTACTTCAGTCACGCAGACCCTCGCCATACTCTGAGGCTGTCTCCAGGGCCTGCCTTAGCAACAGCACAGCTATCAGTGAACCTGTCACTGCACCTGGAGCAGATGTCTTTGATTTTGAGGACAGAGCAAGAGAGCAGAGAAAGGTCCCTCTAGGGCTGAACACTGTTATTCTCAAGAGTCTTCAAGGAGCATAGACCCCCTGAGTTCCAAGCAATACAGAAGTGTGAGTCTGTTAAGAAAGTTGTACATTCAGTAATTAAGACCCTCAGGTGCTCTTGCCTGGGTCTAAGGTCAATGCTGCCTAGAACATCCTGTGTGACCTGGTTTCTGGTACCTGCCCCATCCCTTCTTATCCACTGCCATGCCGGTTCACTAGGAATTGGCTTCCTGAACCACCCTGCCTACAGCAGCCATGTGAGCACCTCAGGGCATTTTCCTGTCTCCTGTCTCAAATATCTGTCCTCTAGATATTGGTGTGACTTGGACAGTGCTTCCTGTCTCTGCTTTAAGGACACTTGTAGAAAAACCTCCTCTGATCATGTCACCTATGGCATCCTTTTAACCATTTGATACTCTCTTTACTCTAACTTTATTTTACTCTTTATAACACTAACCTAACATTAAATATATCTTTCTTTCTTTCTTTCTTTCTTTCTTTCTTTTTTTCTTTCTTTCTTTCTTTCTTTCTTTGAAACATAGTCTCATGTAGCTAGGCTGGCCTTGAACTTCCAATCCTCCTGCCTCTAACTCCTAAGTGCCAGGATAACAAGGATGCACCACCACAGTTGGCCTGAGTATTGCTTAAGGATCTAATCTGGGTCTTGTGTATGTTAGGCAAGTGGTATATCCACTGAGCTATACTTTCAGCCCTAAAAGTTTCTTTATTGTCAAGTCTGTTCACAAAACACAGCAAAGTACAATCTCAGTAAATGCATAGCACATAGAAGGCACGCACCATGCTCACACTGCCCTCTTGTTCCTTCATTGGACTGTTAGTCAGAAGCTGGGGTTTAGAAGTATTCTTAGATAAGGCTCCTTGATCACTGTGAGGATTGATTAGTTCAAGTGTCTCTGAGAACAGCAGAGATATATCAGTTATGGGCCAGACTTCCTGTCACCAGAGAGGGATAGAAGACAGGTTACTAAGAGCATCTCAGAGTGATGGGTAGACATAAATGATAATGGCTACACTGCATCTAAGGCCAGTTGGCTTTTGCAAGTGATCCATGCTTTCAGGGGTTATCACTGTTGGAAGGAGTTTATGGATTCCCTGCACTCATCGCTCCTCATCCACACTCGTCTCTGTTGTAAGAAGATTGAGGTCAGCCTCCTTGCCGTCTGCAGTCTTTTCTTCCTTGCCTTGCCACTTGCCGGAGCACCAACCGTATGCTAAGCACTGCTCCTACGCTCGCTGCGTTCCATCTCATTTAACCCTCATGCCAACAGCAAAGCAGCTGCCCTTGTTGCCCACACTTTACAGACAAAGAGGGAAAGATTCAGAGAGGTCATTTTCCTCAAGTCTAGAAAGTGCTACAGGTACATTTCTAACAGCTCTGGTCCCTTGGCAACCCATGCTTAAGCCCACTGTATTTGGGGCTTCTTCACATCCACTTAGACTCTTCCCATCACTCAGTATTCCCCAAACAAGTCCCAATAAAGTGCATACTTAAGACATAGTACATGTATTTACAATGCCTTTCTCTAAAAGAGGCCCATGCTTACATATCATACTAAGGACAAAAGCCATGGTGTATGGGGCTGGAGAGGGCCACACAGTTAAGACTGCTTGCTTTTCTTGCAAAGGACCTGAATTCTGATCCCAGCACCTTTGTCAGATAGTTCACAACCCCCTGTAATTCCAGCTCCAGGGGATCTGATGCCTTCTCTTCTGGCCTCTGCAGATAACCACACATATATGGGTGCACACATGCACAATACACACACACACGCACAGAGAAAGGAAGAAAGAACAAAAGAAAGAAAGAGAGAGACAGAGACAGAGAGAGAGAGAGAGAGAGAGAGAGAGAGAGAGAGAGAGAGAGAGAGAGAGAGAGAAGACAGAGACAGACACAGAGAAATAAATCATTTAAAAATTTTGTGAAGACTTAAATGAGAATTGTAAGCTCATGTATTTGAATACTTAGTTCCCAACTGGTAGCGCTGTTTCAGGGTGTTATGTGAAGCCTTGCTGGAGGAAGAACATCACTGGGTGTGGCCTTTGAGAGTTTATAGGCTCACCCTACTTCCAGTTTGTTCTCTCAGCTTCCTGTGCAATGAAATGTGATCATTGGACATCCTGCTGTAGCCAGGTGCTGCCATGGTTTTCCTGCCATCCTAAACTCCAAAACAAACTCTTTCTGCCATAAATTGCTTTTGGTCATATTTTATCACAGCCACAGAAAGGTAACTAATACAAATGCTATGGTCTATGAGTTCACAATATAAATGTCATGGGTAATGAGTGTTCTAGAAATCTAGGCAAAGAGAAAACTAACTAAACAGATCCTCTATGGGCAACGCAACCGTTATTCCCCTGGGCACAGATACAGACCACTTGTATATTCCCTAGGCAATGTGTACTGTTTCCTCATCACACCCCAGGAAATACACTGGGTGGCTAGCAAATCAAAGGTGTTCTTCTAGGGAGAAAATTAAATGAAGGTAGGGTGGATGTGGGCTCTATGAGAAATGGGAGGCTGCCTTCCTGGCTCCAATGATTCTGTTAGGGGAGAAAGTGTTTAGCATACCTCCATTACTGCCTGGAATGAAAGAACATTCATTGTTATAGAGAATCAGTGCCTGGGCCCTGGAAACCCTCCATTCAGTACCAGGTCAAGTTCCAGGGAAGGTTTCTCCTTGTTATTCTCCTGGGGAAGACAGACTAGCGTGGACTGAGGAGCTGGCTTTAGGCTTGGCTTCAGCAAGGGAGCCTTATGCAAATGACTTGTCCCTCTGAGCCTCCCTTTCCTCAGTTACAGAAGAGAGAGAACAATCCTTGCTGAGTAGTGTTTCTTGGAATGTTAGATAAGATCCATTAACATATTGGCATGTACTTCCGACCTAGAAACTATTATTTTCTTCCTTCCCCCATCATCCTTAAAAATAGTCTCCAGCCTTTTAAAGAACTGTAGTCTGCTGTTCTTCTTCAATTACATCTGGACTAAATTCTCACACTCCTGCTGGGCAACTCCAGCCTTCCAGCTCTTTTGACAAGGTTATCCTGTCTAAATGCACTCCCATCCCACTCTGTTCCCACTGGCTTTCCTCTTTATCCTGGACTCAAAGCTCCAGATTCCCTACTTAAGCTAAGAATCCACCAAGAACATCTTAGACCTATGTAAGTTCCTGAAGCAAACAATTTTAACAGGGCAATCCCTGCTTTCTCCTGCAATAATCGGGCACCTCATTGGAATAAATGACTTGGCCACCGGGTTTATGGTTTTTCCATTTGGGAACTGGGTTATTGCTTCATAAAATTGTGCTGCATGGTATCATTATCATTTCATTATGTTGCATGGGGGAATGGGGGCACGGAGGATAATATCTCATCATTTTGAGCACTACACTCCAGCTTCCCCCCCACTCCTTGAGTGCTTCAGAAAGCTGACTTCTCAGCTTGTCCTCTGCATCAAAACTTCCTGTGAAACCAGAGGGTCACTCTTTGGTATGTCCTTAGCTGAAGTGCTATCTTGAATAGGACAGCATAATCTCCCTTTAAAATGCTGTTGTAAATTGTACTGACTACGATCCTGAGTTTTATGAAAAAAATTGTTTTCTGTGAGTTGTAATATAGCTCACCCCTTTGCATGTACCCTAGATACTCGGTGTAAGAATTGACCTCTGACAGCCTTAATGATTATATGGAAGGATTTCTACTGCTATAATAAAACATCATGACCAAGACAACGTATAGAAGAAAGGGTGTATTTGGGGCTTACGGTCCCAAAGGGATAAGGGTCCATCAGCATCAGAGAGTGGAAGTTGGGCAGCAAGCAGGCAAGGAGGCTCACATCTTAAACCACAAGCAAGGAAGCCAAGAGAGCGAACTCTCAAAGCCCACCTCCAGTGACACACTTCTTCCAACAAGACCACACCTCCTAAACCTGCCCAAACAGTGCCAACAACTGAAGACCAAATAGTCAAATGCCCAAGACTATTGGGGGAGGCATCTCATTCAAACCCCTACAGCACCTATGGAAATAACTCTTCCCTAGTCATCAAAACCGCTAGAGCCAGGGTGAGACAACATTGAGTCAAGTGCTTGCCACCAAAGATGAGGATCTAAGCTCAAATTCCAGAACTCATGTAAAAATGAAGTAGGTGTGGCAGTATGCATGTGTAATTCTAGCAATGAGAAGGTAGAGACAGGTGGATTCCTGGGACTCACTGCTCAGCCAATCTAGAATTAGCAAGCTCCAGGCCAATGATAGACCCTGTCTCAACAAACATAGCATGTGATTCCTAAGTCATGACACCCAAAGTTGACCTCTGGCCTTGGGCATTTAAAGGCTTGGTCCCAGTCAGTGGTACTGTCTAGTGAAGCTGTGAGATCTTTGGGAGGTAAAGGCTTGCTGGAGGAAGTGCATCACTGGGAACATCTTTAAATGTTTGTAGTCTCACCTCACTTCTGCACCCTCTCACTCTTGCTCTCTCCTTCTCTCTCTCTGCTTCATGCTTGTGCTTGAAGATGTGAGCTATCCACTTCCTGTTCCTGCTGCTGTGCCGACCACTCCCCGTCATGTCTCCATGCCATGATTGACCCTTATCCCTCTGGAACTATAGGACAAAATAAACTCTTCCTTCTATAAGTTGCTTTTGTTATGGTATTTTATCACAGCAATAGAAAAGAGTACAGGCCCCTCTACCTATTCACGCATGTCTGTATACATCCACATGTGTAAACACAACTGCACACACACACATACACGCAAATGCCACCCTACCCCTGCCCACATACAAAACTTATATACATTCTTTTATGTTAATGTATTTTGTTTTTCTCGATGCAGCTGACCACAGAAAAGTGTCTGGGGTAGGAGAGAGTAAGTGTTAGAGCAAATGAAACAGGATTCAATCACTGTGCACATTGGCTGATGATATACAGGGCATCTATGTTCTCTCCACTTGTTTATAAGTTTGAAGTCTTTCCAAAGTTATTACCCTGAGAAGAGCAATAGAGTCAGTTGCATTCACATTTCACTATTAATTCACATGTGAGGTCTGGTAAGTTCCTTTAGGAAGCAAAGCAAGTAGTACCAATGCAGACGCACAGGAAAAGATACACAGTACACTCCACAGGAGTCCCCTGACTTGGGGCAACTATGCACTGCCACGTAGGAACCAACAGGACCGAAAGACTAAGTGACACTGTGGGAGGAGAGGGACATGGAGAAGTGTCTGAATAATACCTGAGTATTATTATTACTATTATTCAAACTGGTTGAAGGAAGGGAAGGGATCTATGGACTGTGGGTTCTTGCACTGAGTGTCTGGGGTATATATGAAGGAACAGAGACACAGCACTCCAGGAGAGGAAAACAGACATTCCCAAACAGGTATGACAGAAGATGGGACACTAAAAATGAGCACAAATGCCTCCTGCCATGGCTTCAGCAGTCTTTGTAAAGTACAAGGAGGATCTTCCCTTGGCCTTAATAAATTCTGCCTTGATTTCTCATTGTGCTCTCAATAAAGCCCTAACCCACCCCCAGCAAGGTCTGCAATGGCCTGTGTATGTGGTACCTGCCTCTCTAGCCTCCTCTTACCATTTTCTCCTCACTTTCCCCCTTCCATAAGTGCAAAGAACATATATTAACATTTTTATTGTCCATGCTATAGTGGACAGCCCTACAACTATGTATATAGGGTAACACTAATTGGTCAATACATTTATTATATATATATATTTTAAATGTGGGAAGGGATATGAGAGGAAGAACACCATGGAGGACATAATGAATGAGTAGACCTGATCAAAAGAAAATACATTCATGTAAAAAGAAATCAATAAATCAAAATGCAAAAAATAAACAGTGGCTATTCCTAGATCTCTGGCTTCTGGGTAATTTGGGTATTTATTTTGGCCTATGTTTCAGTTTCTAAATTCTCTACAATGATTGTGCTTTCATTAATAATTTTCTAAGGGACTTTGAAAGTTGCATGTGAGGAAAAGGATTAAGGAGCGGTTTTATCAATAAGAGTCTTTACTAAGCGCCATCAATGGGGACACAGAGCTCCAGAAATGGAATGATCCACTAGGGACAAGGGCCAGCCAAGTCCAAGACATAGACTTACAACATTTATGTGAAATGAGGCAGGACTGAAGGAAAGGTAATAGTCATTCTATTCTTCCAAAGAACATGTGGAAAGAGAAAGAAGCCATGGTTTGGGGGTGGGTAGAGTCAAAGTATCTTTGTGGTTTTATTTGGTTTGGTTTGCTTTTAGCTGGAGACATTAAACTGGGTTGTTAAGCTCAGCACAGCACTCAGGAAAAAAGCACTCCCCCTCTCTATGCACACCATGCGTGGCTTTAGCATTATTTGGGGAGGGAGCAAGTTTTCCGGGTTTGTTTTGTCTCTTTTTGCAGCACTGGCAACTGAACCCAGGACCTTGTACATCGGGCAAGAACTCTCCCACTGAGCTGCATCCCCCATTCTGCTTGTAAAGCACTCTAAATAAACTTTGGTCATTTTCCACTCATAAAAATAGTAACTCCTGGCCGGGCGGTGCACACCTTTCATCCCAGCACTTGGGAGGCAGAGACGGGGGATCTCTATGAGTTCAAGGCCAGCCTGGTCTACACAGCGAGATCCAGAACAGGAACTAAAACTACACAGAGAGAGAAACCTTGTCTCCAAAAACCAAAATAAATAAATAAAATAAAATAAAAATAACTCCTAGAGGCTGGCAAGACAGCCCAGTGGTTAAGAGTGCTTGCTTCTCTTACAGAGGACCTGGGTTCAGTTTCAGTACCCACAATGCATCTCAAAACCATCTCTAATTCCAGTTCCAGGGAGAGCTGACACCCTCTTCTGGCCACTGCAGGCATTGCACAAACAGGGCACGTGGGCATAGGCATACAGCGAAATGACGGATACAAATTTTAAAAATTAATTAAAAAATAATAACTCTCCACAGATGAAAAGTTAAGGATAAAGATAGTTAGAAACAGTTCATCTACTATCAATGAGTAATTTTTTAAACGATTTATTTAGTCTTAGTTTATGTGCATTGGTGTTTTGCCTGCATGTTTATCTGTGTGAGGGTGTCAGATCCTCTGGAACCGGAGTTACAGACCATTGTGAGCTGCCATGTGGGTGCTGGGAATTGAACCTGGATCCTCTGGATGAGCAGCCAAACTACGGAGCCATCTTTCGAGCCTCTCACCTTGAATCTTCTCAGCTTCCCGAGCTCTGGGAGGATGGAGGTCTACAAAGCAGTGTTCCTTGCAGCTATCCCAGTCTGGTTCACAAGACGCTAGGGAGCTAGGAGCATGCCAGACACATGCTTTCCAAGAGCACGTCCCAGCCATCTTGGGAGTTAGAAAAGTGACTTATCATAAAGACACTCAGGATGTTGATGTTTGATATCTGAAAGCTACGTGAAATGGGAAGAGTGACCTAACCCAAGAGCCTATCATCAGAAAAGGAAGCCAAGTCATTGGAGGTGAAAACTTATCCCACAAGCCCCACAGATGGATCGCTGAGCCAAGTGTGAGAACTCAAGGACTTAGATGCTCAGCCAGTATTCTCTCCACAGTCCGTCATTTTCCTGATGCTGCCTCCTAGCCAACACAAGCATTTCTTTACTAGCTCTCTGGAACTTCCAAACTCCCTGTGGAAGTGGTCTGGGATTTGGAGGTTTAGTATAAGTATTCTTTGTAAGAAAAAAAAAATCTTTAAAAATAAAAAAAAGAGAGAAAATTCTTCCTTGATAACTATAAATATGGTCCTAAGTAGAATAAATTTCCCAGCATCCCGAAAGCCAGAAATGCTCTGTACTGTTGTCTGTATTCAGGTCTACATGTTATGCACACCAGTGAGAACTATATACCGGAAGTAACAAAAATAGCTGCAGACACTGGGCAGGGATAGTGTTCAACAGTTCATTGGCCATCGTAACTGCACCTGTGCCACGTGCTGTCATCTGGCGCAGGAAAGTGGCCATGGCTACCTGTCCAGGAGGGAGGAGATGAGCACCTCATCATGGGGACTGTGACTCCTCCTGAGAGGAACTTCCCTTGTCCCAGATCCCTGCAGCTGTTTTAGGGTGTACCTTTGGATCCTCTGTGCCTTGGACTTAAGTCCTAGATATTAGCCTCCCCTAACCCAATCCCACTCTCTGTGCCATCATGAGGTCACCGAAAGCACTAAAAGTGCACAATTAGCTCCCAAGGAGCAGCCTTGAGTGCAGGAGAAGAGGGATTTGCAAGTCCTCAGAGGACTGTGAACCCTATTTGGAGGGTAGAGGATGTGCTTTGGGTTTTTACGGTGTTTTTTCCTTCTAATTGGTCTTACTATGCTACAACACAGCCCGAACATCTATCGAGTCACCTAATAGATGCAGCCTGAAAACAATGGGATTGAACTGCCATCTTCTGCAGGGTGAGCAAATTACATTAGCAGAGCCCCTGGGAGACAGAGCCAGCAGCCTAGAGGAACATGGTCCCAAGCTCATAAATAGGACCTTCAAGTAGGCTGTGTCCCATGCCACCATTCCCCCTTCCACTCCATGACGTCAACATACTCTAAAGCCACACTGAGTGGAGATGGGAGTTTAGATGCAAGAAGCTAAATAATGGAGATCATAGGTGTCAGCACAGGTCAGTTTGCTATAGCACACACAAGAAGCTTCAAAACTTCTAATCATATGATACAGCTGACCTCAAGGGACCCATATTTGGTGCTGGCTTACAGAAAGTCAGGATAATAGTCAAGGAATCCTCAGCCATACTTATTCTGATTGAAGCGTGTGTGTGTGTGTGTGTATACACAAATGCCCTGGCATGCATGTGCAGGTCAGAAGACAACCATGGGTGCCAGTCCTCACATTCCACCTTTTGTGATACCAAGTTTTTGTTTTGTTTTGTTTTGTTTTGTTTTTTTGCAGCGCACCACTGCACTGGCTGGACTTGTTGGCCCTCAGTCTTCAGAGGGTTTTCCTGTCTCCACCTCCCATCTCACCAAGGCTCTCTGCAGTAACAGACACACATTGACACGTTCACCTTTATGAGTCCTGGGAATTCAAACTTGGGTCCACACACTTGTACTGTAAACTCTTTACCCACGGAGCATCGCCTCAAGACTTCACTCTGACACTGTACAGTGAAAACAGGGCAGAAATCTAGGACGTCCTAGGGCCAGACTTGTAATTTTGGATGCAGTGAGGCAAGAGTGAATTAATTCATGCTAAAACATAACAGAAGTTAATAATATCAAAAACAGTGATGTGAAACTTTCCAATACATTGACTAAGAATAAATTCATAAATCAAATAAGCATCGACTCATATTATACCCCAAACTCATCTGGCTTAAGACAGTCTTCTATCTATCAATCAGTGTATTCCCACATTATATAAAATATCTATGTCCACATGAACTGGGGAGCACAGTGGCCTGAATGAGGAAGCAGTTTATATATCCAAAAGACAAATAGGCTTTAACCATCATTAATTCATTGGCTTTTCTAAGCTTTAATTTCCTTATCTATACAAATAAAAACAGTTCTGAAATTTATCTAGAAGTATATGACATAATTAAAGGTGAAAAATCATGTAAAAACCTTAGAACCATGTTTACATAATAATTATCATTATATAACTAAACTTCATATGACCTTAATTAAAAATAAAATTGCTAATAAAATAATTCTTTGAGCACATCATACATGGCCTTCCCAACATCCTTGTTGCTAGAAATAAAATATACACCACAACAGACCTTGCAGGAATGCCAGACAAATGCTTCTCTTGTTGGAAGCCTGATGCCTACTTCAGCAGAAGCCATCATCAGTTACTATCACACCAAAAAAATCATAGGCTGCCTCGGACTGCTTTCAAAAGCTGACTATTAAGATGGATACTAGAGGGACTGGGAAGAAGATTTGGTGATTAAAAGTACATACTGCCCTTCAGAGGACCCAAGTCAGGAGACTCACAGTTGCAGATAACTCCAGCTCCAGGGCATCCAATGTCCTCTTTTGGTCTCCACAAGTACCTGTACTGTATCTGTACACACATAATTTTCACTTTTTTTTCCTTTCTGGTTTTTTGAGACAGGGTTTCTCTGTGTAGCCCTGGCTGTCCTGGAACTCACTCTGTAGATCAGGCTAGCCACAAACTCAGAGATCTGATCCAGCTGTCCCTGCCTCCCAAGTACTGGGATTAAAAGAAGGCATGCCCTACCATGCCCAACTAATTTTAAATTTTTAAGGCTTCCAAAATGGATGTTAGAATTAAATCTACTTTTCATTGTTGATATGATTTAAAGTTGAATGTAATATATGTACTAAATATTTATACATACATATATATGTATGAAATGTGACCTTTCAGGCATGCTAAAAGACTATAATCTTAGTGTTAAAATACAATCAAATTTTAAATACTTGTTGGCGAGAGTATAGGTCATTGTTATTTTCATTTTTATCTTGTTATATTTCCCCAGATTTCTGCAATGAATCTATGATGATTTGATACTCAGAACAAAAATGATTTTGAGAGATTTAGACAAAAACAAAATATCTCAATTGTTCTTTTGACAGGGTTGAAGGAACAACACTAGGCTCATTCACTCATGTCAGAGACTAATGGGAAGAACCAAAGGCCATTTTGGACTTCTTTATGATATATAGTGATGCATATATATTATATATATATATCATGCATGTATACCACATATCACACATGCACATACATATATGTGTATATATCATACACACACACACACACACACACACACACACACACACACACACATATATCACAACGGGATAAAAAAAACCTCCTGATTCCTGTCCAGGAAGACTAAATGAGGCAGGCTGTATTGGCTTTCTGCTGTATGTACAGCATTTGTAAAGTGCTCAGAGAACAGTCCTGCCAGTCCTCATCGTCCATATTCCCAAGGAGAGTGATATCAGACAGTTCTCGAGAAGGCATTTCCAAAAGGGGAGGAAGCCACCACCTTCGGTGCTTCCCCCGTGAGCAAGCCTGTCCTCTCCACCGAGAGCCAGGCTCTCTCCCCTGTGCGCATTCTGACTCTGCCTGCCCTTGACGTTCATCTCATTCCCACCATCCCAAATGGCCCTGAGCCCTACAGGTCACCTGGGACAGGAAAGGCTTGGGAAAGAATGAGGTGCATGCTGGCACGGAGCACATCTAGATGACCTCTCCTACCTATGAAAGGGACAGTTGGTGTGTGTGTGCCCCGTAACAGAGAGACCCATGTTGACTTTGCTTTGTTAGAGAGTATCTCAGATCCCCTGAGTGTGTTTGATGAATTGTTTGGTATAGATAACACAGCACTGTCTCCTCTTTCCAACGTAGCCACCAAGAACAGATTAACAAAAAAATGTGCTCTGTGTGCCGGAAAATGCAGCCCTGACTAAACAGTTCTTGAGGGGGAAAAACATTTTCCTGGCTTTTGTTGATAATTTTCCCATGCTCCACAAACAGCTGTTGCTGGCCTATACTCAGGGTTATCTCTTCTCCGGAAGTGATGGGGTAAGGTTCATCAGGGGTAGGGTTCAAGACCCAGTGTGTGATTCACACTTAAAACTAAGAATGAAAGGTAGGCCACGGGAAACCCATGGAATGCAGGAGGTCCCAGAACCTGGAACTCAGGGGCCTGCTACAGAGAGAGGATTATAACAACCTCTGCATACAGCTCGGAGAAGGCAAAATCTATAGTCAGAGAAGGCTGCACAGCTTCAGGGTAAATTGACCCCAAGGGCTCTGGAGTCAGAAAGGCCTGTTTGCATCCTCCCACTGCTACCTGCTCAGACAAGTCATGCAGATGAACCTCTGCACTCAGGAAGAGCCAAAGACCAACCTCAGATGGCTTAGATGGTGGCTGTCATGTCATACACATCCTTGCTTCTAGTGTCTTATTTCATTCCAGCTTTTACAGGGCATTCAGAGATGCCCTGATCCAGAGTGGGAAGCACATTGGTGTGAGAGTCGTTCCCTAAAGAATTTCTCAAGTATTTCTGGAAAGCATGTTCCGAGGGCTGTGGAGAATCAATACCAGTTCTGCACATGGGTTGCTAGGTTCAATTATCAAGGCTGGTGACTCTGGTGTCTGCTGGCTAAGAGCCAGGCAGCATTCTGGGTATTGTTCCTGAGTCCTCTTATAGTCTCCTTAAAGAATCTTTATAAGTGTAGTATTATTACCATCAGCTTGTTGTACAGAAAAGGAAGCCAAAGCTGGAAACTTGCCAAAGGCAACCCATAGAGCAGATTTAAAAAAAAAAAAAAAGCCAGAATTAACCTGTGTGTATATGTATATCCATTTCAGGCACCTCCTTGGCTGATGTCCTGGAAGAATTTGACACTTTTCCTGTGGAAATCTGTCATGACTTTCTTCTCTCATACCATAGCACCCTTTCACTCATATCTTACCATCACTTAAGCTGGGCCTCTATTGACAGGAACTAGACTTCACACCCAAAGGTTCTCCTAGCCAGGCTTCCCATTTCAGTCATTCATTCATCACCAATCACTGAGGTTCCTCAGATGTTGTTGGCTACCTGTTCTCACTGTGACAAATATCTGAGAAGGAGAGTATAAAGGAGAATAGATTTCTTCAAGTTCCTGGGGCTTCCTGAGGCTTCTGTCCGTGATCAGCTGGCTCTACTGCTCCAGGCCTGACAAAGGCAGAAACGTCACGGCAGAGGCACCTGGCAAGGAAAAGCTGCTCATCTCATGACATCCAGGAAGCAAAGACATGGGGGGGGGATGGACAGAGACAGAGAGAGAGAGAGAGAGAGAGAGAGAGAGAGAGGAAGAAGAAGAAGGAGGAGGAGGAGGAGGGGGAAGAGGAGGAGGAGGAGGAAGAAAAAGATAAGGAGGAGGAGAAGAAGAGGAAATAGTATCATTCTATAGGTCCTATTCTGCTCATTACCTCATCCCTTCACAATATATCCTGGGGAAGCATGTGCAATCTTTATTCTTTCTTAATGACTATTAATGCCTATTTTTACATAGCCAAGAATACTTTATATAATAATCTTGCATCCCGCTTTTTTTTGCTTAATATTATATCATTAAAAATTCTTACCCCATTAAAAATTATTTGTGAAAACCTATTTTAATGACTGCAAAACATTCTGCTACAGGAGTAAACCACAATTTACATAGACACCACCTAATTATGAGCATTTGGAATGGTTCAGAAAATCCTATTAATGGCTTCAATGAACATTATGCATAGTCTTTACTGTGTTTCTCTAGTTATAGAATCTTGAGTTCGTTTCTATAAAAATTTATTGAAACCTCTCACAAACCCAGCATTGTTTTCCATTATACTGTGACACCAAGAGCAGATACGATGTGAATATTAATGTTTTAAATATGCAGAACATGAGCTGTGCTGTATGCAAATGTTTTCCAGACGTTTCCATCTCCAGGTGGCTCTAGGTAGCAAGACAAATGTTTGTTCCCATTATTCTCCTGTCTGACTTATTCCTTTACAAATGATCTTTCCCTACCAATCGAGTGATGAAGATTCTAGTTCAGAAAAGGGTAAAAGCAAGCCATGCACCCAACTTAGGTGGTAGGGGAGAGTCTCCTACTTGAGGAAAAAATGTCCTCTGGGAGCCTAAGAGGGTTTCACACAAAGGTGGGAAGCTAAGGTTCAAGCCAATACTAAATGACCCTGCAGCATGGCTTCTATGAACATATATTCTGGAGAACCCCACTGGATTTGGGGGAGGGATAGATGAAATCAGACAGAATGAGAATGACTACTTAATCTTTCCACTCTCTGTACTCTTACAGTTGTGTTTCTGTTTACATGAGTGGAGGCTGTTTCCACAGATGAAGGTTCCATAGCCAGAGGGACACCATCTCCTACACACATTATTTAACCCCTCTGGCTCTAATTTCTTTATACCTAAATGAGGATAAGACTAGAATGGACTTTGCAAGATTAATGAGAGAAGTTCACAGACAAGTTTCCTGTGCCTGGGACCAGATGTGTGCCTGGGACATCACAAATGTCTATAATTACAATTATTAAACTAAGAAATGAAACAGAGCACTGAAGGTTTTTATAACTGTAACTCCAACAGAATGATAGAAGAGCCTCAAGAAGACTGGAGTGCTTTCCAGGAGCAACTGGAAATCAGCAGCATTCTTCAACACTGTTGGGTTGTGTAGTCAGAAGGTTTCCCAAGTCCTGCCTGTCACCCCACAGACCCACAGATGCTTATAAAATAATCATTCAGAGGCTTAATATTATTTATAACTGCTTGCCACTTGCTCAGGCTTATTACTGACTAGCTCTTACACTTAAATTAACCCATAATTCTTATGTATGTTTAGCTATATAGCTTGGTACCTTTTTTCAATTCTGCCTTGTCATCTTGCCTCCTCTGTGTCTGGCTGGTGACTCCTGACTCAGCCCTTCCTCTTCCCAAAATTCTCCTTGTCTGCTCGCTCCGCCTATACTTCCTGCCTGGCTACTGGCCTATCAGCATTTTATTAAACCAGTATACAAGGTCATTATCCCACAGCAGGGTTGCACATATCAGATATGTTAAATTTTTATGACCAAGGAATGAAGAAAGCCCCAGGACATCCCTTCATCAACTACATGCACTTATAATGGAGAAGACAAATACTAACTTGCTGCCATTTCTACTTTTTAAGATTTTTTTTTTGATACAGGATCTCTCTATGTAGTACTGGCTGTCCCAGAAGTCACTGGTTAGACCAGGCTGGCCTTGAACCCACTGAGATCTGCCTCTTAAGTGCTAGAATTAAAGGTGTGTGCCACTACACGTTTATTTTATTTTCTGTTAATTGTTATGTGTATATCTGTGTGGGAGTATGTACACATGCATGCAGGTGTATGTTCAGTCCAGAAGAGGGCTACAAATCCCCTGGAGCTGAAGTTACAGATGGATTTGAGCCATTGACATAGATGCTGAGACTCTGGCCCTTGGTATATGCTCTGAACCACTAAGCCATCCCTCTAGCCCCCTTCTACTCCTGCTTCTCCCCCTACTAACATGAAGTAGGCATGCCAATCTGCCTGAAAAGCACTACAGACATATGGAACCACATTAGCAAAGCATGAGGCCCAGGAGTAGACTGTGTGCTCACACAATAACAAATGCTCACTAGAGACTATGCTAGAGCACATCTCATGACAGAAGCCACAGCCTAGCAGAAAAAGACAGCCCTCAAAAGGCTGGATTTACAAGTCCTCTAGGGCCACTAAGAGTAGTGCACCCACCCAACAACCATATACAGCAAATATATACAGCATATAGAGGGAATACAGCAACCTCTGTATTCCCTCTAAATACATTAGATAAAGTCACAGAGGCCCTGATACATTAATAGTGAATGACATCAATCCCTGCTCTCATCTTCAGGTATAGAAAAATCTCCCAACCAAGAAAATTCCAAGATCTGATGCACTTGCTACTAAACTTTAGGAAGAGGTCCCTAAATTGTCTCACAAAAAATCAAAAGGGAAGGCACACTACCAAACTAATTTTATAAACCCAGTGTTACTCTGATACCAAAGCCAGATAATGACACAATAAGAAAAAAATTAAAAACTACAGGCCAACTTCCCTGATAAAAATAAGTGTAAATTCTTTTCAATCAAATCCTCTCAAGTTGAATTCAAGAATTCATGAAGAAGATCACACTGCATGACCAAGTTGACTTCAACCCAAGGATGCAAGTATGGTCCAACACATGCAAATCAGCAAATGTAATCAGACAGAAAGGTTGGAAATCACATGATCATCTCCATAGTGTCAAAAAAAAGCCCTTGATAAAGTCTGACATCACGTCGGAAGAAATTAGGAACTGGAAGAACATAAGACAATAAAGGCCATACATGACAAATCTATAGCCAATATCATACTCAATGGGAAAAAACTTAAAGCATTTCATACAGTATCAGGAATGAGACAATGCTACCCACCCTCACCATTCTTACAGTGCTCAAAGTCTTGGCTAGATTCGTGATAAAGAGAAACAAACAAAAGGAAACCTGTTTGTAGATGACATGACCCTATACTTAAAAGACCTTCAAGGCTCCACCAGAAAAATATTAGAGCCAATACACACACTCAGAAAAAATAACAAGACGCAAAATCAACACACAAACATCAGCTGCCTTTCTATATGTCAATAATAAATTTGCTAAGAAATCACATGTTTCAATAATAACTATGAACAAACCTAACCAAGAAAATAGATGAAAGACCACTACAATGAAAAATTTTAAAACAGTTTTTTAAAAGAAATTGAAGGCACCAGAAGACAGAAAGACCTCTCATACTCAGGAATTGGCAGAGTGAGTATTGTAAAAATGACTTATATTACCAAAGCAATCTAAAAATTCAATGCAATCCCCCATTCAAATTCCAATGACATTTCCCAGACCTAGTAAAAAAAAAAATCCTAAAACTCAAATAGAAGCACAAAACACATACCCAAAGCAAATCTAAGCAGAAAGGATAATATTGGAGGAATCACAATACTTGGTCTCACATTATAGGCAGAGCCATGATAATAAAAATTGTATGGTACTAGCACAAATCAGGCATGCAGAAGGATCGGATCGGATCAGATCAAATAGAATGGAAGAATAGAATAGAATAGAATAGAATAGAATAGAATAGAATAGAATAGAATAGAATAGAATAGAATAGAAAACAGAGGACACAGAACAAGCACGCCCAGCTATGGCCATTTAATTTACAATGAAAGCGTCAAAATATTCATTGGAAAAAAGATAGTGTTTTCAACAAATGGTGCAAGAAAATTTGATATCCTCATACAGAAGAATGATAGTAGATCCATCTCTCTCACTCTGCACCAAAAAAAAAGTTCCAAATCGAACACACAGTTTAATGCAGGGGATTATACTTTAAGGTACAGATGTGAGGGCTTTCTGAAAAGGACTCCAAAAATAAAGGAAATAATCCCAGGAATTGACAAATGTGATGACCCAGAATTAAAATGTTCCCACATAGCAAAGGAATCGATCTCCAGAGTGAAAAGACAGCCTGCTGACTGGGGGGAAATATCTTTGCCAAATATACATCAGATGGAGGATTAGTGTCTAGAATATATAAAAAGCTAGAAAAACTAAACAAAAAGAAGAAATAAACAAAATCATTTGATCAATAAATGAGCAGATGGACTGAATATATGATGGTTCTAAAAAGCAAGCACATGTCAAACAGCATATATTTGAAAGCATGTCCAACATCCTCAATCACTAGAGATTTTTATATTAAAGTTGTTCTGGGATTCTGTATTACTTTATCATTGCTGGGACAGAATATGTTAAGCACCTTAAGAAAAATAGGGTTTGCCACAGAGACAGCTGACCCAAGCTTGTGGGAGTTTACAGACTCTTGACTGAGAGCTAGGGAGCCTGCATGGGGCCAATCTAGGCCCTCTGCTTGTGGGTGACAGTTGTATAGCTTGGTCTGTTTGTGGGGTCCCTAGCAATGGGACCAGGATCTGTCCCTGGTACAGGAGTTGGCTTTTTTGGAACCAACTCACTATGCTGGGATGCCTTGCTCAGCCTTGATACAGTGGGGAAGAGCTTGGTCCTGCCTCAACTTGATATGCCGTCCTTTGTTGCCTCCTATGGGAAGCCTCACCTCTTCTGAGGAGTGGATGGGTAGGAGGTAGAAAGGAGGAGGAGGGGACAGGAGGAGAAGAGGGAGGGGAAACTGTGGTTGATATGTAAAATAAATTTTAAAAAATTAATTTAAAAAAAAGAAAGATAGCGTTTGTTTTGGCTCATGGTCTGTGGCTATGGTTCTCATTGGTGAGGAAATCATTGCATCAGGAGCCTGAGGCAGCGGCTCACATTGCACCCACAATAAGGAAAGAGAGAGCTGCTTTCAGCTTGCTTTCCTCTTCTTCCTCTTCCTCTTCTTCTTCTCCCTCAGTCCAGAACCCCAGCTCATGGAAGACTGCTGCTCATACTTACGGGGGGGGGGGGGGGGGGGGTGTTGTCTTCCTATCATGTGAATCCAATCTAGAAATTTCCTCACAGACAGAGATTTGTATTCTAGGTGGTTGCAGACCCTGTCAAGTTGACAGTGGGACTAACCCTCAAGGATTCCATCTCACCCTAGTCAGAACGGCTGCTGTCAAGAAAACAAAGTGCAGCAATTGTTGATAAGGATGGGGGAAAGGATAACTCTTCTGTACTATTGCAAATGTAGACCGCTCCCACAGCCACGAAGAAAGTCAGTGTGGAGCTTCCTCAGAAAGCTAACAACAGAACAGACATAGGAAATGGTTCTACCACTCCAGACAGACTCAAAGGGAATATACCACAGGGTCTTACACAGCCATACTTATTCACAATACCTAAGAAACTTAACCAGCCTAAATGTCCACCAACAGATAGACAAAGAAAATGTGGGACATATTCATGATGGAATTCAGCTATAAAGAAAGGTGAAAATAACAAGAATCAGAAAGACAAGTATGAAGAGAAAGGAAATCAGTGGGGGTAAGAGAGGGTAATGGTACACACGACATGAAAGCTGGAAGAAGGACTATTTGAGTGGAGGATGGAGACCAGAAGGAAGGCAGGGAGAGATCATGGGGAAGGGGAAATTCATTTTTTTCTTTTTTGGTTTTTCGAGACAGGGTTTCTCTGTGTAGCTTTGCACCTGTCCTGGAACTCACTCTGTAGCCCAGGCTGGCCTCAAACTCACAGAGATCCGTCTGCCTCTGCCTCCTGAGTGCTGAGATTAAAGATGTGCACCGCCACCACCCAGTAATAATATATTATTATTAAAAATAAAAAAATATTTTTTAATAAAAATATTTTAAGGCATCAAATGTTAGGTTTATTAGCACTAATAAAGCTAAATGAATATGAAACAAATAGCAAAAGCTGGTCAAGCTAGCATACAAAGTGACAAGTTTCATTATGACATATGTGTATGTCGTTATGGTTTGTTCATATGCCAGGTGAGGTAAGAATAAAGTTGTTATCAAGAATCCAGATAACCAACCTAGGCCCTCTGCATCTAGGTGACAGTTGTGTAGCTTGGTCTTTTGTGGGGTCCCTAGCAGTAGGACCAGAATCTGTCCCTCAAGCATGAGCTAGCCTTTTGCTACCTATTCCCTATGGTGGGATTCCTTGTTCAGCCTTAATGCAGCAGGGAGGAGCTTGTTCCTGCCACAACTTGATATGTCATGCTTTGTTTATTCCCAAGGGAGATTTTACCCTATCTGAATGGATAGGGAGGAGAAGTGGACATAGGGGTAGAAGGGAGGTGGAGGGAGGGAATGGGTGGAGAGAAGGAAGAGGAAACTGTAGCTGGTATGTAAAATAAAATAAAGAAGAAAATATATTAAAGAAAAAAAAGAATCCAGCAAGAGTCAGGCATGGTGGCTCACATCTTTAATCGCAGTACTCAGGATGCAGAGGCAGGCAGTTCTCTGTGAGGTTTAGGCCACCCTGGTCTATATAGTAGATACCAGGACAGGCAGAGTTGCATAGTGAGACCCAGTCTCAAAGAATAAATATAATAATAATAATAATAATAATAATAATAATAATAATCCAGATGAGAAGTGTTGAAAGACAGGAAAGTCAGAAGCAAAAACAAAATCATCAAGAGACACCACAGAGACAAAGGATGTGGGAATTCATAATATAAGTGAAGAAACAGAAGTTACAGTTGTCCCAAACAGCATGTCAGGAGCACAGGAAATTGGACCACAGCACAGCTAAGTGTTGCCACTTGGCAGCCACTCTTTGTAGGTGGGAGGGCTGAGAACAGAACGTTCTGGTGATATTAAGAAGTGGAGGAATCTAGGGCTCCTGGGGGATCAAGAAACATCTAAAGCAGAGAGAAAATACTGGAACCAGAGCTGGGTCTTATATCATGGTCTTTACCCATCTGACTGTTCTGCCGAGCTTCCTCCCTGCTTTCTGATACAGCTTCTTTCTCCCACTTCCTCCATGTTGCCTGTCTGCCAGCAAGTCCCTGGGTACCACCAAATGTCCAGGGTAGATGACCACAGAGTACCATAATTATATTCCTCTGCCTGTGCTCTCTAGTATGAGACTTCTCATTGCTGTATTTCCACAGTGTCCACACCTTGCAGCGTCTGGCACACAACCCAGCACTCAATAGGAGCCGTATGGTGCAGAATCTTTCTTGTCCGAGAGCCGATGATGGTCACAGCCAGTGGCATTGGTCTCTCACAGACAGTTGTGTTAACATCCCTTAACCTGTTGGAACTGGTAAGAGATTAACAGCCTGACAGTTTTAATCATGCCGTCTGCTGCATGCTAAACTGCGAAATCATCTGCCCTTTTCTCCCATTTCTGCTCCTATCATTTTGTTTAGTTCTGTATCTTGAGCTAATGTGACAAAAAAAAAGTCTGCACCTCTCCAAAACTAAGAAAAATAGTAACAAAGAAACGGAAGATCAAACTCTAACCCAAAAGCTGATGACACGCAATGTGTTCTTCTATTTTAATTATTTTTTGCATCTAAACCTGTTAGCGATCTGAATGGATTGTAAAGTGTGTGGCAGGGTTTCTGAGATTTAATTTGGGCTTTACAAGCAGTGAAAGCAAATGAGGCATTCATCTCAAAGTAATTTCTCAACCAGAATTATCGCTCTTGGTGTGTTGACAAGAAAAGAAAGACCCCACATGGAGTGAGGAAGTACAAAATCCAAAGTCACAGGCAGAATCTGAAGAAAACACAAAATGGAGTATAATTCTTGATTCCCAACACCCGGCCCATGGCTGTTCATCTTACTGGGCAGCAAAGGCAACTGGCACTTTTCATTCATTCATTTATCTGTGTGTCCATGTGTGTACAAGTGCACACACGTGTGCATATATAAAGGCCAGAGGACAACTTGGGATAGCAACCTAGGAAATGACACCCACCTCCTTTTGACACAAGTTCTCTTACTGGCACTGGCCCAGAGCTGGCCAATTAGGTTAGGCTGGCTGTCCATCAAGCCCCAGGGTCTCTATTTCCCCAGTGCTGAGATTACAAGTGATACTGCCATGCCTGGAATTTTTACATAGGTTCTAGGAATCGAACTCAGGTCCTCATGCTCAATGGCAAGTGCTTTTACCCAACCCAAGCACACTCATTACAGTAGATTTGTGGACTGCAGCCCATACATGCTGGCTCAGATTCTCTTGGGTGATCTAAAGGGCTTCTCAGCTCATTCCTAATACCCCAGTCTGAGCTCCACTGGTCCAGTCATTCTTAGGCTATGCTATACTAGCCTCTTCAAGTGGTTCTGCTCTATTTGACCTAACCACACTGGCATTGTGTGAAAGTCTAAAGGCAGGCAGAAAATGGTCACCACAAAAAGCCCTTGGACTCTCCACCACATTCCACTGCACCCAGCAGGCCTGGCAGACTGGGAGCAGCTGAGCATCAGTCCATCCTAACACCCTCAACTACCCTACCATTGTCCCTCTGTCCCACATCTAGAAGACCGTGATGGAACAGCTCCTTACTCCCAATTCTTCCGGTAAGTCCATTGTATTGTTTTTTTTTTGTTGTTCTCTGTACAATTAATTAGCTAATAATTTTTGCTTCTGATCCATTCCTCATTAAAAAGCTGAATCCCCGAGTTGGAGCTGTTGGAACAAAGGTAGGAGAATTTATGTCTTAATTTTGGTTCATTATGGCAGGAAGCCTCCTGCTCCCATCACTGTCTCTCCTTGGCCCCCTCCTCTCCATCTCTGACGGCTCTGTGACCCTAAATGCCTCTCGCTCGCAGCCACCATGGAGACACTGTCTCTGCCCTTTATCTTCTCCTGCCTCATTAAGAGAAATGAACCTGAGTCTGAGAAAGACGACACAAGGGAAATAAAAATGGAATCCCTTGGTGCCACCTATAATGAATTGTTATGAAAACCATGAAAATATCTGTCTGCGAATATTGTCCTCTGATTTGAAGTCGGTGTTGTAAGCGGTAATTTTTGTCATTAAAGCTGTTAATCTGCTCAGCACTCCTCGTAAGTTTTTATGAAGAAAAACGGCCCTACTGCCTTTGCTGCTCATTGCAGGGTACTTTGGAGGCCAACACACATGCAGAGCACCGTGGAATAATTAGCTTTAATTATGGTTGATTCTCCTGTCTATTGAAAGTGGAAGGACTTCAAGCTGTTAGAGCTGAGGCTGGGGCCGGCTCTGTCTTGGAGCTGTTAGAAGAAGAGAAACCTATAGCTTCAACTCTGAGCCCCTGACTCATAGCCAAATGCCAACACCATGAGACCACCAGCACCATGGACTCACCGACACGTACCACCTCTAGCACCAGCACCAGCAGCCACATCAAGGAAGCTGGACAGAGATGTACACTTGCTCACAGATACACAAACCACACAACATGCACACGTCCATACACAGTCTCCACTCAGTAGCTAATTGCCATCATCAAACCACCATAAACCTATACCATCCAGAACTCACATAGTGGGCTTGCTGCTTTTTTTTATGTCAACTTGATACAAGCTGGAGTTATCTGGGATGAGGAACCTCAGTTGAAAAAAATGCCTCTATCAGATTGTCTGCAAGTCTATAGGACTATTTTTTGATTATTGATTGATGTGGGAGGGCCAAGCCCTCTGGGGATGATGTTAGCCCTGAACAACTGGTCGTGGGTTGTACAAAAAAGAGCAAGCTGAGTAAGTCATGAGGAACAGGCCAGAGAGGAGCACTCCTCCATGTCCCCTGCTTCAGTTCTCACCTCCAGGTTGTGCTCTGAGTTCTTGCCCAGAATTCCCACCGGGATGGACTATGAGGCAAAATAAACACTTTCTTCTGCAAGTTGGTTTGGGTCAGTGTTTTATCACAGCAATAGAAGCAAACTAAAGCAAACATGTATCAAATCACAGAATCTGTACCAAGTAATGATAAGATACGCACCAGATAAGATGTGTGTGATAGCTAATCTGGGTTGTCCATGTGACTGCATCTGCAATCAGCTAAAACACAAACTGATGGGCACTCCTGTGAGGGATTTTCATGATCAGATTATCTAACAAAGAAAGACCCACCCTAAATGTGGGTAGCACCTTCTGATGACAGCTCAGATAAAAGGACATGGAAGAAGATGATACCGCTTTTTGCCTCCTTGCCCTCACTCTTGCTGGCATGTTCATCTACTCTACTGCTGCAGCATATTCCACTGAGATTAGAACCAACATCACTCTTATAAAGGAGTATTTAATTGGGGCTGGCTTGCAGTTCAGAGGTTTAGTCCATTATCAGTGTGGTGGGAAGCATGGAGCTGAGCAGGCAGACATGTGCTGAAGAGGTAGCTAAGAGTTCTACATCAGCAGGCAGCAGGAAAAGAGAGTCCTTGGGCCTGGCTTCAGAATTTGAAACCTCAAAGCCCACCCCTAGTGATTTATTTCTGCCAATAAGGCCACGCCTCCCAATAGTACCACTCCCTATGAGCCTATGGGGACCATTTTCTTTCACACCATCACAGGGTTCCAATGTAGAATTAAGACCAGCAGCTCTCCTGGAACCCTCCAGGCCTTCAGTGCCTGGTGGGGACAGCTGAGCCATCTAGCATCTTGGACTGAACAATTACCAGATTCTCAACTGCTCCAGTGTGAGATCACCATTGATGAACTACCTGGACCACATCCTATAAGCCAATATAACAAACCCCCTTTTTTAATTGAAAATAGATTATTTTTCATACAATATACTCTGATTATGGTTTTCCCTCCCCCAACTTCTCTCAGATCCTCCTCACCTACCCAAATTCATACTCTTTTTTTGCCCTCCCTTACTAGAAAACAAACAGGCATCTAAAAAAAAGAAAAGGAAAGAAAGGACAAATGATAAAATAAAATGAAAACCTTTTCTGAACAAATTCTTTCTTTAAAAGATAATTTATCTGTTTTTATTTTGTGGGCATGTGTTTTACCTGCATTATGTTATATGTATCACATGCATGCAGTACCCACAGTAACCAGAAGAGGGCATTATGTCCCTTGGATCTGAAGTTGTAAGGCACCATTTTAGTGCTGGGAACCAAACCTGAATATATATATATTCATTCTATAAATTCTCTTCCTTTAGAGAGTCTTAATTCAATATGCCCCCCAAACAGCATATACAACCAGCTATGTCCCCTGCATGCCCTCAACATAAACACTTGACCATATCACACACATACTTCTTTAGCCACAGACATGCCATTCATAGTACACACATGGCCAGTCATGATAGATAAACCTTGACATATATGCCAACCTCATACATGTGACCAACCAAGAAACACCCACCTAAGCATTAGACCTAAGAAGTGGCCAAATCAACCATCTCTTGTGTGTGAAAAGCCTAGTCATGAGGTCTGAAGGAGTAAATGTTCCTGACTTGGAAGAATCGTTACAGTGATCAGAAATAAGAGTCAGGGTAGAAACTAACAACCAAGAATTAATTTAGCATTTATTGTTAATACAAATAATTGCTTAGCATAGGAATGGGCACCAGGGGGCTTCACAGATAAAAAAAAAAAAAAGACATTGTGATGCCTCCAGCAGTGCAAGGAAACAAAACTCGTCACACCTGCTGAGAGTGCTGTCTATAAAGGGCTTTCTATAACAATCAATGCAGGGATTGTATCATGTGCAGACACTAATCTAGTCCAAGGTAACCCCACATACACAGTGATTGTGTCTAATTTCTGAACCCTGTGTGCCTGTAAAAGTCTGGCCATTTCAGACAACATAAGACATCTCCAACTAATCAGCTCTCCCTTCATGAGTAGAGCCTTTTGTAATGTCTACAGCTTAGGGCAATGTCTCCCTCCTCCAACTTGTTTATTATTACATTTATTCATATTGTGGTAGTAGATTTGATACACACATGTGTAGGTCAGAGGATAACTTGCAGGTGATGATCTTTTTTTTTTTTTTTTGCATTTGAGACCATCCATCAGGACTCAGATTTTTATTTTCCTGGATCATTTACCAAACTAACTTTTCTTTATAACTATTTATTTCTTTTTATATAATTTAATTTAATTTTATGTATCAGCCATGGATTCCCTTGTTCTCTCTCCTCCTGCCCCCCCACCTTTCCCCCAGCCCATCCCCCATTCCCACCTCCTCCAGGGCAAAGACTCCCCTGGGGATTGAGATCAACCTGGTAGATTCAGTCCAGGCAGGTCTAGTCCCCTCCTCTCAGGCTGAGCCAAGTGTCCCTGTATAAGCCCCAGGTTCCAAACAGCCAGCTCATGCACTGAGGACAGGTCCCGGTCCCAGTGCCTAGATGCCTCCCAAACAGATCAAGCTAATCAACTGTGTCACTTAACCAGAGGGCCTGATCCATTTGGAGGCTCCTCAGGTATTGGTTCATAGTTCATGTGTTTCCATTCGTTTGGCTAATTTTCCCTGTGGTTTTTCCAATCTTGGTCCCAACAATTCTCGCTCATACAAACCCTCCTCTTTCTCGCCAGTTGGACTGACTCCTGGAGCTCCACCTGGGGCCTGGCCATGGATCTCTGCATCCCAATGACAGAAAAATGGATGAGATCTACATGAACAACCTGGACGTGAGTGGGGGTAATGAAGGGCAAGGGTCGAGGGAAAGAGAGCTTAGGGGAGCGGGAGATTCCAGCTGGATCAATAACAGAGAGGGAGAACAAGGAATAAGAGACCATGATAAATGAAGACCACATGAGAATAGGAAGACGCAAAGTGCTAGAGAGGTCCCCAGAAATCCACAAAGATACCTCCACAATAGACTACTGGCAATGGTCGAGAGAAAGCCCGAACTGACCTACTCTGGTGATAGGATGGCCAAACACCCTAATTGTCGTGCTAGAAACCTCATCCAATGACTGAGGGATCCTCACTTTCTATTGCATGGATCCCAGGGATTTTATTTAGGTCATCATGCTTGGCAGCAAGCACATTTACACACTGAGCAATCTCACCTGGTTCCCACCTCATTCTTTTTTCATTCTCTTTTCCATAGATCCTATATCAAAAGGCATTCCCTAATACATACCCTACCTACTCAACTCTATCTCAATGTCTGTTTCCCAGGAACTACAAAACTCAATCAAGTATCATTTATGTCACATATCCAAAAAGAATGGCAGAGAGGAAGTCTGAGGGATATCCAGAAGTATAGAGAAAGATTAGAATCAAGAGAAAGTTGCTTGAAGGAGGCAGACAGGAAATGACTCTGGAATGATAAACCTGAGATAGGTGAAAGACAATAGGGCCTATTTGCAGAGGAATGTTGGAAAAAGGTGAAAGGGATAGGAAGTAGAAAGTATGACAAAGGGAAATTTATGAACTATGCTGAGAAAGTAAATGGGAAGTAAGAATGAACCAGAATGTGGGTGGAGATTGAACTGAAAAACAAGCAAACAAACAAAAAGGTTTACTTTGTCTGGTAAATGAATTGCTCTCAATATTTGGCACTATAAACAATTTCAACGTTTATGTCACCCACAAGCATAGTTAAAATTATAGGCATTGGGAAAGAGATCATAAATTAATATTTAGAAAGAAAAATTGAATAAGTATGATCATAGTCAAAAGGCTGGCAGTCACTGCTACAGTGGAGGCAGTGTTAAGAGTTCACCAGTGGTAACACAAGGTACTCATTCATTCTCTTTCCATCAACCCCCATCCACCCATCTACTCATCTATTCACCCCTCAACCTACCAATCTATCTATCCATCCACTCCACTCACCCATCTACTATCCATCAACCCACCTATCATTTACCAATCCACACATCCATCCACGAATCTACCCATCCACTCATCCATCTGACATTTATTAGACACATTCTGTAGACAAGTCACATTCCAAATAAATGCCTTCATGAAGCATAATTTATAGTTATGAAGACAAATATTAAACCAAGAAAGGAACAGAGAAATAAAAATTATTTTAGTTTTAATTGTGATGGTGTTGTGAATCAGTATGGAAGAAAAACACAGCAGAAAATACAAACTGAACTTCACTGGGGTAGAGAAATAGTGGAAGAAACCACCTTCTCTGGAAAAGTAAAATGATTAATGTTGAGAGAATTTAGTGTGGGGCCCACAGAAACTCTCTCAGGGTCAGAGAATCTGGGCTTGCTTTACTCACCAGGGCTGAATAATGGAATGATTTGGCCACTGGCATAGTTACCAGGTGTTTTGAAGGGTCTACACTTGGCTGTACATTGTGCTTTGATCTTGAAATGGGAAGGTCTTTTGCCTTGCCCCTTGGCATTGTATAAAAAGCCCCTTGGAATAAACTTCAAGGTGGCTAGGTATTGATCCAGGGCCCTCCTGAAGTTGTCCTGTGTCTCTGTCTTTCTTATCATCTCCTTCTATCTTTCTATCTAACACTTCCTCATTCCTCTCTCCTCCCACTAAGAACCCTTCGACAGGTTGGAGCTGGATTCTGACAGACTCCCACAATTTAGTAATCAGTTCTTAGGGAGAATCTTCAGAGAACCCAAGAGAATAGGATCTGCCCTCTTTTGAAAGCACAGCAGAAGCCAGGTACAGCATCATGTATCCATAATTGAAAGCACTGGGGAGACAGAGGCAAAGAGATACAAAATTCAAGGTCAGTCTCTACTACATAACAATTTTCAGGCCAATCAGAGAGATTAACAGGGTGTTTAGCAGTTAGGAGTAAATACTATTCTTACAGAAGACCTGAGATCAGTTTCCAGCACTGACATTGGGGTAGTCACAACTGCCTGTAACTGCAGTTTGAGGGGAATGGATGCCTTCTTCTGGCCTCTGCAGGTACTGCACTCATGGGCACAGAACACACATACACACAATCAAAAATAAAATCTTCTTAAAAATCAGACAAAGATAGATATGAAAGAACAGAAAGAAACAGAAATGAAAAACCATGTATTACTGTGATGGCTATCATTGGTTGTCAACTTGACTACATCTGGAATTAACTAAAACTCCAAACTGGAGGGTACACCTGTAAGAGATTTTTTTGTTTGCCTAATTTTATCTAATCCAGATCATTTGAGCTAAAATACCCCCCCCCTTCAACCTGGGAGTCTGTATAAAGATTTGGAAGAAGGAAGCTTTTGCTCTTTGCCTCCTTGCCCTTGCCTTGCTAGCAAGTCGACTCCTTCCCTGCCATTAGAGCTTACTTCTTCAGGATTCCAGTGTATACTTAAGGTCAGCTTAGACACCCAGCCTTGTGAGCAACTACTGGATTCTTGGACTTTCTATTCATAGCCAGTCATTTTTGGATTAGCTGGACCACAGCCTATAAGTCAGTCTAATAAATGCCCATTCTACATATAGAGATTCATTCTGTAAGTTCTGTTACTCTAGAGAATCCTGACTAATAGAAGTACTAAAGACAGGTTTTGCCTCCTTCACAAATTTTCCATGGGAAAACACCCTCAAGGACAAAGAAGTAACTAATGACACCTTGCTTGGATGCAATGACAGGTAAATTATAGGAGGAAGGCCTAAATACCCATACTGTGTCCCTCTCCTTCAAATAATAAATACTGGCTTAAACTGATTCATAGCATCAGGTCAACAAAGTTTTATAGCCTGCTTAAGTCCTAGGATGATGGCGGGATGAGGAGTCATCAAGGTACTTTTCAAAACCAGTAGGAGGAGGTAGAGTTGGACTACCATTTCTGAAGCTTGGCCACCCCAGCCCCAAACATTCCTGCCTGCCTGTTATGAATAACTGTTTGGTAATGAGCATCTGTCTCCAGCAGATTGAATTTTGAGACATTTGAAGTTCTTGCTTTGTTCCACTTCAACAGTGTTTAAGAATATATAGCATGGACACTGCTTCTGAACTAATATCCTAGGGAATTTTGAAGAAAGGAAAGAACTTTTTCTTTGATTCATCATACCATTAAAAAAATAATGTTTGGACTTGGTTTGAAAGTTCAAAAAATTAGTATTCATTTTTTAGTGGTTCAATTAATCAGTTTAGTTAAAGTTCCTGTAGTTGTCCTAACCCAGAGGAATCTGCACAAAAAAAGCATTGTGGTTGCTTAGGATTGAACTCAACTTCCTGGCTGCCACCAAGGCCTGGTTTTATGGGTCCAAGGAGAATAGGAAAGTGGCTCCAGTCTGAATATCTGAGATTCACCATTTCTACTGGCAGCAATAAGGAAATCAAACTACAAATTCTTATTTTTGCTAGGAATCAAAGGGAACTTTCTTAATGTGACTTTAAACACACTAGACACAACCAATACATTTATATAATGGTGAGACATTCAAGATGTTTCCCTTAGAATCAGGAACAAGCAGAGATGCTACTGTCACTGCTGACACTGAACCTTGTTATGAAGGTACTGACAATGCAGTAGGAAAAGAAAATTAAATTTGGAATACATATTAGAGAACCAAGTGTGGTGGTTCATGCATGTAACCCCAGCTACTTAGGATGCTAAAGTAGGAGAATCAAGACTTAAAGCTCAAGTTAGGCAACATTAAGAAACCCTATCTCATAGATATAGACAGACAGACAGACAGACAGAAAGAAAGAAAGAAAGAAAGAAAGAAAGAAAGAAAGAAAGAAAGAAAGAAAGAAAGAAAGAAATGATAGGTGGATGATATATAGATAGATGATAGATATGATAATCAGACAAAACTACTATTAATAATTGTCATGATTGAAAAACTATTTGACCTAATAAAGGGCTCATGGATTGTTACCAGATGAATATGCCAAAATTAAAAGCTTTCCTATATGCCAGTTAAAATCATTTAGAAAACATCACATTGTAGGAATATCTCATTTTTAATACAAATTAAAAGGAAAAGACTGATTTAACAATCACTAACCCCATGCCTTGTGAGCATGGGGCCCTGAGTTTACTCTCAACAGCCCATATTAAAATAAAAGGCCAGAGATGGTAAATCCCACTTATAATTCCAGTGCTGGGAAGATGGAAACTGATCAATCCCTGGGGCTTCCTGGCTAGTCAGCCTAGCCTAAATTGGCAAGTTCCAGACCAAGTGAGAGACCCTGACAAAGTCAAGGTGGAAGCACTTGAAGAATGACACCAAAAGTTGACCTCTGACCTTCACATGTACATACACACACAAGCACACACACTGACACACACGAAAAATAAAAAAAATAATAAAACAAAACTACTGGTAAGTGGCAGAGAGTTTCAGTGGTCGCAGCCTTGTCTATCTGATACCAGGAATGCACCCCCACACCACACTTGCCCCATTGGCAGCATTACATTATCGATGCTGTTCTAATCATCAGCACATTTTGCCTGTACACTTGAAAAAGAAAACTGAGGTTCAGGAAGCTCATGGTTTTGCATAAGAGAACGCCGGTGAAAGATAGAGGAACTCAGGATTTAACCTAGATGGCTCAGTCCTAAATCCCACATTCTCTCCACTCCCCTGCAATAATCATCCCCACTGATGGGACGGAAACAATGCAAACCATCAAGTAATACAAAATTCTTTCTCATTTTGCTTTGAAAAAAATCACCATACAACTTCAAATACCCAGCTTTGTTTTCAATTTTTATTTTAAAGCTGCCACTGATGTGTATTTGCACTATTTGTCTTCACCTCTAACCACATCCTGAGAACAAAGAGAATTAGCCCCAAACCCAATTGATATGCATTGTCAAGACAGCAGGACATTAAAAATCTACCATAGCTAACTACACAAATATAAGCCAGGAATTGACCTCCTGTTCTTTGATGTACTTCAAGAAAAAAGGACTATATAAATTCAAATTGCTCTCCTACCTAGGCATCTGATTCAACTTCACAGGGTCCTAGGATGAAGGGACCTTATTATTTCCCGCACTCATTTATTCACTTAATCCTTCAACTAACATCTGCTGAGTAGGGTCACCCAATTAGTCCCAAATCAACTTATTTAGTCAATCATGGCAGCTATTTTCTTTCCCACAGACACAGACTCTTCTAGACAAAAAAGGGACTTCTGTTGGAGAAGCAGAGTCTTCTCAATGTCCCCACTCTTATCCTATTCCCGGCCCATTTACCAAAATAAGGCAACATATTTCCTAGTAATAGGAATATTGTCACCTTATACTATATCTCTTAAACTAGTTGCCATAAAAACAGAAAGGAAGTTTAGCTTCACAAACTTCAAAGGCATGTATCCAAAGGAGACTACCTGCAGAATATGAGGAAGAAAACTTGTGCAAGGATCTCAGTACCCAGACGCTGAAGCCATAAGATTCTTTGGTTAGAGCTCTTAAATTAGACAAAGGAATGGTTGGATTTTAATCTCTGAGCTTCAACAAGAAACCCTACAACCTGTACCGCTGAGCTACAAGCCAAAATAAACCTTTCCAAAATAAGTCACTGTTGTCAGCTGTGCTACCACAGCAGCAAGACAGATAACAGATATCCTTCTGAGACAAACGCAGATGGACCCCAGCTTAGGATTTTTCCACTTCACCGTGGAGCAAATGTTGGAGAATATTTTTTTAAGGTCTGTTATTTTTGTTCATGCTGCATTTGTTTAACTTTGTGAAGCTGTGTTACTGAGACTGTCTAAAATACCTGATGGTCTAATAAAGAGCACAAAGGCCAATGGTGAGGCAGGAGAGAGAAATAGGCAGGGCTGGAGGGCAGATAGAAGGAGAAATCTGGGAGAAGAGTAGAAGAAGGAAGAAAGAAGTAGCCAGAGAAGGAGGAGGATTCCAGGGGTCAGCCACCCAGCTACACAGCAAGCCACTGAGTAAGGGTAAGATTTACAGAAGTAAGAGAACAGGAAAAGCCCAGAGGCAAAATGTAGACAAAATAATTTAAGTTAAGGAAAGCTGTCTAGAAACAAGCCAAGCTAAGGCCAGGCATTTATAATTAAAAATAAGCCTCTGTGTGTGATTTATTTAGGACCTGAGTGGCAGGCCCCCAAAAAAGACAAAGAGTAAAAAACAACAACAACAAGTAAAAGCCATACTACACATTCAGTAAAAATCAAACTTCAAGTTTTGAATTTTTATCTTTTCCCAGTCTAACATGTGCATTACTCTGCTCTTGTCATGGTACTCAGCAATAGTGGCAAGTCTGCCCTCATGGTCAAAGGGACACAGTCGACACTCCTCAGTGCTCTGTCTTATTGGTCTGTGGTGCTTGGTACATTAGATGTAGTGACTGCACTATTTTCATTAATTTACAATATTTTCAGCTCACGCCAGGTTTGTCAGGATACAGCCCCATTGTAAGTCAAAGAGCACGTGTATTCTAAAATTAATCAGGTTCAAAGATAGATATTGAGTAAAAGGTGGCCCTCAAGAGCCAGTGAGTAAAGGCACTTGCTACCACACCAGAGCTGTATCCTTGTGACCCACATGGTGGAAGGAGAGAACTGATAGGCTTCTGAAAGCCATCCTCTGGCCTCCACATAGGCACCATGGCATGCACACATGTATGCAAGTGCACACCATGAATAATGCATTTTAAAGATGGCTCTTGAATATGTCCCCAATGCATCAAGACAACTGTATTTATAGATAGTTTCCAATTAAAAATATACAATTATGCCTGATGATTCTTGAACATATATCTGAAACATGCAACTGAGAGTGTTGATGGGTAACTTCCACCCCAAAAATGTAAAGCTATGACTCACAAAAATATAAAGGCATATACTGAAAGGCTTACAGCTAACGGTATAGATCACTTACCTACAAGGAGTAAGCAGGTGAGAGAACAAGCTTGGAGCGGAAGGCAAAGTCTCCTTTACATAGAGTTAAAGAATATTTAAATAAACACAGAAATAGATGCAGCACAAATTTCCTCCACAGAGGAAAATACTTGTTCCTTCAAGAGACAGAATTCATTTCCATGTCTAGGGGTAAGAATTATTTTTGCCTTTCTGCCTATTATTCCTAATGCTGGAGAGTAAGAAAATATTTCAAAGGTGGTGAAAGTCTAGAATCAAACAACCTCAAAAGGTATGTGCTGAATGATGTAAGGATTCCTGTGGTGGTATTGTGTTCCACAAAATATTGTGTATCCTAATAAACTTATCTGGGGGTCAGAGAACAGAAAAGCCACTAGATACTTAGGATAGGCTGTGGTAGCACACACCTTTAATCCTAGCATTCCAGAGGCAGAAATCCATGTGTTCAAGGACACAGCCAAGCATGGTGACTCACGCCTTTAATCCCAGAAAGCGAGCCTTTAATCCTAGGGAGTGGTGGTAGAAAGCAGAAAGGTATGTAAGGCGTGAGGATCAGAAACTAGAAGCATTTGGCTAGTTAAGCTTTTAGGTTTTGAGCAGCACAGTTCAGCTGAAAGCCATTCAGATATGAGGACACAGAGGCTTCCAGTCTGAGGAAACAAGATCAGCTGAGAAAATGGCCAGGTAAGGTTAGCTGTGGCTTGTTCTACTTCTCTGATCTTCCAGTATTCACCCCAATAACTGGCCTCAGGTTTAATTTTATTAATAAGGACTTTTAAGATTCCTGCTACAGATTCCCAGGGGAAGCACAGGTCCAAAGTAGGGTACAGTCCTCATCCTAAGCAAGGAGCATTGAAGAAAGGGAATGGATGCAGCCAACATGGTGGACTCAAGTCAGTCCGACTCTGGAGGTGCGGAGTCTCAACTCTGCTGGTCTGTGAGCTTGAGCACGTAAGGTTTATGCCTCCCATTCAGATGGCTCATTTATAAGTGAAGGATAGGTTATATGCTCCCTCAGGTAACTAAACAATAAACTTCTCAGATTCACAATGCTTAGGTCTCTAGGACTTCAGCTACATTTTTTTAAAAAATGGCAGCCGGGCCGTGATGGTGCACACTTTTAATCCTAACATTCCTGAGGCAGAGGAAGGTGGATCTCTGAGCTCCAGGTCAGCCTGTTCTACAGAGCGAGTTCCAGGACAGCCAGGACTACACAGAGAAACCCTGTCTCAAAAAAAAATGGCATTTGAAAGGGACTTCTCATCTCAGTCTCAAATTTGTCTGCTTATTAATCTTCCCCAACAAGAAGGTAGGACTCAACTTCCATTGGCCCAGACCAGAAGTGTGGCCAGCAGGCTAGAAAACAGTGAGCCCCACTCATACACCAGTGGTTTTATTAGAAGAGGGTCTTCCTCTGTGATCATATTGTAATTAGGACTTTGCTGAAATCCAATAAATATTCTTAATTTATTATCACCATTATTGCTATCATTAATAACTAGAAGAGTCCCAGCATCCTTTGCCTCCCACCTCACTTCATTAACTTCCTTCTCCCTAGACCAGCAGCAGGTCCCACTTTGACTTAGAAAGTACCTATGCCACGGGAGACATTAGCATGGCTATTTTAAAAAGTAATTTGATATGAGAATTTCACAGATACACAGTTCAATTTCTATAGCCCCTTCAGAGTTTTTCAGACCACCACTTTGAGGAAGCTGGATTAACAAAACCACATTAGGTTTCATCCATTCCTTCCTCCAGTGAGAAGAGAGAGTGGGAAGCAGGCAGAGGTTCCTAGAAGTGACATCACACCAGCAGCAGTCCCCAGGGTGAAGTAAACACTGTGTTTTTCTCTAGCAACATAACTCTGTGCGTGTGTGTGTGTGTGTGTGTGTGTGTGTGTGTGTGTGTGTTCTTTCATTCCAAACCTGGTTTTGAAAACAAAAGTGTGGACTTTGCTGATGGATGGACAGATACACCACTTAACTGCAAGCATTCACTTTTTTGCACCTCCGTGCCCAGCTGTGTTAAAATAACGGTAATATCAGAATCACAGAGGCAGCCAGAGGCACAGCAGAACTCAGTGTTAACCATCGCTCCAGCTGCTGCAGCTGCCATGGCCCAGCCCAACTGCACTTGGTACTGGAAAACAGAAGTGAGCACAAAAGTGTGCATGCCTCTCTTCATCCCTTCAATGGGCATCTCTCCTTTACCCAGCTGTATTATTTTCCATTATAAAAACTGTGAATGATACAAGTGTATTAACATTTACACTCCCAGTTGAAAAGAATGTAGTTCAAAGTAATGGGGGTATTTCCAAAGCCTGGGGTCAGGAGAGAGGATTTGTCCTCATGTTTACCTTGTCACAGGCTTGTTATCCTTTTATCAAGTACCTGTCAATTATACTAACCTTAAGTTTCTAATTGAGAAAATAATCCAAAATGCAGATCACACAAGTACATGACAAACAACTATCAGACAAAGACATAGGCACAGAAGAGGAGGAGGGAGGGGAGGAAGAGGAGGGGAGGAAGAGGAGGGGGAGGGGAGAGAGGAGAGGAAGGGGGAGGAAGAAGAGAAGGGAAGGAGGAAGAAGAGGGGGAGGGAAGGAAGAGGAGGAGGGAAAGGAGGAAGAGAAGGGGGGAGGAAAAGAGGAGAGAGGGAAAGGGGAGGAAGAGGAGGAGGGAGGGAAGGGGAGGAGGGAGAGGGGAAGTGTGTACCCTTCCCTATCTGTTCTCATCGTCACATTTCTTTGTCATAGTTAATGAGGAAAGTTAGAAAAAGATCCTGGATTGAGAGCTCTGCAGGGTTTGGGTTCTCAAAGTCTGGAAGGACCTGGAGCCCTCAAAATATCTGACCGAAGTTGTGGAGATTTCTCTGAAGAAGGTGCTTACATGAAATAGCTGCATCCAAGAGAGAGCACTGGAAACCTCAGGAGGGACTCAGAAAAACAGCAGACATGCAGACCAGTTCAGAGTGTACCACCACTGAGATGTTCCTGTACCTTTGGTTAAATGTAAACCAAGGTCTTGTGTCCACAACGTGGTCCCCCAGACCTCGGAGCTGAGCCTCCACTACCATTGCCTCCTCCGCCTCCTCTCCCTCTTCTTCCTCCTCCCTCTTCTGCATGTGTTTCTGGTAATTGTTTATCCTGCACTCAAGCATTTTGTATTGCAGTTTCTTTTCTCAAAATAGAAAGTTAAGATTAATATAATTGACAGGTATATGGTTAAATAGTTCATATTTAGAGTTCATTTGGGTCAAAGTATTCCAAACAATAAAACCATTACCAGCCTCAAAAAGCAAAACAAAACAAAAATACAACACTATGCAGTCATCATTTACTCACTTAACAAACGCCACACTTGTGCAGCACTGGTTAAATGTCAGGCAAACGCCACTAATATGGTCTTCTCTGAACTTGAGATCTAGTATGAACGGGAATCAGGGCGGGGGGGGGGGGTGAAGAACAAGTCCACGTGTAATTGGGTGGCAGTGAGTATATGGGAGAAGCAAAGCAATGGAGCATCTAAGCAGGAACAACACTTTGAAGGATGCCCAGGGTGGCTTTCTGAAGAGGTGATACAGGAGATATGCCAACCACATTGAGAGATGGACGGAGGGATACCACCTGTGGGAGCTCTCACACCACACGCTTTCTCTGATGAAGGGAAAGATGGGAAGAAAGCAAAGTCCAGAAAAAGAATGCACACATTACAGAGAAAAGGGAAGGGGTGACTGTTGTCAAATCACAAAAGAGGGGGAGATTTGGGCAAAGATGGGCAAGTACCATACAGAAAGCCACATGCCCACAGTGTTACACTTTGCAACATTTAGAAACTTCTCAGCTGCAAAGGATACACATTTGACTCAAGGTAGCTGCCATGGTCAGGATGTGGTTTACCCTTAGGAGTCGTTTCATGGGAGAGTGGTCCTCAGTAAAAATGTGGAGAGGGTGGGACCTTTAGGGATCCTAGGCAGAGGTCCTTAGGTCATCAGAGGATGCTCTTTGTAGAGATTAAGGTAGTTCACTGACTCCAGAGTTAGTTCTCACAAGAAACTTGTCAGAACAGTGTCCAGACTGCCTGGCTCGCTGCATGGACTTGTGGCTTGCCTTTCTATCGCGTCTGTCATATACCACGGCCATGAAAATGAGGACTTTCCCAGAGCCAAGCTGATGCCCCTCTCTTCCGCTGAGTCTCCAGAACGGTGAACCAATTAAATCTAGTCTACTTTTACCATCACCCTGCCTCTCCTGTTTTGTTTTTAACAGAAAATGAACTACCAGGCTAGCTTAGGCAGTAGGAAATTTCATTGGTGATGCAAGTGGAGATCCAGAAACAATGCACCGCTTTGGTTGGAAGCACCAGGGCTCCCCTGTTTCCTTTCTACTCTCAGCTGGGTTCCTCCTCCTGAGATGGAGGTACAGTTAATGATCAATGGAGAAATCACTGCCCTAGAAGGAGAGAAATAGACACAGGTGTCCATTGCTGTACCTGAGCAATCTCTAGTCCTTCCAGGCTTCTCTGTTCCCCCTTGATCCATAAATACCTTTCTGGCTTTGTTCACTTGAGTTCCTCCCCTGCAGCCCTTTGAGACCACTGCTTTGGATTTCACGACAGAAGAGGGAGGAAGAGTTGATGGACAAAGGGCTCAAAGGCCAGAACTGGAGATGGTTCTCTCCTCAGAACTTTATAAAACTGTAGGAAAAAGAAGCAGCAGCTGCAGTAGACAGGGTTTCTGTGAATGGAAAATGGATGTTTTTAAAGCATTCTGGCATTTGTAGCCCTTGGTGTTTATCTCTTCAATGCATTCTACCAGAGAAACTGGATATCCACACATTAAAAAAATATATATATGAAATTAGATACCCGCCCTTGCACCATATGCAAAAATAAACTCAATGTGGATTAAAGATTTCACTATGAGACTTGGAAATGAAAATGTCCTACATGAAAGCCCAGGAAGAGCACTTGGACATCAGACTTGGCCGTGGTTGTGCAAATGTGACATCAAAATCGTGAGCAGCAAAAGCAGAGATCAACAAAGAGGAGCAAAGACAAACTCGAGAGAATTCTGCCCAGCAGAGAGAAGAATCCAGAAGATGAATTTGCAAGCCACCAAGCTAATGAGAAGCTAATATTCAAAATGTATAAGAAACCCACACTGCACAACAGGAAAAAAAAATGAAAAATTACTTTAAAACCCACCAATTTCAAAAGGGACAAAAAGGCTGGAGAGATGGCTCAGCAGTTAAAAGCACTTGTTGTTGCTCTTGCAGAGGACCCAGGCTTGGCTCCCAGCACCCACATGGACGTTCTCAGGAACTTCAGCTCCAGAGAATCCAATGCCCTCTTCTGATTCCTGCAGATACTGCGTGCACATGCTGCACAGACATGTATAGGCAAAACACACACATACGCATAAAACAAATAAATCTTTTTTTAGGGGAGAAAGTGCCTGAACAGAAATTTTTCCAAAGATGTATAAATGGCCAAGAAATCTTGGTAAAGATGCTCAAACTGACCCACCATCAGAGAATGCAGATGGAAAACGGAAATTATCACCTCACTCTTGCTAAGAAAGTTATTAGTTTTTAAAAGATCAGTATTAGTGAGGATACGAAGAAAGGGGGAACACTGAGCACTTCTAGCTGGAGGGTAACAGATAAAGCCCTTAAGGAAACCAGCATGGATGAGTCCTCAAATAATTAAAAATAGCTACATCCTAGGATCCAGCAAATATGCTTCATAGTTACAAAAACAAAGCCAGTCAAGATCTCAGAGATGTCTGTATTCCCATAACTGTCATAGCATTATTCACAATGGCTCTCATATAGAAATAATCGAAATAGGTACTAAGAGCTGAAATGATGAGTTATGGTATATAACATATAATATACACAGTATGTTATATCTATAGCATATAGAGTCAAGAGAATATTATTTGGCCATAAAAGGGAAATCCAGCACTTATAACAATAAGAATAAATCTGAAGAATATGCAAAGTAAATCAAACCAGATGTAAAAAAGCAACTGCTTTATGGCCTCATTGTACATGAGATCCAGAGAAGTCAAGTGCACAGAAATGGAGGGAATTGGAGTGTTTATCTAGGAGCATGGGAAGGAGAAGGGATGTGGAGAGGGTACTGAAGGAGGACAAAGTTTCAAGTGTTTAAGACTGGTAAGTTCTCCAGTTTGTTACACAGCATAGTGCATGTAGCTGGCTGTAATTTAAAATGCTGCTACTAGCACAGATCTTATGTTAAATTTTCTTCCCACAAAAACAATTAGTGGGGCTGTGGAAGATGAGAAAGGGCCCATTGGAAAATGGCTCGATATAATGCCTTAATAGGGATGGTTTCATGGGGACATAGTTACACACACAACTCATTAAGCTGTGGAAAACAAATGTGTGCAGCTTTAGGAAATCAAGTTGGGTTTAGTGCTTTTAAAGATGCTTGTAGAGTTAAATAAAGAACTTGAGCCATTTTTAATTGTTATGTTGTTTTTAAACTAAGTTCTTTGATTATAGCACAGCTCTGAGACTAGTCTATATGGACTCAGACACACAGCAAAAGTTTAATAATTTCTGTTTTCCATTTCTTACAGTCCTTGGGGACAAGAACATCATGGTCTGCTCCAGCTCTGGTCTTGTCTACACAAGTCATAAAGACAGAGGCTTGGATTTTGGAAGGCCCCTCTTTAAAGGTTGCTGACCTCTGGTTTACAGTACAGTTCAACCTATGCCTTGAGTACTGTAAACGGTGATTTTAAACCACCTGGGTGTAGCAGAAAGGTCTTGGATTTGTGAGTAGGAGACACAGCTGCACCACCTGTTCTATACCTAGTTGACTGAGTCTTTACCATTTTCCTGAACTTCCCTTTAACACCTATAGATGAGCACATAGCACTTACCTGGCAAGGTCACAGCAGAATTGGAGCTCCTCACATATCTGAGCTTATTACATGTCATCTGTGCAGGTTTGGATGAGAATGGCCCCCATAAGTGCATATACAGTAAATGCTTGGTGGAACTATTTGGGAAGGATTGGGAGATGTGCCCCCATTGGCTGAGATGTGTTACTGGGGGTGGGCTTTGAGGTTTCAAAAGCCCACACAATTCTCAGTTAGCTCTTTGTCTCTCTCTGCCTCATGCCTTGCAGATCAGGATGCAAGCTCTCACACACTACCCCAGGACCATGACTGTTTGCCTGCTGCCATGCTTTCCACCATGATGATAATGGACTAACCCTTTGGAACTGTAGGCAAGCCTCTAGTTAAATGCTTTCCTTTATAAGTTGCCTTGGTTGTGGTGTTTTGTCAGGGTAAGAGAAGAGCCCTTTATGACAATGCCATCCATTCCTTATGCCCTCGCACATCCTTAAGACACATGCCCCAAGACAACAAAGACCACCCTGCTACTGGTGGGAGCACGTGTCACTGGAAAACAAAGGCTAGTGGTCCAGTCCTATAACACAGGGGAAATAATGGAGAAAATTCAAAGTTGGGTGGGTAGGTTGGTGACTATGATCAGAATACATTGTATGAAATTCTCAAAGAATGAAAATATTAAATAAATAGATAAATAAAGTCTTCCAGACTTCAGGTCAGCATATCACAGAGATACTTGTACAACAGTGCTTACTGTTCACAGTTGTTAAGCTACAGAGCCACCTAAGAATCTGACACCAGAGGGATGGGTAGAGAAAAAGAGGTATACATAGATATACAGTAGGATTCTTTTCAGCTTTGAGGAAGAATGAAGGTACATCATTTGCAGAAAAATGGATTCAACTGGAGACACTTGTGTTAATTAAATCAAGCCATTTTGACAATCAAACCATAAAGACAAACATCCTGGTTTTGTGATTTCTAGATTTTTATGGAGATATAAACTCGTGTGTGTGTGTGTGTGTGTGTGTGTGTGTGTGTGTGTGTGTGTGTGTACGCAACATGAAGGCAGAAGAAAACTAAGGAAATGAAAGGAGACAAATGGGAAGACATGAGGTAGAAAGAAAAGGATAGGGGTATGCACAGGAAGCTGCTCAAAGTACAATATATACTCATATGAACACTTTTTAAATAATAAACAATAAAGGAATCTAAAACATACAATCTCTAAGGGGCTGGAGAGATGGCTTAATGATTAAGACCACTGGCTGCTCTTTCCAGAGAACCCAGGTTCTATTTGCAACACCCACATGGCAGCTCACAACCTTCTGTAATTCCAGTCCTAGGGGACCTTATACCCTCTCTTTTGGCCCCTGTAAGTACTACACACATGTATGTACACAGACACACAAGCAGTCAAAACACACTTCCTTGTTAAATAAAAATAAATAAAATCTAAACAAAAGAAAAACTTCTAAATACGATCGTTAGTGCAATGCAGCCTTCCTAAAGATGTCATCATTTTCTGCTGAGAGAAGCCAGGTGCCTGGTAGACCCACGTGAAGATACTAGGCACAGCTCTGCATCAATGAACTGGCCAGTCAGAAGCTGATTGATGACCTCAGAGCTTCATGTGGACATGGGCCCAGAGAGAGAGATGAGGACAGTGGAGGAATATGAGAAAGAATGACTATATCTTATTGCAAAGTATCTCTTTCCCCAAAATAAACCAAGATGAATGACTTTAACTGTGACACAGGACAAAGAATTTCAGTGTAACTGAGTTGACCATGGGAAAAAAAAAAAATCAGCCAGCACAGCAAATCACTGTGGGGAAAATCAAAAGGGAAGCAGTCCAGAACGAGCGCCCTGGAGATAAAAATCACCTCTCAGAGATATTCTGGTGGATACAAAAATAAAATAAAAAACTTTTTTTTCTCCTCACGAATATCAGGCAATAATTTATGATAGGAAAAAGCTATTATGAGCCAAATGACCTTCCCGCACCATAGCAAAGCACATATTTAACATGGGCTTGTTATACCTCATTTCTATCAGTTCAAGCCAGTTCTTCACTGGCTGCCAAGGTTTGGTCCCAAGAGTATTATCTGTGAGGCTAGCCCATTCTTCTCAAGGTTATAAATGTCCTGTCCACAAAAGGGGTTAAGAAATGAAAACAGATTCCACCACCCCCATCCAGGAACTCCTTTCCAGACTTATCAATGGCAGGCATTCATTACTTGAGTTCTGAGTTGGTCAACCTGCCTGCCAATCATTCCTGAAGAGGAGGAATTCAGGAATAACATTGGTTCCAAGAAAGTTTGTAGCAACTGGAAGATAAGGATCAGAAAACTAAATGGCCAGGGGCTAGAGAGATATCTCAGTGGTGGAAGAGCAGGTCCTACTCTTCAGAGGATCTGAGTTGGGTTCCTAGCATCCACATAAGGCAGCTCACAGCTAACCGTCATTCCAGTTCCAGGGGAGAAGACTCCATCTTTTGACCTCTGGGGGGAATACATGCACACATATACACAGACTCATATTTAGACACATAGTTGAGAATAAAAATAAATCTTTTTTGAATGAAAACTTAATAATCATTTTGGGGAAGCATGTGTGATGTTTGACATCTGAGCCATTCCAGGAACCAAAAACAGGTGAGTCCTAGAGGAAAATTTGGGGAACAGTGACAGAACCCTAAAAGAGAAGAAACTTCTGTGTGCACTGTAAAACTCAAGAGGCCAAAATGAAGTAGAGATGCATCAGACAATAAAAATTCTCTGTGAAAGAAAATTCCAGAAAAAGAACCAAAGAGAAATAGCAAGCTAAAGGAAAATAAAATTGTAATGAATGCTCTAGACCAAAATCTACTTTATTCATATGCAAATACTTGTTATAAATCAATGAGAAAAATTCAATTACAAAAGAAAAAATAGTCAAGGGCATGGACACAAGTAGCTAAAATGGCTTACAGAAAAGTTGTATATTATCCCCGTAGAAGAGAAAAAAACATTAAAAACCACATAGAAATTTAACCTTTTACTTGCTGGACTGACAAAATAGAGAAAACCTTTATATCATCTGGAATTAAAGCAGAAAAAGATTTGCATAGTTTATTAATGGGAATTTGGATTGGTTTAACCTCTGAGGAAAGTTGGCATTACTTAGCAAAATTAAAATGCACACTTCATTTAACTCAGTAACTAAAGTTCTAGCAGTCCATGCTGAAGTGTACCTACATGTGTGTACAACAACCAGCAGTATTATTGTACCACTGTTGATGGCAGCACAAAACTAGAATGACCTGAACATCCATCAGCAGAGATTTTGGTCCAAAGCATTATGGTAAATTTTGTGATAGAATATAATATGAAGTTTCTAATATCCAGAATGTTTCTATGTAAGTCTGGACAGCTAAAACTCAAAACACACATATGGATCCTCCATATTTTCACAATGGTATACCCATAGGATACTCATATGTGGTCATGGATTCACATAATATTCCTGGCACAAAAGTTCATAAGCTGCAATGGTGATCATCTGAGGGAAAAAAAAGAGTAGGTATCTGGGAATTGAGAGAGGAAAAGATAGAAATGTTTATTTTATTTTATCACATATGCCTTTATTTATTTTGTGTGTATATGTTGGTGGGGGCAGGGGGCTGGCTAGGGGAGAGCTTGCAGGAGTTGGTCCTCTCTTCCCATCAATATGGGTCCTGAGGATGGAACTCCAGTAGTCAGGCTTGGCAGCAAGCAGCTTGAGTACACTGAGCCATTTCATAGTCTCTAAAACTTCAGCAAAGAATAAAACTCACATACAGAGCAGGCACTGGTCAGAGCCACAGTGCCTTTGAATGGGAGCTGAATTCCGTCCTGGGTAAGAGTCATTACAGGGCGATGGGATGAGGGCCAGTGAGGGCCACCAGCATCTTAAGAATCAAAGAAATGCCTGTTGACTGTTTGAAGAAAACTAGTGGGGAAAACGGGAAGTGAACAGAGCCGAGACCCTGGAGGTATGGGGAGCCATCTGCAGTACTAAAATTAAAGTCCAATGAGAGCCCAAAATATCTCCCTAGTAGATTCTGAACAGCCTTCTAAAATCACACTGAGGAGCTTTTCTTTGTTTAGGGTCTGTGCCCGTCCCCAAGGCCCCATTTTTTTTTCTGTAAACGTTGCACATTTTCTCAAGGGCCTAAGAGATTCAAGAACATATTTAAATTGTGTTTTCATAGATTTTAGGAGGAAAATGAATTCTAGCAGCCATAAGACTAAATGTCCTTCGTGACAGCAATCTACAATGGAAAGTATCGTTAAGGAAGAGAGGCTTGCTGTCTTTGCAACTGAGAGAAACGTGTTCCTTCCAAAATAGTCCATGCATGACATGATCTAATAAAGCCATGCCTTCAAGCATTGTCTTTTCAAAAAGCAGGGTAACATACAAACAGTACCTGCATCTCCCAGCAATGTTTTAGTCCTGGTAGCACCCACACATGACCATGGGAAATAGATTCTTAGCTATCAATCTAACAGATGTGTGTCCTTTCTAAGGAGCCAAGAGCATCACCATGAAGCTGACTTGCACCCACTAGGACACCTCTGACCCCCCAACCAGCAGGTTCTAACTGCCACAGTACTTACCAGCATTCCAATAGCCCAGGATGTAGACCAGCCTGACTCCTGCCCATCTCTTTATAAACCCCACCCACTCACCTTCACCTGAATCTCACACAGTATGGGACATCACTTGTGCTGGAGACTCCATCACCCATAAACTGAACTGCTCACCATTCAGCAGCCAGTATTCTCCCTGCCTATTCGAGCAGCATATTGAAATCCTGTGAGTAAACTCAAAAAAAAAACACCAACATAATGATCCCATCATGATCGTCTTCTACAAAGGCACTAGCCTACATAGTCTCCCATTTGACTCAAAGCCTACATAGTTAGGAAAACTAAACAGAAATAATCATCAACTTCCATCCTGAAAAAGAACCTGCCAGGTGGTGGTGGTGCATACCTTTAATACCAAAACTGAGGAGGAAGACACAAGCAGATCTCTGTGAGTTCAAGGACAACCTGGTCTACAGAGTGGGTTCCAGGACAGCTAGGGCTGTTACACAGAGAAACCTTATCTCAAAAAACAAACAAACAAAAGAACCCAAGTCCTAGAAAAGGGTGGTGACTGACTTTAAATCCAGTAAGTAAATTCATGGTTCATTAATACAGTCATTCTTCTTGTTTCATGTTTCATTTTAGAATACTGAAGTTACCTACATTCAGCTGTAGCTCAAGAATAACAGGAAATTCTATCAAGAAGCTATTATTTTAAAATTATGGGACAGTCAGTACCCAGGACACACATTGCAGAAGAGAATCAACTTCAACAAGCTGTCCTCTGACCTCTGTATCTGTGCGAGCACATATACATAAATAAGTGTAAAAATCACACGCCATTTGGAGTAGTACAATGAAATATTTCACTGTTGCATTTTGCCCTGCTTGGAATATGAATTGCCTGTGTGCCCAATGGATCTACACTGTAGATGCTACCCACCCATGAATCCCTTAGCAGCTATGGAAGCTATCAAAAAGACTTCCTGCAGTAATATGACCCTGAATTAAGAGAGGGCTGGTGCTGGACATACATCAGTGTAAAGGAGAAATTGTAGAGTTCTTCCTTCCCTTGAGAAAGTTGAGGTACAACAAAATGTTTTGAGAGGAGGCCATATTCACACATGTTCTCATACAAATTACTGTCAGGGGTATTTTGTTTTCAACCCCTTATTCTGCTTTACTTGTAATTAAATGTTATCTTAGATATCTGAGTATAGGAAAAACAGGAGAGCACACACAGTTCAGTACTACCCAGTTTCAAACATCCCCTGGGAATGTCTCCCGAACAGACAGGGTCTCTAACTGAAAGTTCTAGTCTGTCATACTTCATGATGATATGGGAGTCTTTTTATCTCACATGTTTTTCCTTAAAATTATTTTTTAAAACTCAGCTTTTTTGTGTCAGTCTATGTATGTGCTCATGTGTGTATATATAACAGGCTGTTAATGGATGTCTCTCTTCTCACTCTTCACCTCACTTTTTGAGACAGGATCCCTCAAGTGAACCTGGAACCCATCAATTTAAGCCCGAGTTCTCCTGGACCTACCTTCCCAGACTGGAAGTACAATCACCCACCACCATGGCCATTTTTTTAACCTGGGTTCTGCAGTGTTAAACTGAGGTCTTCATGCTTCTGGCAATGCCATATCAACTAAGCCATCTTCCAAACTCTTCCTTTTTTATTTACATTTATTTACTTATTAGATGGCATGTCATGATGAACATGCAGGAGTCATGGGTCTACTTGCAGAAGCCCATTCTCTCCCTCCACCATGCGAGTTCTAAGGCTCAAACTCACTCCTCTAGGCTTGGTGATGAGCACATTTACCCACTGACCTACCATGTTAGCCCTCTCTTTTTATAAAATTATATTTTAAAGTTAATTCTGAAAGGCTTAGTTCCTTAAACTATGAGATATGATCCCACTAGGAGTCACAAAATAATTGGTAATAGGGCTGGTAAGATGGCTCAGCCGGTAGAGTCTTGCTGGCAAACCTTACAGCCTGGGTTCAACCCCCGGACCCATACGGTGGAAGGAGAGAAGACATTTGTTCCCATTGTTCTCTGCCTTCCACACAGGCACCCGTGGCCCCAAATACACACCACATACAAAAAAAAGTTTAAAATTTTTAATTAGTAAAAAGTTTCTAAATTCTGTAACCAAAAAATTAACTTAAAATCAAATGTGTTTTGAATCCTGTATGTTTCCCAACATGTACTTCCATGTTGTGTCTTGAGACATCAATGCTGTATTAGCTTTAAACACATAGCATGGACACTGTGTACTGCATACACTCTCATCACACAATGCCGACGAACTCCGCCTAAAATCCAGATCCGAAACTATGGGATGTTATAAATTGCTGTGTTTTACTGTGTACATGTTTTCCTGGGCTTATAGAAAAACAATGGCTTATTAAGGAAAACAAAGATGTAGTATTTTCCTACTTGCATTCCTTATCATAATTTAAGTATCAAATTTGTATGTCTATGGATTGGACTGTGTTAGACTGTTTAATTTTAAAAATTGTTTGAGTTTGTGGTTGTTTGATGAGAATGCCCCCCATAAGCTTGTGTGTTTGAATATTTGGCTTTTGTTTGGTGGCACTATTGGGGGGGGTTTAGGACAAATGGCTTTGTTGGAGGAAGTACATCACTGGGGGCGGGCTTTGAGAGTTTAAAGACCCAGGCCACTTCCAGCTCACTCTCCATTTTGGGCTTCTGGTACAAGATGTGAGCTCTGAGCATCCTGCTCCAACCACCATGCTTGCCTGTTGTCTCTGCTCTGCTGTTATGGACTGGAACATTGGAACCATAAGTCCAAATAAATCCTTTTTTCCGTACGTTTCCTTGATCATGGTGTTCTATTACCCCAGTCAACAACTGGGGTTGGGATGAGGGCAAAATTTCCATCTATTTCTGCCATTTTGTACTAAGTATTAATGCAAAGGAGCATTTTGGCACTGTGATTACAAAATCAAAATATCAGCTCAAAAAAATGTTGAAAATGCTCTAGATGTCATATTAAATATTCAGCCAAGTTTTAATTTTCTATGTAGAAATAATTAGGGCTAGAGAGATGGGTTTTTGGTAAAGGGTGTATACTGCTATTACAGAGGACATGAGTTCAGTTTCCAGCACCTACATCAGGCTGTTCACAACTGTAACTCTAGCTCCTAAAAATCCAGTGTCTCTGAACTCTATGGCACTGCACTTACAGCTCACAAGTGCACGCATGTGTGCGCAAACACACTTAAATAAGTAAATATTTTAAAATTAATAAAATCATGAATAAATTCATCTCATTGGCATACAAACTTGCTTTTATCTTTGACAGTAAAGTTGTATGTATAGTAAATAATTGCTTTAAGACAAATTTCTTTATGATTTATTCTCAATGTTTGATTCATGGACCTATTTCTTATACCTAGAGTTCTATTATATAGAGTCTTGAGCAAAAAGGGGCCACAAATTGATCAAGGTTGGGAAGCATTCTGAAGCAGTGTTGTTCTAGACCTTGGTCTTGGTCTAGGTCTAGCAACTTCATGCCTTGCCTTTCCACCATCCATCCAAGCTGGAATTTCAGAGTTACTTTGTGACAGGTGGACATCTGATGCAGATTCACTAATGAATGAATTCTACTACTTCCCTAGACACTAAGTTTCAGCTGTGTATTGCTGTATCTATTTTGCTCATTTAAACCCTACCCTCAGCTCCTAAATAGCACCTAGCACAGAGCAGGCTTTGACACAATACTTAATCATAAATGAATCAGTGTCTAAACTCCCCACCCAGACCCTGTGAAAAGCATCCATGTTCCTAGTTTTATTCCTATTGTTAGGATAAGCACCATGACCACAAGCAACAAGAAAGAGTTTATTTCAGCTTGTGGATCCCATCCACTGAAGAAAATCAGGGCAGTAAGTCAAGGAACATGATGACAACAACTGAATCAGAGGCCACAGAGGAACGCTGACTACTGGCTTGTTCTCTGTGGCTTGCTAAGCTTGCTTTATTATACAGCCCAGGACCGGTGTCATCACCCACCAGGTCAGCCGGGCCCTCCCACATCAATCATTAATCAAGAAAATGTGCTAGAGACTTGCCATAGTCAATCTAATAAGACCCTTTTGTATCAAGTTAACAAAAAAAAATAGGATTGCCATGGTGCCATGATGCCCACAACCGTCTCTAAAATCTACCTTCTGGGCTGGAGAGATGGATCATCATTTCAAACTTGTCCCCCCCCCATCCCAGTGCCCGTCACCACCTGTGGCATGTGGGAAAGCTGACCTAGCCCCTCACCAGCTGCAGCACTAGGGAGAGCAGTTCCTGCACCTCGCCTAGGCAGCACAGTGGAGCTGATCCTGTTGACAGGGATGTGAGCGGCTGGCCCAAAGAATGTGAGCATGGGAGAGCTGGCCCTGCCCCTCATCTGCTATATGGTGGTGTGAACAGGGGCGAGATATCCTCCCCTCTCATACCCTTCACCACCTGTGGTTTGTGGGAAAGCTGGCCCTGAGGTCAGGAGAAGGTGGAGCTGGCCCAGCATCTCACCAAGAACAGCACTTGGGAAAGCAGGCCCTGCACCTCACCTAGGTGACACAGTGGAGCTGACCCTGCTGGTGATGGTGCAGGTGAGTTGACCTCAAGGGCATAAGTGTGGGGGAGCTAGCCCCACTTCTCATCTACCATGCAGCATGAGCAGGAAATGGATGTCATCTCCCTTACCCTCTCACCCCTTGCTACCTACAGAACTCAGGACAGCAGGCCCTGTACCTCACCTGGGCACCATGGTAATATCAACCCTGCTGAGTGAGGGCACAGGTGAGCCTGCCCTGAGATTGTAAGAGTGGGATACCTAGCCCTGCACCCCTTGTCTGCCATGTGGTAGCGAGGGAGAGGTAAAGATTCCCTCTCCCCTAGCTCCTTGCTAGCTGAAGCAGATGAGAGAGTTGACCCTGCCCCTCACTAGATACCAAACTAGGAAGAGTGGACCCTGCACCTTGCCTAAACAATGCAGTAAAGTTGACCTCATTGATGGAGGCATGGAGGAGCTGGCTCTGAGAATTTGAGTATAAGAGACAGAACCCTGCCCCTCACCTACCATATGATGGTGTGGGCAAGAAAGAGAAGCCCCCTCCATGCCCCTCAAGGCCTGTGGTAGGTGGGAGAGCCATCCCTGAGGTCACTAGAGTAAGAGAGCTGACCCTGCCTCTCACCAGCTGTAGCACTAGCCAGAGTGGCCCCAACACTTCCACTAGGCAACACAGAGCTGGCCCTGGTGGTGTAGGTGTGGACAAGCCAACCCAAGGATATGAGAGCAAGAGAATCAACCCTGCCTCTTGCTGCTTACTACATAAGGTGACCTAGCCAGGACAGTATTGGAGAGCTTACCCTGGCATTGAGGATGAAGGAGAGCTGGCAGGCTGACCACTCAGACCCAGACCCCGAGCTATGAGTTGGCCCATCTCATTATCCACCCCACCAGCATGTGAAGAGGCTGGTCCTACAGACCCAAAGTTACAGGATCTCCATGACACAGATAACAGGATATCCAAGAGGAGTCCCAGTGAGGGCCCAGTATTGATGATGTAGCAAAAAATAGAGACCTCAAACCAGACCAACAACTCAATGTATTGAATACTTGCAAGTAATAACATATGGACTAAAGGACTGTGTGACTCACTGTGTCACCACACTACAGCTTCCACAATGAGATTTTTTTCTTTTCTTTTAAATTTTGTCTTGTTTCATCCTGGGGGTGGGGTTGTGAGTGTAGAGGGCAGATGGGAAGGGTCTGGGAGATGAGTGGGATCGAGATGCATGCACAAAGAATCAATGAAAAGTTAAATTTAAAAAAAAATATATATTCCACAACAACAACAAAAAAAGTGCATACTTGCAAAGGATCCCAGATCAGTTCCCAGCACCCAGGTAAGGTGGCTCACAACTACCTATAACTACGGTTCATAGGGATCTGACACTACTGATCTCTGCAAGAACCTGTACTCACATGTGCACGCACGCATGCGCGTACACACACACACACACACACACACACACACACACACACACACACACCTCTTAATTAAAAATATTTTTAAATCTACCTTCCAACAACCCCTCCCCAAGCCAGGACAATGAACCCAAAACAGAGTAAGATTACTCCCAAGAAAATCAACTGCTCCCCCGGTTGCACATTGGCTATAGAGGCTGCTGTTTCTCTCGCATCTGAGCTCTTTTCAGACAGCTATTTCAGGTGACACCATTATCATCGGCGGAATTCAATAAAGCGACCTGCTCCCCCCCACCCCGCGCCCCGCCTTGATTTTCTGTGATCAGTCTTACAGCGGGAGGCCATTACCCACTCAAACAACGTTCAATTTCATCTGCATTACCGCTTCAAGAAAACGCGCCAAGGGCTCGCACAAATGGGTGTGTAGTAAATTTAGTCTGTTAATAGGTTCATTCTTTATTAGGTATTTATTTCGGGAGGCGAAGTCCTAATTAGATCAAGTGGAAAAGCTAAAAAGCTGTGGAAACCCACAGAGATTCTAGAATTCGATGGATATTGTTGTCGGCCTTGGGTTTTCTTTCTATTTTCTTTCTTCAGTGGGCTGGAGAAACGCACGCCGCGATTTCCAGCCCCTCGGTTGAGAGCTGGAGGTAAAAACCTAAGGGTCATTTGTGTGAGGAAATCGCATTTGTCTTTCTTCTAAGGCAAAGTTATCTTGGGCCTGGAATCCAGGGGCAAAGTAGCTCCCAGAGCCAAGGGTACGCGATTTACTGCAGCAGAGGAATGTAACAAAGGCGGTGGTCTAGCTGTTTGGCCTGAAGGCACAATCCAATTTTCAGCTGTTTCAAAGCTATTATGTCAAAGGCTGTTTGCATAAACATAATGTTGTTGCCTGGGTAATATCAACCAGGCAGGAGAGGAAACATCTGCCCTCTACTGCCCAAAGTAGAAACAGCAGCCCTGACTCCCCCCCCACAGCAAAGTGCTGAGATACATAAATAAATAAATAAAAATAGATACTAGCCCGCAAAATGGCGGGACACCTCCAGAACTTTCAGTTTGTTTGCTGTTTTTTTCTTTTTCTTCTCGATTTCAAACCAGAAGTGATTATTTGGTTTTGTTTCAGTAGGTTGGGGATGTGAGGAGTTGATTGATGGTGTGGGAATCTGTAAGAAAGCTATTTCCCTTCTGAGAGTTTGTAAAAACATTCCCCTCACACTCTCATCTACCCACCCACACATGCACATATATATTTTTTTTATCATCACATTGATATTTAATATGTTTTTTTACCATAGGAAGGATAAATAGGCAGTGACTCACAGAGGGAAAAAAATCAATACATTTCAGAATGGGCTAAAAATGTCACCATAAAAAAAGTTTAATGTTTATGAGGGCCAGAGTGGAACAGGATGTCTTCTCAGTTTCACACAGAAGTGTACGTGTTTCCTCTGGCCTCTTCTCTCTTTGTCCTTTTCTACTGAGGGGGAAGGGAACCTTGGCTAAGTGCTGTAGTCAACATTTCACACTCGGAGAAAACCATGTGTAGCGCCTGGATGCTCCTCCTAAACACAGATGGGTTTGGGTGAGAAATGACAGAAGCCACTCTGGGCAAGGCTGTTTAGAGTGGGACGCTGCTGGAGGAACGGGGCCCCAGGCTGGGAGGAAGGTCAAGTGTGAACAGGTGGAAGAGGTGTGGAGAGAAAGAACACTGACCATGAGGGCCAACACATCAGATCAGCCCAGAAACAGATGTGGAAGAGAAGACCACATATCCAATGACATTGACCCCAGTTGCCAAGAGCCAATCCCCAGGTGGACTCTGAGCTAATGTTCTGTATCCAGAGGTGTGTCTAATGGCTTCCTTCCAAAATGTCCAAACTAGGTTCATTATTGAACACAAGTTATACCCTGGTATCCAGTAAAGCCATCGCATAAAAACTGAACAGCTGGGGCTAAGGAGACAGTTCAGTCAGGACAGGACTTACCATGCAGACATAAGGGCCTGAGTTTTGATCCCCAGCACCCGTTTGAAGAGCTGGGTACAGCAGCACATTCCAGCTCTGGGGAGGTGGAGACAGGCAGAGGTCAGGAACTCACTGGGCAGCCAGCCTAGGCAAATCAGTGAGCTTTAGGTTCAAGGTAAGAACCAGTCCCCCAAAAAATGTAGAGAACAATTGAAGAAAACATGCACACACACACACACATGCTCACACACCTGAACATGCATACCTACACCACACAAACACACACACACAAACACACACATGCCCAAACACATACACAAAAAAAAAATGAAAAACAAATACATCCTGGAGTTTACAGGCAGAATTTACAACATAATGGAATTTATAGGACAGCAAAAGAGACCAGCATTCATCAGATAAGACAATCAAGTTAATTTAAAAACAGATTCCTTTCAAATGTTAGGGGCTGAATAATACGACCCCATTAAGCAGGGGTCACGTAATTTTAAGTTTTACAAGCAAAGGAAGAGTTAAGCATTGCTAAGCAATACAGGACTTGCCAGTGACATCTTGGATCCTTAGCAGATAGGTTTACTTGCTGAGATTAAGCAGGGTGGGTTCAAATCTTAGACCTACCGGTGGCCATCTGGGTAACACTGTGGCAAGATTCTTCATCTTGTCCTTGTCTGAAATAGGGGGGATGATAATAACAACATCTGCCCTGTGGGGTCATTAGTGAGGATCACACAAGAAAATCTGGTATATCTGAGACACCTAGAGCAGTGCCTGAAATCACGAGTGATCTGTACATGCTGAATGAAATCCCCACCGAGTACCCAAGACTTTGAAGAAGAGAGTTCAAATCCCCACTGAGTACCCATGACTGCGAAGAAGAGGGTTTATGAGTGACGCCCTTATCATCAGTCACAGCTTTAAGATGAACCACACACCCATCCCCATCTACATGTTTGAGACCAGGGCATCTCTCAGAGGCTCTAGTCTAACTAAAGAGTAGGCTAAGTCTGCACATCTACTGGCATTTATTAGCAAAGTCTTGGTATTAGGACTCCTCAGAACTGCACTGTGTGGGAAAAGATAAATAGATTACAGAAGGCAAGGGCTTCTCTGGTTTCTTCCCACATTCCCAGTGGTTTGCCTCACCCACCCACACAGAAACAGAAATCCAGGGCTTTGGTGACCTCATGTCTTCTCAGTTAGTATATTAAAGGATAGAAAGGAAGAATGGAATGGTAATAGGGAGATGACATTTGGAGTCAGGAAAACTGGGCTTAAATTCCATCTCCACCCTTTCCTTACATATGATACTGGTTGAGAAGGTTAGACATGCTAGCCTTCCTTTTTTATTGGTAAAATGAAGTCTATGATAGCATTTTCCTTACAGACATGTTGTAAGAATAAAATATGATAATGGGAAAGGTTCATAATGTAATGCTGCTACAAGAACAGGAGATGCAGTTCAGTGGTACAGTGGGTATCATGTGCAAGGCCTGTGTCCAATGCCCAGAATCAATAAATACGAAAATACAGAAATAAATCCTAGTGTTTGAGTGCAGACTGAATCAAGTCTTCCATAGAATACTTATGCTTATGTTTTGCAACAAACTAGCCCAAATATTCCGTTAGTCCCACTGAATAAATGATGTTTGGAATAACTGACAATTTGCTAATGTCACACAATTTCAAACCAAGTCTGACTGGAGTTGGGCATAGTGTCCTGGAGTTGTTTTTTTGTCATGAACTTCTCAGTGGTTCAGACCATTTTGTATTTCTGATGTCCTGAATTTGTGAGTAAAACTAAGCAGGATGAGACACTGTTCTCACCTTCATGGAGCATTTAATTTTATTGTTTAGACAAGATGTGGACACTTGTTGAGTTATTGTTCTCATCTCCACAGTATTCAACTTTCTCCCTCACATTTGATTTCCAAAAGCCCTATTTCCGCTACTCAATGTTAACATTATTTACCATCAAAACATTAGTTAGGAATTCCAAAGAGTATCAAGCTGATTAGGATTAGATGTGAAATTATGCACTGTCCACTCTGAGTAAGAGCTTGCCACAGACACTTGGTGTTTTCCGCCTGCCATCCAGACATCCTTCCGTACTTACCAGCATTACAACTTTACTCTGGAGCCTCCAACTCTCGGTGAACATGCTTTGAAGAGAATTGATTCTACTCCAGGCTGTGATCAGAGAGTGTAGAGAGAACTAATGTTGACTTAGGCATGGCCAATCAAACAAGGGATTCTCTAATCTAAGCAATTGGTTGGGAGATCAGAATATTGAAAGTTTGTCTGAGGCTGGTAAGAAAACACCATCATGATTTCTGTTTGGTTGGATATCAGTAAGGAGTTTCCAGGATGTTCTGGTTTCCTTTCTGTTGCAGTGATAAAACCCTCTAGCCAAAAGCAATTTAGGGGAGGAAAAGGTATATTTGGCTTACACATTCAGCACACAGTCCATCATTGAGAGAAGTCAGGGGAGAAATTCAATCAAAAGCTTGAAAGAGAAACTATAGAATCCCTCTCTCTCTCTCTCTCTCTCTCTCTCTCTCTCTCTCTCTCTCTCTCTCTCTCTCTCTCTGGCTTCCTCACAGGCACATGCTTAGCTTGCTTTCTTACACAGCCAAGGACCACCTGCCTAGTGATGGTGATGCCCACAGTGGGCTAGGACCACTGCATCAAATTAACAGTCAAGACAATCTCCCCACAGACATGCCTACAGACCAATGTGATAAAGATGGTAATCAGTTAAAACTCCACTCTGCTGATTTTAGCAGGCATCAAGTTGATAATGCTAAGTAGGACATAGGCCATCGTAAGTAACCTGGGAATGAAGCCAGCAAGACAAGAGGCAGATATGAAAAATGGAAAGAAACCAAGTCCTCGTGACATCTGTTGAGCTGGTGGTCATGACAGTTATGAAGCAAACCATGAGAGAAAGAAAAATGTTTCTTTTTCCATGCAAGTCCCTTCTCTTTTTAATCTGGTCTTTATTAGAGATGTCTCCTTTTCAGCCAAATCAAGTGCTTGTATTATTAATTGCAGTTACTGACTATATGCACTCTCCTCCATTTATTATACCTGAGAAACAATCTCTCCAGAGTGGATAGTAGTCCCCAAAAAAACAAAATGAACAAAAGCTTACAGAAAAATCTGAGATTAAGCCAAACAAACCCCACAAATTTGACTCCAACCATGTAAGGCATAATGTTGACCTCAACACCCAATAGGTATCCACTCCTTCTCTGTCGATTCCATGAGGTCACTGAAGAACAAGACTTGATAAGCAAGTTGGATCAAAAGGAAGCTAATTTGTTAGCCCCAAAGCAACTAAGTTGAGAAAAGCAAATGCTAAAACATCTTCCTTTATGGGACAGTAGGACCCTAGAGAAATTCACCTCATGTTTTTCCTTCTGGTATTGTTTTTTTCCCTTTCCCTCCTCTGTATTCAAATACCAAGCTCTGTGCTTTCTTGCTCAAGTAATGTAAAACTGACTCTTCTCTGGACTTTGTCTTCAAACACCTCCACTGGTAATGGAAACTGTTAGCATGTGGCTATTTCGTTTTTGGACTCCTCCAAATAATTTTAAATATTTGAACCAGCATTTGACCCATGGGAGATTACTCATAAAAATCTGGATTTTTCTTGAAAAATTAGAAGATCCAACAACCCAAAGCAACATGGATGGCATAAGCCAGAAATTATAGCCTCCTCTAGTCAGACCAAATGTTCTCTAGTGCATTTGAGCTCCTACCTAACTGCATGACTCACACCTACCTAACCTCCACAGCCATTTGGGTTTGCAATTCTTAGCCTTACCCTATGGAGGACAGTATACCAAGAGTCCTGAAGAGATGGGAGTAGATGGTAAAATTGCTCTAATGGAACCAAGAAGAGAAAGTCTCTAAAGACTAAGAAGGTCCTAGAGACTAAGAAGGGACGCTAAGAGACCTTTGGAGCCAATGAGAGCAGAAGGCCAACCGGACTGGCAGTTCCACAGAGACGGTACAACTTGAGCCAAGAATGGCAATGGAGATCTCTGCTTTGACAGTGACTTTGTTTCCGTTGTGGCTCAAAATACAAGAAAGCAGGAACCATACCAGATGATCTGCACTGATGGACATCTTAAGCAGTCAAGGCACACTGATGGTCTTTACGCTAGGGCCCTCCCAAGTCCTGTGACTCTATTGTAGATCCCCTTAATGCTTCTGGAGAGAGAGAGAGAGAGAGAGAGAGAGAGAGAGAGAGAGAGAGAGAGAGAGAGAGAGAGAGAGAGACTCTCAAGGACTAAGCAGGATTCAAATTCTAGCCTAACAGGGATGTGAGGCCTTGAGTTGTTTGAAGAAGAAAAAAAAAAACAGTTTCTTAAATACATCCGACTAAAAGCTGCTGCTACATTAGAATTCTCTAGAAAGTACAATACTGCCTCCCCATATACACACACACCCAAAAAAAAAATCTCTTTTCCCTGTTTGGATTTTTGTTTGTTTTCTTTCAGTGTTCTTGGGTGGCTTTCAGCCGATGGTCATTCCTGTTTGCACTGTTGCTATGACTACCACAACCTTGACCTAGAAAGGCCTACACTTGACAGTGTCTTTAGACTCAGGATGTTTGGCCATTCCTGTTTCTCTGATGGGGACACTATGAACCAGAGATGGAGCAGGGTCAACACATTCCTCGCATGCTAGAAGGCGGCCAGATGAGAGCTTCTCAGCTGGTAAGAGCTCAGCTGAGGCAAGTGTGCAGAATGGGTGGGAAAGTGGCCCTCTGGGAGCTCTCCAGAGCACAAATCTATCCTCTGGGGACTCGGGAGCCAGTGTCTCCACCTGGCTGTCAAGGGCACCAGCTTTCATATGGAAAAGACCAAGTTGAAATCAAGGCTCTGCCCCCTGCTCTTTCTTACTTAAGAAGCCTCAGCACCCATCTCTCAGTTTTATCAGAGAGATTCTGGGAGATCCGGCATAAAGTGTATCTATGCTTATTCACAGTAAGAACCTAACTGGAGGTTAGTCTTTAAAATAAAAATCATTGTTATTAATGGGAAACAGCCCAGGCACCCTGGGAATTCAGAACCCGAATAATGAAGGCAGCTAAATCAACATCTACCCAGTGACTTCATCTATAGAACATACATTTAAAAAAAGAACAACAGACCCGGTGCCAGCGTGTGGCCACTCCAGACTTGGCCCAATCCAAAGTAAATACAGATTTGCCCTTCTCTGCCCCAAGAGGCAGAACTTTCTTGTGCTCAAGGAAAATGGAGGCCACTATCCTACAGGCTTACACGTGAAAGGAGCGGGGCAAGGGCAGCTAACAGTTGTTCCAGAGAACAAAAAGGAGCCAAGCAAAATTACCCAAGTCAAATCTTCCAGGGGAAGCAAAGAGTTAGACCAGAGCAGCAGACACAGCTGTGGAGACCTAGGTCCCCATTTGGCCTTTTGTTAATCTCTTTGCTGCTGTATTAGAGTATATCCTCCTGGCTGAACACCTAATATTTCATGTTGTCCTTTCCATGCCCATGGTCTCAAAGTAAGCTATGTTCTGTCTGAAGTAACTTTAGGCCCTCTGAACCTTCAGGTGACACTCCTGCCTCCCATTTAAACCTGCTGAATGTTCCCGTCACTTGAGACTTTGCCGCCTTCTCACTAGTCTGGGGATTTAATTTCTTCAAAAGTATTTCAAGAAGCAAAGGAGGTTGTGTCTTCATTCAAATCTAGATTTAAACAGGCTTTTCGTACTTCTATGAGCAATTGTGACAGTAGGCTTGCCTCCAGAGTGACTAAATTAACAATGCTAAGTGGTTACAGCTGGGGTTCCAGTTCAGTTGCCAACTGGAAGATGACCCATAAACGCAAGGCATGAACTTCATCAGTATAGGAGTCACACACCAGGACAGTGTGTCCTACAGTTCTGCCTAAGCCCCTAAGCTAAGCCAAGTCCCAGACAGAGCGACTGTAGAGAAAGCCAAGGAGAGAAGTGATGAACTATGGGCAACACCACTGGTAAAGTCACTTGGCCTTTGTGTCTTGCACCATGCAAACATCTATGGGATACCAGAGAATCTCCTTCAAATCAACATCCAAGATCCCCTAAAGGCCTTTATTTCTTTATAACATCATCTGGGATGTCTCAAGCCTCTGTGATCTAAGTAGAATTGCCTCAAAATTCCAGTCCTTGGGTTGTGGGGAAAGTTTTACATCTCCTAGAAATGCCTGTGTTTTCCTGGAGTTTAGGCTCATCTCTCCATTAGCTGGCTCCCAAGTCCAGAGGAAAAATGCTACTAAGGGATCCAGGCAGGAAGTTCAAATCTCTCCTCTGGTTAAATCTTCTCAGAAAGTACCTGATGTTTGAGAGAAAAAAAAAAATAACACATGTTCTCCAGCAAGCCAACTTAGACCCCATAGCCAATGACTTCTTTCAACAGACCCTCTTGGTTCAGCATTGCTACCCATGACCTTGCACTTCATATAACTGACTGCTTCTCCAGCACCAGTTACCCCAGCCTTGAGTGTGACAGTTGTACTGCTAGTGTGATTGTGTAACTTAGTTCATAACACACTAACAGAATGAAAGTTTAAGATTCCAGCTCTAATTCCTATCATAGCTGAGTTGAATGCTTAGCACCAACTCAATAAAAGTACACTTAAAAGAGAAATGCCCCTTAGGTTTGATCTTGGTGTCGGGGGAGGAGATCGGAATAAATGGTAAGGAGGTATGGAAGTAACCACTTGCTTTCTCATTGGATTTAAGCATGAGAAATACATGCTTGGGACGGTAAATCTAGCTGAGAACCACGGTTGTCAAGCCCAGGATCCCCAGGGGTGAACATACTCCTATCATTCTGCTAAACGGACACAGCATCCAACTGTCCTGTAGGATGAGTGCAGCTTTCAAACCTCATCAGAGAAGTTTCTTTGTTCAGTGAATGGTAGCTTAGGCAGACATTGGCAACTCATCCAAGGGCACAGTGTCAGCCACAAAGGGACATCTATATCATACCCTCTCCAAGGCTCAGAGACCATGGCGGAAGAGAAAGAAGAAAGATTTTTAAGACGCAGATGTCAGGGAGGATCTGAGCAAAACAGTTTTTCTAACACGATCGCTACATGCATGAACTTGCAGCAGGTATGTCAGCCTACACATGCTCAAGGCCTGTGACATGGAGTGTGAAGAGGTTCTGAACCCCACCACTCATGAACTGAGTAGCTATGGACACTTGGAAGCTTCAGGAAGAGGGAGGAGTCAGTTTTATTTAAGGATGTGGTTACTGGTAGGTTGACCATGATTCAGTGGATGGCTCTGCATCCAGGAGTATATGGGCAGTACAAGTTGGATCCCTTGGTTTGGGGTGTGTGTGTGTGTGTGTGTGTGTGTGTGTGTGTGTGTGTGTGTGTGTGTTTAAGAGGACAAGAAGATTGAGAGGGCTAAAGAGGTAGGAATGGATCTGAGAGGAGTTGGCAGGGGGGATGGGGATTTAGAATTAATATATTCAAAATACATTTCCTAAGAATCTAATAAAAAATAAAAATTGTAAAGGTAAGTGGATGGCAGTAAACCTTTGGAAGGAATCTAGATTCAGAGTCCTTCCCAACCTTCATTTAAATTAATACTGCAAATAAAAAATAAAATAAAAATTAATTGTCACAGATCATGGAGTGCCTGCCCATGGAAAGACCTTGGGCAGACACCAAAGGATGTGTAAATGAACCCATACTTTGTGTGTCTTAGGTCAGAATAAAATTATAAATGTGTTTTTTATGATGCCATGATATAGCCATTTTTTCATCAACTACACAACTGCCCCTGTCATATCAAATTAGAGGCACTCTAAATCTTAACAATTCAAACTTGACAGGCCCAGATGGTTTCTCAGAGCCCATACTCTTAACCAGGAATTTATGGACAGGCTAAAAACAATCCGAGAAATCCCTTCAGATATATTCAAATCATTGCTTCCGCATGAGAGCATGCAGCGTCTGCATTTCAGCTTCTAGGTTGCTGCCTTCACAGGGTGACCAGTCACAGCCATCTGCTTGTGACTATCCCGGTTTCCCCTGGAAGTCCTACATGGTACAGATGCCCAAAAATCCCAGTTAACTGGGTGGTTGTTAATAGTAGTGTAAGGTTGCCAGATAAAATGCAGAATGCAAAGGTGAATTGGAACTTCAGATAAATAATGAGTAACCTTTAGTACAAGTATTCCCTGATCTATTGTTAGAGTTAATCTAGGCATGCTGGCACACAGCTGTGATCCCAGAACTCGGGAGGCAGAAAGGCCATCACAAGCTGGAGGCCAGCCTAGCATACATAGTGAGTTCTACAATAACCAGGGCAACATAGCATTTAGACCCTGTCTAAATAAAAATGAACTATTTCCTGTCTAAAATTCTTGTTTAAGGACTGAAGAGATGGCTCAGCAGTTAACAGCACTTACTGTTCTTACGGAGGACCAGGGTTAGATTCCTGGAATCCACATGGCAGCTCACAACTGTCCCTAACTCCAGTCCCAGAGGATCTGATGCCTTCTTCTGACCTCTGCAGGCACCAGACACACACATGGAACACAGACAATCATGCAAGCAAAACACTCACACACATAAAATAATAAATCTAAAAATAATTCACATTTAACTTGGTATCTTTTATTTTTATTTCAACAATCTAACTACCCTGCCTAATATAGTAATAATAGGAATAGTTTATTAATAACAGTGGCAACAACAGTAACCAGTAATTACTGAATGTTTCCCCTGGGTCACACATTTCTTAATCCTAACTCCATCACAGCAAGTTTGGACTGGCACTATTTCCCCTCTATGTATGTGGTGAATAAGAGTTAAAGAAGTCATATGGCTTATCCGGTATCATATCGTGAATGGCGAAGGTCAAGTGAAATCCACTAAAATCTGCCCTACAAAAGGAGAAAGTTGGGGCTGCTGAGATGGCTTCCCAGGTAAAGGCCTCTGCAGCTAAGTCTAATGACTTGAGTGTGATCCCCAGGACCCACATAGTAGAAGGGGAGAACCAGCTCCACAAAGTTACCTTCTGCTCTCCACAGGCACATAGTGGCATGCACATGGCATCCATCCCCTGCCAACAGACACACACACACACACACACACACACACACACACACACACACACACTTGAAAAACGGAGGGAAAGCTATGCCTCAAAATGTCAAATGTGTGTTTGCCACCTAGATTCTCCTTCCCACTCTTGAACTCAGAAACTCCTCCTGAGCCCCTGAGCATCCCCTCAGAGCTGTGCATGGAGGCTTACAGACACAATGCACAGCCTCACTGCTTGACCAGCATCCTGTTTCCCAATCTCTGTTCTCACTCCCCCACTTTTCTCACAGGCGTTATCAGGCTTGCCCTGAAGATTCTCAGCCCACGGAGTTGACAGCGGCTCCAACACCAGCTGAAATCATTTACCTCCCAAAGCAGCTTCCTCTTCCCCTGAATCTGTTACCATCGTGACCAAATATCCTGTAGTTTGTTCTGGGACCCACACGGAGGTGCCTGACTGCCTGGAACTAAGGAAGTACAAGGCTGCAGGAAGCACCATGCTTTAAAAAAAAAAAAAAAAAAAAAAAAAAAAAAAAAAAAAAAAAGGAACATCTCTGGAAAAAGCAGGAAGAGCTGATCACCTACCACTCCAGCAGATCAACATTTACTTCTGAGAAAATTATGTGTGTGAGAAGGGAACTGAATAGATGACTCAGTGGTTAAGAACACTGACTGCTCTTCCAGAGGACCTAGATTTGATTCCCAGCACCTACATGGTGGCTCACAATTGTCTCTAACTCTAGTTCCAGGGAATCTGGTGCTGTTTTCTGGCCTCTGGGGGGCACCAGACATCCAAATGGTATAGGCATCTATGTAGGCAAAATATCCATACACATAAATGTGTGTTTGTGTGTCTGTCTGTCTGTCTGTCTGTCTTTCAGAGACCAAAGGAGGATGTTGGGTGTCTTCCTGAAGCTTGCTGTTTCAGCTAGGCTGGATGGTCAGTGAAATCCCAAATCTGCCTGTCTCCATCCTCAAATGCTAGGATATAAGTACATGCAGCTAGCCCCTGTTTTTCACACAGATGCTGGGGATCCCAATTCAAGTTATGCTGGTACAGCTAACTTTCTTATTCACTGTACCATCTCCCCAGCTCCAACACAGCTCTTTGGTGAGTATTTTCTAATCTGATCCTTAGGAAAACCTGGGACACGACCCATTGTACAGCCATGGAAAACCAAACCACAGTACTATCCAATAATTGCCCAAGTTGCACAGTTGTGAGCCACAGAGCTAAGCCTACCAACTGTGTCTCCCCGTAAAGCAAGCTGAGAAGTGTTTGATGTCCAGGGCTCTTGTGGTTTGAACAAGAATGGCTTCCATAGGCTCATCTATTTGAATGCTTAGTCCTCAGCTGGTGGAACTGTTTGGGAATGATTAGGAGGTGGCCTTATTGGAGGAGGTGTGTCAATGGGAGTGAGCTTTGAGATTTCAAAAGCTCCTGTCACTCCCAGTTTGCTCTCTTTGCCTCCTGGGTGTTGTTTCAAGCAGTTCTCAGCTACTGTTCAAGCACCATGTTCGCCTGCCTACTGCCATGCTCCCTGCCATGGCGGTCATTGGCTATAATCTCAAATTAAACTCTTGCTTCTAGAGGCTGTCTTGATCATGGTATATTACCACAGCCATGGAAAAGCAACTAAGAAAGCTCTGGAAATTGGACTGCTTGAATCAAGACCCTGAGGCTTATCCGCAGGGCCCTGGTTCAAGCAGTGATATTGAAACTTATCTCCCTGGTTTATAAATATGGTTCAGCAATTAAGAGCAAGTACTGCTCTTCCAGAGGACCTGAGTTCAATTCCAAGCACCTACATCAGGCAGCTCACAACCACCTATAACTCTAGCTCCAGGATATATATATCTCCAGCTTCTGCTGGTACCTGCACTCACTTGCATACATCCAGACACAAACACATACACATGATTAAAAATAACAAAAACCTTGAGGCCATACATTTGAAGCAGGCAGCATACAACTGGTGCTTAGAAAGGATTCACTAATGGAGACTATCCTCACTGCATCCTATTGCTGAAACTATTAGTGTAGAACCAGGTTTCTGCTCCGACATCAACCCCCCAACATTGGAAAGATCCCCCCTCATGTCCTTCTTCAGCTGGGAATGTAGCTCCATGGTAGAAAGATTTCCTGCATCCAAAAAAAAAAAGAAAGAAAGAAAGAAGAGAGGAGAGAGAGAAACAAAGAGAGAGAACGACACAGGAGGAAGAGGAGGAAGGATGGCAGATTGCTCATCTAGGACACCCTGAGTCTGATCCTAGTTCTGCATAAAACTGTGTACTGTGGAACATACCTGTAATGTCAGAACTTGGGAAGTGGTAGCAGGAAGTTCAAGGTCATCCTCGGAAACAAAACAGAGTTCACAGCCATCCTAGGTTATTTGAGACCCTCTCTCAAAAGAATGACAACCTTTAAAAGCCCTTCTTTGTTCTTATAATTCACCAGCTAACTATCATCGATAGCTTTCCCTAAATATTTGTAAAAAGCTCCATTTCACGGACTCACTAATCATTGTAAAACTGTAGAACTTTGAAGTGAAAACCAAAAGAAGCTCCATTTTCAGTCAGGTAGAGTGATGCACGTCTGTAATCCCAGCACTTAACAGGCTAAGGGCAAGAAGATTACAGCAAGTTGGAGACCAGCCTCCACTACACAGTAAACTCAAGGCTAGCCTGGGCTCTACAACAAGACTCTGTCTGAAAAAGAGAACAAAACTAAAGCTCCATTTTCAGCGTTTGTTCTCCTGAGTGCCGCAGTCTTCTGGTTCTAATCCATGCCCTCCTGGGCTTCCTCCCTTAGCTGACAGTTGACTGCATCCATCCCAGTGATGCTGCTCAAGCCAGAACAACTTCAGGTGAGTCGAGGTTTACACAGAGGTTCCCCTGACTCCACCCCACTGAGCGATGCACAGAGACTGGATCGATTTTGTTCACATCACCATTTCCTTTGGTATCTGATTAACACAGATGCCTCATGAAATCCGCCCAATTTATTAAGTGATCAGCATCAATTCTACCCTTCCTTGTTGCTCAATTATCTGACATAAACCACCCCGTGTCCTCATACTGCCCTTGTAAACCAGATTGCATTCTGGGTCTTGGTTGGCAGTGATTTTTAATACCTGCATCATAACCCTAATTTTTAAAAGTCTACAGACTATTTTGCAACCGATTTCCGAGAGAGAGGTGTCCTGAATCAAGGAGTCCAAGAAGGGGAAGGAACACCAGACCAGAAGCCAATGGACCTGGAGAGCAGCTTGGCCATCCAGCAGCTGTGCATCCTTAGGAGCAGAAAGGGCATGGGGCATTTGAACAGCTGCTGCCACTAGCGGCATGCTCTATATTAAGCTCTTCTTACAGATTGTTTTTAAATGAAATTTCTTTCCCAAGAAGTTATCTCTACTCAAGTTCTCAAAACTGAATGCTTGAAGATCTTGAACATTTGACTCAAATCACACCCACTAGAAAAGCCAAGATTTGAACCCATGTCTGTTGGCCAGAAAGTACAGATTTGTCTCCATTTTCCTGCCACCACCAACTAGCCTCTTATGAGAGGGTGATTTAAAATACAGGGGATGGGGCCGGGCGGTGGTGGCGCACGCCTTTAATCCCAGCACTCGGGAGGCAGAGGCAGGCGGACCTCTGTGAGTTCGAGGCCAGCCTGGGCTACCAAGTGAGTTCCAGGAAAGGCGCAAAGCTACCCAGAGAAACCCTGTCTCGAAAAACCAAAAAAAAAAAAAAAAAAAAATACAGGGGATGGAAGGGATGTCTCAGTGCACAAAGCAATTGCTACCTAAGTTTAGCTGAAATAGTAAAGTAAAGCACATACTCTGAGAACATGAGGACCAGGGTTCTGATCCCCAATACCCACTTAAATGCCAAAAACATGACAGCCACCAGTATGCCAGCACTTGGAAGACAAAAATGGTGGGTTCCTGGAGCAAGCTAGCTAGCTCAATTAGCCAAATTGGCTAGTTCTGGGTTCAAATGAGACACTTGGCCTCAGCACATACATTGATAGGCAAGCAAGGAAGACACCAGCCTCTGGTCTCCACACACTGTACATGTGCATATACCCACACAGGTGTGTCCGCACAGGAGAATACACATGCATACTCACACACCATCTATGGAAAAAAATACTTTGATAAAATTTTGTTTCTTTCCATCGGTCTATCAGTCCATGAGACCACTTAGCCTCACTTGAGTCAGATCATACCATCAATCAAAGCCCTCCTTTTCTTCAGGAGGAATGAGGAGGTCAAAGAGATGGTGCCTTTTACAGTTTCAGTCCCGTGACGTGGTGGCAATGTGCTGAGGTTCACTAGAGAAAGAGAAGCTATTCTGACACCCTCAAAGCAGCAGCCAGTGTGCTCAGGCAGCCATCCTCACAGTATTATCAATCTGCCACATTAATATGCTAATTGTGAGGGAAGGTATGTGGAACTAATTCCATGTATCTAGGGAGTAAAGGCATCCAGGTGACACCCAGATACTAAGGCACTGAAAGCAGTGTTACGGTGTGACTTTTGAGGGTGTCGGGGCTGGGCACCAGTGGAAAAGTATCCTCCATTCCGACTCCTTCATGGGTCATTCATTCCAGACAGTGTGACAGAAAGCAAGCTCCTCTCCCCACTTCGTCCTGGTGTTGGCATACCCCAGTGCACGGACCACATTGGCAGCCTTCTCCATCCCTTCAGGGACCCATCAGAAAGCAATAACCCTGATGCCTTGAGGGTGGGTAAATACGTTGCTCTCCCAATCCCCACCCAGCTTTGAAGGATTGGCTGGCTTGAATACGCCGGGCAGGAAGAATCTTAACTAATTGAATCTTCTGATAGAGGACAAAATCTGTGCCATCTGGGGTGTGATGATCTTAGAGAAGCTGCCAGCCTGTGTGGGATCCAAAGGATTGGTGGCATGTTGTTGATGACTTCAGGGGACTTTAGCACATCTGCCAGAATGGAACTTAAAGTTGAACTTAATAAATGCAAACTTGTCCCTTGCATCTAGACCCGTGTGCAGCCTGTGAAACAAAATACAGGCTTACACTCACGTGTGTTTTTGTGTGCATGGCTGTACCTACAAGGTGTGGGAGCCAGAGTACAACCTTGGATGCCATTCTTCAGATGCCATCCACTTTTTTTTTTTTTTAAACAGTATTTCTCTCTGGTGTTGCATTTGCCGAGTGGACAAGATTGGCCCAGGGATCCCGCTGTCTCTGCTTCTCCAGTGCTGGGATGACAAGCACACACTCTCCCACACACACAGCCTTTTGTATGTGGGTTCTAGGGATCAGATTCGGGACCTCTTGCTCACCAGGCAAGCACTTTCCAGCTGAGCCGTTTTTCCAGCCCTTGTGCTTGCATTTTTCCCCCACATAAGGGCATTCTTAGCTTCCTCCTTTTGTGTGAGTCCTTTCCTAAGAATGAGCTACATATATTATCAAAATAAAAAATTTTAACCAGCATGGTTTAAAATGCAGGGTCCTCCAAAGCCCTTCTGCCTTATGCCCCAAGCCACCTACCCACCAAAATATAAATACAGTGTGCCGCTGTTCACACTGTATTCTCTCTTGAACTCTCTAATATGGGAACATGGTGTAGTAGGTGTATTAGCAGAGAAGGCAAAGATAGAGCCACAGAGGAAGATTACGAGTGAGGGATTTGCTAAGGAGCTGTCCCCAGGAGAAATTGCTAAGGCAGATTCAGGAAAAAGGAAGCTGATGCCTGATTTCTGGCAAAGTTCCCCCCCCCCCCAAATTCCCATGGAGAGGCACTTGAACTGATTCCTCAGGGAATCTAGAATGTAACTCTCTGCTCCCAAGTCTCTCTCCACTGCAGGCAAGGGAGCCAACCTTCTGTATTCCTGTCAAGGCAGCTCATTGTTCCCGAAAAGTTGCTTCCGGTTAATAAAGCCTGTATATGTCTAACTGAGAATTTGGGCAAAGTCACTCCAGGAGCCAAATAGAGTCCTTCAAAAGACAGGTGGAAGCAGGTCATAGAGTCAAAAACCACCAGAAGAGGGGATGGGAAATAGATCCAGAGGGACCTGCAAGGAGCCTCGTAGGGTCTGCTACAAACAGGAGGCTGCAAACAGACACCTGCACTGGGTGGCTTAGTTTCTTTCCCTGTGGCTACGAAAAAATACCCCAACCAAAGCAACTTGAAAGAGAAAGGTCTTCTTTTTTGCTGTGGGCCGCAGGAATATATCATAAGAACTCAGCTGGTTATGGCAAAGTCACTACCTGGAGGGATCAGGGAATTCCTCCAGAGGAAGCCAAATCCCAAGGAGTTTTTGGTGTTACTTGGCTTGTTATATATCAGCTGTCTTCTGTTATGAAAATCATGTGTGCCTTCATAGTTTTCCCAATTGACTTTTCCCTAAGAAGGGCTAACAGTGTGGACTGGTCACTCTCTGGACATACACATTCCAGGTGCGTGGAGAACAGCCTCAGGAAAGGCTTTCTCTGGAATCAGATATCTCCCTTGGCCACTTTCAAGGACTAGCAGTAATAACAGTCCACATGCAAGTCTCCTGATTTAAGGTAAATTCCACAAGGAGACACCACCTAGGTCAGGTGGACGTTAAGTAATAGCTTTACACAATTCAGCTTGGACCCTCCTTTCTTACAGCCTTGCTGACTTTATAAACCTCTAACTCCTTACCTAACCACTTCTAGGAACCTTCTGCGCTGGCAGCTATGCTCAGCCAGAACCCCAGTTCAAGCCTCCCTGTAATTATCATCATTGGCAGCATCCGGCCAGGTCCATCCCCAGATGGAGGAAAGTACCTTATCAGAGATACCTCTGTACTCTCTAAGAACAGACTTAAGCATCCAGGCTACCCATTTGAGAAGGCCTGGTGGATGTGCCAATTAAGCTTTACTTCCTGCTTTTCCAAACCTTAGCTCTAGTTCCAGATCTCCCTTTAAATATCACCAGAGGCATCTAGCTGTCCACAGGTTGCCTAGCGACTGAGCACACTTTCTCCCACCCTACAGAAAGACGGCAGATAGCTTGGACAGATAGGAGCCACAGGAAAAAAGACGACGGTTTTTTTTTCTCCCATTGACCTAGCAACTTATAGATTCTTAACATTTTCTACTAATCACGTTTAAGAGTTTAATAGTTGAGCACATAAGATCCCTCTTCTTAGATATTACCCGAATTTAGCCTTTAGTTAATTCATTTCCCCATTGGTCACTTCCCTTTGGGCTTGCAAATGATAATTAACGGTTATTGCCTCTCAATGTGATTCTTATCACCCCTCCGTTTGACCCTGGAAGCCTGGCTTTATATACCAGGACTTCCAGGGCATGGGTCGGAGAAGAGAAAAGAGAGTGGAAGAACTAGACAGGTAAGAATTTGAGAGGAACAAACTGAGATAGGGAAGAACTAGGTTGTAGGGCTAGAAGAGAGTACCAGAGGAACGAGATGGAAGATGAGGAAGAGTCAGATGGGGAAGTACTAGCTGGGTAAGAACAAGATGAAAAGGACCTAGACGAAGCAGAATTAAGATGAGAGAATTAAGATAGAACTTAGAGGAAGCAGTAGATAAATACAGAGAGAAATCAGGCAAGAAAGAAGCTAGACATGAGAACAGAAGTGAAGCTGTGTATGAAGGATGTTATGCCAGAGGAATTAAAGCAAGTGGACTATAGAGCTCGGTGTGCTGGGATTCTATTTCCTGAAAATAGTCCTCGCCATTAGTAGTTCTCTCTCCTGAGCCCCTGGGATGTATAATATTAAGGCTGGTCCCTCTAATATTATACAAGACTTTTTCTCATCCTTCAAGGTGCAGTCCATCATGGCAGGAAGTCAAGCAGGAGCCTGAAGCAGCAGGTCACATTGCCCCCACAGACAGGAAACAAGATAGCAATGGACGCACACTGCAGCTCTGCTCTTTTCTCCACATATACAGTCCAGGACTCAGCCAGGGAATGGTGATACCCACAGTGGGTGGGTCTTCCCACATTAAATAACATAATCGAGATCATCCCCACAGTCATGCCCATAGGCCCATCTCTTTAGTGATTCTAGATTCTGCCAAGTTAACACTAACCAACACAGTGGATTCACCTAAAACAACCAGGCTAACTTACAATAGAGCAGAATCTAAGGAGGAGACAGACTTCTCTTTGAAAGCAAGAACATGGATATAAACTCGCCATAGCACTGGAGAATCAGACAGGCAGAGTTTGATGTCAAAACTATAATGAGTTCAAACACGGAGACTCATCTCTTATCACTCATGCAACAAACTTTTCTTGAGTCTTCATGTCAGATGTCAGACAAAACCTCTAATGAAACAGTGAAGGTACCAGTTCTTAAAGGGCTTCTATCTGGTGGGGGAAAACATGTGAAATCCAGTAAACCAAACCAGGTAAAGTCAAACACTGTCAAATGCTGAGGCAATAATACAAAGGAATGGCAAAATAAACAGTGATGGGGTGAGGTGGGGGCTGCTATCCAAAGGAAAGCCTTTCCTAGATGTCCTTTGAACAGACTTGAACGAAGTGGGAAAGATGCCCATACAAAAATCTACGTTGTATTTGAAAGCATCAATGGAAGTTTCATGTGGAGGACACACTGTTGATTGTCTGCCATGGAAACAGAAGATTTTCCCAAAAGCCAAGAGGTGATGCATGGACATTCAACTTTGGTAACAGCAGCCTGAGGATTTGAGCTACTATGGCGGGTTCCTAGCATGCATGCTTGAGCTACAGTATACGGGAAAGAGCCAACTGCAAGCCGCACATTACACTGTGTGGTAGATTTAGCCTTTGCTAGTACAAAAAAAAAAAAAAAAAAAAAAAAAGGAGGAGACAGTGAGAAGATATCAGAGACACCAGACCCAGAGCAGAAGGGTACCACCCAGACAGAGCGTTTGGAAGAGGTTATGGGATCCTAAAGCTGCTTTAGGGTGTGGCTGTCCTCATCTCTTAACTTGCCCATTGGTACACTTCAGAAAACAGCCAGATTCACCAGCATCAAATCCATACTCAATTGTATCAACAGTGTAAGAACCTTGAACTTGGGATAGAGAAGATAGCTCAGGCAGTAAAGCAATTGTCACACAAACAGTGAGGACCTGAGTTCAGATTCCCAGCACCCACATAGGATGCCAGACTTACATACATACATACAGAGAAGAGAGAGAGAGAGAGAGAGAGAGAGAGAGAGAGAGAGAGAGAGAGAGAGAGAGAGAGAGAGAGAAGCAAAAATTCTTTTGGCTCCAGTGTCTTATCATTTCCAGAGCCCAAGTTCAAACTTATTTAGGACAGTGGCTCTTAACCTTCCTACTGCTGTGACCCTTTAATACAGTTCCTCTTGTTGTGGTAACCCCCAACCATAAAATTATTTTCATGGCTATTTCATAACTGTGCTGCTGCTGCTGTTATGAATCATAATGTAAATATCTGTATTTTCTAATGGTCTTAGGAAACCCCTGTGAAAGGGTAATTTGACCCCCAAAAGGGTTTGCAGCCCACAGGTTGAAAACCACAGGTCTAGAACAAGGGCCATCAGCAAGCTCTTGCTGTGAGGACCACATAGCAAGCTTCATTGGCTTTGGAGCCCTGTGGCGTCTGTCACAACACTCAAATTGTAGTGATGCAGATACAGCAGCAGTCCTCATGTAAAGAAATGAGGGCTGTACTCACATCACATTTTCATGGACCAAAAAGTTTAAGTTCAAATAGTTCCTCGTGCTACAAAATATCTTTTGAAAGCCATAGCTTGCTTGTAGAATGTGTAAAAACTAGCAGTGGGCTGGATTTGGCTCAAAAGCGAAGTAGGCAGAGTCCTACTCTAGGAGAGTGTCCACTGACACCTCCCTCCTCTCTCCACACTTAATTTCTGACTTTAACGTCCGGCACTCCTGTGGGCCCAATATAAGTCATACTGCGCATCTTGCCATCAACACCCCCCCTCTTTTTTTTGACCCTTTCCATGGAACTCCCCTGAGACCCTAGGGTCTAATAGTGAGTACATTTTGCCAAGTATCCCCACTTTCCATAATGGAATTTAATTATTTGGCCTGAAAAGCATTTAAGCCTTGCCATACAGAGAGCCAAATAAATAAATAATAAAGGGGCACGTTTTGATTGCACCTGCTGCAAAGATCTTGAAGGCACTGCATCGCCTTCTTTAATATTTTATGGAGGAGAAATGTGACTGTTACCAGGCCATAAAAATATACTGCTTTTTATACTAGGTCAAAATCTAGGGCCAAGAGTTCTGTTTTGTGGCAGGACACAGAGGGCCAGATGGGAGAGAGGATAGAGGTATCTCTTTTGAAATCTGAAGGGAGCTATTTGTGGATGACAGATCAGATTAATGTTTATTTGGTGCTTTTTTATTGTTTGTTGATTTTTTTTTCTGCCTCTCGACACAGAAGGCTTCAGAGTGTGCAAGCAGCTGGTGCAACATTCATTATTTACCACTGGAAAACCAAGTCTACTGGCCTCTGACCTTCTATTATTGCTTAGGCATATTCTGGGAAGAGTCAAGAGGCTGGCAAGTGCTTCCTGGAGCCAGTAACATGCACTTTCTACAAACCCTCGAAATGTTGGAGTTGAAAGCAAACTGCCGCATCACTCTGGCACTCCACATCCCAGAAGCAAGATTGGGGCAGTGTTACTTATGACTCCAGAAAGCCATCCCTCATCACCGCCATCCTTTGTCCTCAGTGGATTATCAATTGTTCTGTTCTTTTAATTTTATAAGCTTCATGATACAAAATATTTGCTTGCAAACAGAAAAGGTAAAAGTGTGAAATCTAGCATGAAGCTTGGCAACTTCAGAGTGCCTACTCAAACTACATGGAAGTTCACTGAGGCTTTGGGTCTAGTTCATTTTGGGGGACTGTTTTTTTGGGGATGAGGCTGTTTGCTGTTGTTGTTTTAATGTTCCTTAAACTCTGGTTGTAGGAACTACAGTAAGTTCCATTTTGCAAATGAGGAAAGTAAAATTAGACAACTTATCCCCAAGTGACACATCTGGCCAAGAGCAGAGCCAAAGTTCAAACCCCGGGTTTTTCTTCCTCCCCCGGGAATATTAGCAACCCTCTGATCAACAGGTCCCCTCCCCCACATCTCACCAAGCTTGAGTGTAAGGTGTGAGCAGCCCTGGTTCCCACCCAAAGAAAATGACCCTTTCCAAGATTGAGAGAGGGAGGCTGGGTACTAACAAAGTTAATAACAAGTGTACCCAGGTTCTCGTGCCGAGAAGAGGCACTATTCTGCAACTAGGAAATTAATTGATACTAGATTACCATGGCATTCCAATGAAGTTACACTTGATCTGGACCCCAGCATAACAAAGGAGTTCAACGTGATTAATGCCTCGAATAGCAAGGGATGTCAGAGTGATTTAGCTCTGAGTACTAAAAGGGGCTGCCAGATGGCTTCAGAACACTGCACCTGACCCGGGGCCCAGCTATCTACAGTGCAATCAGCTGAGTTCATTCATTGACAGGGCCACAGCAACTTAAGTTTCATCTCCTCCTTCCCTCTCTCCCTCCTCTTCTCCGTCGTTGGAGAGAGAGCTGACTCTCTTCCACTTCCATCCAAGGCCAATAAAGTCGCTGGGGGATGGGAGTAGACTCTGTAATCTCCAGCAAATCCAACAGGGCAACTGGAGCTCTTCGCAGAAACCAGTCCCAGGCAGTGGGCTACTCCACCAAAACCAGGCCCCACAAGAGTATCCAGCCAGCTCAGCCCTCTAGCTCTAAAGGCACTCCTTCAGTTAACTTCTCTTCTGATGAGTCATTTGCAGCTGTAGGTGTGTAAAGCATTTATATGAGGAGAAAGACAGATTGATGCTCTGAGCACAGCTTGCTTGCTCCGGTCTAAGGAGAGGTCAGGAGGATGACAGTAACACTAAAGCATACGACGACAGAATTGGCGCCAATGTGCATTTAAGCAGAGACGGGAGTCCAGAATTCCTGGACGTCATAAAGGATCTATTATTACTGTGGTCACTCTCAGCAAGACTGATTTCATTACCATCTGTCTTCATCTACCACTGCTTGAATAAACAGCAAGTATGGAACCTTTCCTGGTCTCTCACAAGTCACAGAGGCTGAGAGAGGGCAGTTACGTAACCAGGCAACGTCCTACATACCACCCAGGCGAGAGGAGAGCCGATGAGAGGAGGGGTTTGGGGGAGACACGGCGGAGTGAGATAACATCATTAGCTCCACCAACTCGAAAATAAAGAGTTCAGTTCTCGGTTGAGTAATAATTCTCTTTTCAAGGTGGGTGATATTTAAGCAATCATCTCTTGAAAATTGGTCATTACCACCAGCTAATAACGGATGTGTTAGTTAATAGCCCAAGGTGAAGCCAAGGGCAGGCAGCTCCTGCACCAACACACCAATCTTCAGTGACAGGACTCAGATTCCAAGAATGTGATTGCTATGATGATCCCTGCTTGCTGATTTATAACAGCGCCAATATCTGTTATGAATTTTTAAGTGCCTGCAATGTCCAGGAGCACTTGATCACTGTGTAGTGCTCTGAAATCCAACAACCACCTACAATGTCGTATCCAAGAGAAGCACTCTGTGGTCCTCTTCTGAGCAATGCCAATCTTGGTCTAGGCTGGCCCTGGGTACCCTGTACTGGGTAGGATTTGGGAACCCAGGGAAGCATCATTCAGAGGAGTACAGGCATATCCTGATTTTGTTTTTTATAGCACTTTTTATTTTTAATTGTGTATTTGCATGTATCTATGGTGGGGGGCTTGCGGGGGGCCGGGGGGGTATGCACATGAATGTAATGCCTGAAGAGGCCGGAACACAGTGACAGATCCTATGGAGCTGGAGTTACAGTTCGCTGTGAGCCTCTTGGCATGAATGCTGGGAACCAAATTTCAATCCTCTGCAGGAGCAACAAGCACTCTTGACTATTAAGCTATATCTGCAGACCCCTGATGGTGTATTTTTTAGGCCTTCCATTGGGAAGTCTGGAAGGATAAGCAGTAGGGTGGGAAGCACATCAGAAAAGAACAAGAATGGCTTGCAGCATCCTTTCTGGGTTTTTGTAGTTTTTTAAATTTTAATAACGCTTAAGGTTTTGGTGTTCTTGTTTCATTTTTAACCTTGCTGAGTGTCCACTTGGGAATCCTAAAACTTAGTCTACATTATCTTATTCGACCCTTACGACAGCAAAAGAGGCAGTTGGCACAGATTTTTTCCATTGTTAAGAGATAGTCGATGCTAACAGAAATGTGTTCTCCTGATCAACGTTCCTCAGGAAATATTAGTCCAGAACTCACTCAGATGGCCTAACTTTCGGTCCCATCACTCCCACTACTCCATCGTGCTGCTCTCTGACATATGTCCTACACATTCCTCTCTTTGAGAAAAGCCCTTTCTTTCAAGAAAGTGAACTAAACCAAAAACTAATAATAATGATGATACTTGAAGTATGACATAGTCATCCATGGGTCCTACCCCAAAAGGAACATGAACAGACAGAGGATGTGATATGCGATCTGAACAGGACAGCCTGCTCCATTATGTATGCCTATAAGAACACAGAGATTAGACTTGATATTGACCCACAGGCAATGAGTAAGTATTGAGCTCAGTGTTGGATTTCAGAGCCCCAGAGATACAGAGCATCAAGCATGATCTCCAGTCTGCTCAGCCATGGTGTGTTTCCATATCTAGCTCAATGTCAGCTTTCTACAACGCAATGTCTGTTGATACCTGGAGTTGATCATCTAATTACAAATTCTTATCTTAGCAAGCTGATTATTAATTCATAAATAAAAGACCATGTCTCTCTTTATGTGCAGCACATAATGGACAGCATTTTGAGATGAGTAGTAGTGGCTAGAACCTGACAGATATTTCTGATGGTAACAGAAATTCCACTAAAAGGTAAATATTATATGATTTAAATCATCATACCATAGGATAATTTATTCCACAATGTTGAGTTGTTCTATAGTGGTCTGTTTTACATAATGGGATTCATGTTTTAAACAAAGCTTCTCAATTAGAAGTATTTTTAATACAGTTTCTCTGTATTTGTATAAATAGTGTCTTTTTTGGCTCTTTTTCTTCTGTTTGTTTTGACCTATTCTGGTTTAGTTTTGTTTTATCTTATTTGATTTTTTTTTCAGGTACCTGTTGGAAAGGATGTGGGTTTGAATGGGAGGGGAAGTGGAGAGGATCCAGGAGAGGAGGGGAAACCGTAATCAGAATATATTTTATGAAAAAAATATTTGTTCAATAAAAGAAGAAAAATGTCACACACACACAAAAAAAAATCTAATCTGAAAATTTTAAATCCTAGGAATAAGAGGGGAGATAGTTGGTTAAATATTTTGTATTCATATACAGTGCATATATGTAAATTTTAATGATGGTATACTGGAGACATTTCCACCCAGTTATTTTCATAAAAATTAGCCTCTAACTCTGCATTATTATTTTAAGAAAAATAGAACCATTTTCAGAACTCCATTATCTAATGAGCTATATGTTTCTCATCCTCCATCTTGTGGGATAAACAGAAATAGGTAGGAGAAACCATATTTGGCAATGATATTACTGGATGCTATGAGTCCTTTCAGAACTGCCTTTCACAATACAAACTCCCATTGATTTACACCTCAAGGCTGTGAATCAATAGAGAAGAACACAGAAAGTATTTGACCGCATAAAAAGTCTGATGGTCAGAAACAGCCAGCCCCTCCCCCAGGAAAAAAAAGGCCTTTTTATTGCCATTTATCACCCTAAGTACAGGGAATAAAAACAGTAGCTCCTCTGTTCTTTATTTTCAGCAGAAATACTTGTCCATTATCTCAGAACCATGGCCTTGTCCCTGGACATAAAAACCTACTAACCTGGACAAAGCATACTGGGTAATCAGAAGTCAGCAAACCCAGTCTGTGTGCAAGTAAATGCCTATCACATATGCATCCTCCAAGACCTAGAGTGTGCTTGTAACTGCCTAGCAGATACATACATCAGTAGCACACGAAATAATCCACCCGCCTGTTCGTCTCATTAGTCTCTCACTTGTTGTTATCCAGGACTTTCCATGTATTTATGTCCATGATCTAGAAACATGAGTGGGAACAAACATTAACTTATTGAGAAAGCCAAAACAAAGCCCAAAGCTAGAGAATACAGGCTGCCTTCAGCCATCTCTACAGAAACACTCTACAGTCCCAACACCTTTTTTTGAGCTGAAAATAGTAATGTATTGTGTGCTACCTGCTAAACACGCCAACATAGATAAGTAGCTAGACTGTTGTGGAGGACTATTTTAACTAGGCAAAGATGTGTTACATTTGTTTAAGCAGAATATTGCTTTAACTGTGTAGAGGTATGTTACTTTTGTTTGTGCTTTATTTGTTTAATTATGTAAAGATGTGTTGCATTTGTTTCACCTTGCCTGCCTAAGGCACCTGATTGGTCTAATAAAAGCCTGAACAGCCGATAGCTAGACAGGAAAAAGGATAGATGGGGCTGGCAGGGAGAGAGAATAAATAGGAGAAATCTAGGCTTGGAAAATAAAGAACAAGAGACATGCCCGGGACAAGAAGCCAGGCATACACTAGACATAGAGAAGCAGTTAAAGTAAGATCTACAGAAGTAAAAAAAGGTAGTAAGTCCCAAGGCAAAAGGTAGATAAAGAGGAAAAGGTTGATTTAAGTTAAAATAACTAGTCAGAAATGTGCCTAAGCTAGGCCAAGCATTTAAAACTAATATTAAGTCCAGAGACAATATTATTATCATGATTTAGGAGCTGATTGGTGGCCTAGAAGAAAAAGCCTGGTACAGCTAAATAAGACTGGCAATGCATTTGAAAAACTACAGAACAGAATGCATAGCCTTGAACTTCAGTTAAAATGCTCAATCCATACAATCTCATATTCGGTGGAAGGGGGCATTCCTGACTTTAGACTCCAACCTAACTTTGCACAAACCCATTAACAATTTTAAGCAAATGGCTGAAACTCTAACAACCTTTATTGCCTCTGTTCAAACAATGAAGAGACTATGAATCATCTATTGCAGTCATCTGTTGAATATTTTAAAATATAATAGGCCATTGCTACCAGATGGGAGCTCCAACCTCTTTCACCCTGTAAAATGCTTGCCTCTGTGACATATACCCACACAGCCCCACAATACTATGATTTCTTTTTTTTTTTTTTTTTTTTTTTTTGGTTTTTCGAGACAGGGTTTCTCTGTGTAGCTTTGCGCCTTTCCTGGGACTCACTTGGTAGCCCAGGCTGGCCTCGAACTCACAGAGATCCGCCTGCCTCTGCCTCCCGAGTGCTGGGATTAAAGGCGTGCGCCACCACCGCCCGGCCAATACTATGATTTCTTAATTTCACATCTTAACTGCTTCATTCTCCAAAAATACCTAGTACAGTCCACTACACAAAATCAAAGTTCAAGAAATTTGTTGTAGGGCCAGCTAGATGGCTCAGCCAGTAAAGGTGCTTGCCACCAAGTCTGATGATTGGTGTTCAGTCCCCAGGACAAACGTGGTGGAAGAGAATAACAAAGTCCTGCAGGTTGTCTTCTGACCCCCACGTACACAACATACTCACACACACCCACGTGCACACACCCCACATGCACACAACACAAATATATAAACAGACAAATAAATGTTAAAAAAAATAAAGGGAGTCTGTTGTAAAATGGTTTGTGACACCATAGTAGTGACAAAACTTCTAGAACTAGTCAGGGACCATCTGGGGATAATAAGAACAAAGAGTCCAGGTGTCCCAGAACCTTGGAACTTAAGTGTGTGAAACTGGAAAAGATCTATGAGGAGGAGGGGGTCATTGAATCAGAGGCCCTGAACCCAAGGAGACAGAGATGAGTCTTGCTTGTGGATTTCCTCTAAGCAAGGTGGTCCTAGGCACAAATATGCTTCAAGGTTACTCAGAGTTTGTCCTACATGCACCTGTTGCGAACAGTTTGACTAAAAAAAAACAATGTAGGGACTGAATAGCTCACATTGGAAGAGTCAGAGTGTCATTGAAGACAATGGGGAAATTCAAGAATTCCTAGAATTGTATGAAAACGGAAACACGGGGTATCAGGTTCTGTGGGATGGAGCGAAGGCAGTTTGCTCTAAGAGGAGCAGAGTTTATGGCTTTGATGTGAGTGTTTGCATGTAAAACTGAGTGAGATCTCCAGTGAATAAATTAATGATGTACATTGGAGTCTTGGGAAAACATGTACAAGCCAAACCTGTAAAGAAAATGAAAGTAATAACAAGTATCACAGTTAAAATGAATGAAATGAAGCCTAAAATATTGATAAAACGATCACTGCAACCACAAGTAGGTTCTTTGAGAAGGCAAACAGGATCAACAAACTATTAAGTAGTGTTAGGGCCAAAGCCTGGGCCCTGACACCCCTAACAAGCTTGGCTTGGCCAACCAGCCCTCAATAAGTCAATTAAACATATAATTAATAGCCTAAACAAGAGAAAGGGTCTCTATTCAATGTGAGTACTTCAGGACATATTCTGTGACCCTGCCCAAGTCCATCCTCAGGGAACTAACATGAGGTTTAGGTTTAAATAGAAGGCAAGAGGTATGATTAACTAAGCAGTCTTAGTCAGGGTGTGGTCCTGCCCATCACTGGCCCACTGTTGTATCAACTCTGGTCACACAAGGTGGTCTGGTAAATTGTCTACATCATATGAAATCACTTCCTGAGAGATAGGTTCCTCTCCTCTCTAGCAGGCATCTAGCCTTTTTGTAAAGATATTTTCTTTTTATTATTTTATCTAAAGATATACACAAGTTCTTAAATTGTTGACTCAATCATCAACTTCCAGAGGGCAAGAAAATATTTGGGATCTCTATTTTTTAATGATTTTTATTTTATTTCATGTGCATTGGTGTTTTGCCTACATGTATGTCTGTGTGAGGATGTCAGGTCCCCTAGCACAGGAGTTAAAAACAGTTGTGAGTTGCCATGTGGGTACTCAGAATTGAACCCAGGTCCTCTGGAAGAGCGGCCAATGCCCTTAACCTCTGAGCCATCTCTCTAGCCCCCCCTGGGATCTTTATTTTTATATATGTATATATACTGGTATTTATCTATGAGGTATCTGTGTATTTTTACATGTGAACTTTGGGGTGTGTGGCACATGCAAAGGCTAGAAGTCAATGTCAGGTGCCTGATTCAGTCACTCTGCACTTTATTTTGGGGGTCAGGGTCTCACACCGAATTTGGAACTCACAAAGCTGGCTAGGCTGCCTGGTCAACGAGCCAAGATGCAGCTGTCTTCACTCTGCAGCACTCAGGTTACAGGTATAGACCATCTTTTTGTGGATACTGGTGGTCTGACCTTAACGTCCTCATGCTTGGCCAACATTACCCTCTGAGCCATTTCCCCAGCCATATATTTTTATATTTTGCATAAGTCTTTTCTCCCATCTATTAGGTAAGTTCTTTTTTTTTTGATGATAGAGTCTTGTTACCATAGTCGTGCTGTAAATGCTATACTCACGGGATTCTCTGGCCTCAAACATTCAAGTGGTAAGACTACTGTTTAGAGCCACCATGTCTAGCCAGGTGAATTATTCTTTTTTTATTTATTACTATCATCATTTTTATTCCTCTCTTGTTCTTTGAGAAATTCATACAATGTGTTTTGATCCTATCAACTCCCCTCCTCAACTCCTCCCAGACCCGCTCCCTCTTCCTACTCCCCCAACTGTGTATCTTTTTTCCTTCTGGTAACTCATTAAGCCCAGTCTGTGCTGCATATATACTCTTGGTACACTGGGACATGGTCAACCTACAGGGGCTTCACTCTTAAAGAAAACCAATGCTCCCTCTCCCAGTAGCTAGCAATTACCAATAGCTCCTTAGCTGGGGTAGGGCTTTGTGCCCACCACCTCCATCCATGCTGGAATGTCATCTGTCTTACGCATGCTCTCACAAGCACTATGAGTTCATTTTCCTTCTCCCAGCATGACATTCCTAGGGAAATTCCAATTCCTGGAGTCCATGTTTTCAAGAGTCTCAGAAGCGAAAGGGAGGAACACAGTGTCTCTCTTTACAACACCTTTGTTCCTGCCAGGACAATTCAAAATTAGCTAAGTACAGAGGGAGAGAACACTCGAATTAATAGAATTACAAATGAAAGGGGGCTACTTAAAGCAGATAACTACTGAAATCCAGAGGCTTTTCAGGGATTCCTTTGAAAATGTATACTTCAGTAAATTAGAAATGAAAAGGGGGCTACTTAAAACAGATAACTACTGAAATCCAGAAGCCTTTTAGGGATTCCTTTGAAAATGTATACTTTAGTAAATTAGAAAACTTACACTTGACAAATTTATAGTCTATACAGCGTGCCAAAATTGAATCAAGAGAACCTAAAAATCCTAACCAAGTCAGTAAGAAGTAGGGGGATCAGTGTAATAGTAAGTCTCCCAGCAGACATAAGCCCAGGACTGGGCAGAGATGTTACTGATTTTTACTAAATCAAAAGCAAACCCATACCAATGGTCTTCAAACCACTCCATACAGTGTGGAAGGAATGCTTCCACACTCACATAAAGAAAATATTAGCTTGATATCAAAACCAGATAAGGAAAAGAAGAAGAGATGAAGGAGGAGGAAGAGGAGGGGGAAGAGGGAGAGAGGGAGAGAGGAAGGGAGGGAGGAATAAGGGAAAGAAAGGAGAGGAGGCAAAACTATAACCAACATCTGATGAACAGAGATACAAAACCTTCAACAAAATACATGCAAATTGGATCAATACATCAAAAAGATCATATACCAAGCCAGGTATTGTGGCCTCATATGCAGTCCTGGCTCCTGGGAGACAGAAGAAAAAGAATTGTGCATTTGACTTGAGGCAGAGCAGAGCTACGGAGTATAGCATTATCTCAAAAAAAAAAATAAAAATTTAAAAAGTAAAAACCATGCACCATGATCAAGTTAACTTCACTCCAGGGATGCAAGGATAGCTCAAAGTACATAAATAAATAAATATCATGTAGCACATAAATAAAAGAAGGACAAAGGTCACATGAAAACTTTTGACAAAATTTAGCTTCCCTATATAATAAAACCCTGATGATTTTATCAAAACCCAATAGAGGATCATGACATGTCCTAGCTTGATTTCCTGTTGCTGACCAAACCAGCTCAGGACGAAAAGGGCTTATTTGCCATACACTTCCATGCCACAGTCCATCACTGAGGGAAGTCAGGGCAGGAACATGGAGCAGGAACTAAAGCAGAGGCCATGGATGTACACACTGCTGACTGACTTGCTCCTTTGCTCAAGGTCAGCTACATTACTTATAAAGGCCGGGCCCATTGGCTCAGAGATGGCACTGCCCATGGTGAGGTGGCCCCACACACAGTGAGCTGGTCCTCCCTCATCCTTAGCAATTAAGAAAATGCCTCCATAGACATGACCACAGGCCAAGCCAGTGGAGGCGACACCTCAGATGAGGTCCCCTCTTCTTAGGTATGTCAAGTTAACAAGTGACACCAATGTTGACATGCCATCTCAAAGCAATCAAGGCTGTTGCAGCAAACACACAGGCAAATTGGAAATGAAAAAAATCTGGGAGTCCATCTAAAACCAGGAATGAAATATGTCCAACTAAAGACAACCAACCAGGGGTCAACACCATTATCCCAGATAAAAAAATAAATAGGCAGCACTGTCCTTTGGTCCCTTTCAAAACTCTGCCTGACTGTCCTCTTCCCTCAGCCATCACTACCATCACTGTCTTGTGGTAACACAATTTTATGTCAAAGTTATGAATTAGCTAAGGAGGCCAGGGTATCTTTCCGATTCTAAGATGTCATCCCCTTACAAATGAATCAATAGTTTCAAAACAGCCTTCCAAAAAAGTAGCAATGAAACATCACATCAAGAACATACATTATATTCTAATGGAGTGTTTCCTAAGTGGTGAAATGTGGTTGGGGGGGGAGGGGAGGGATACATCTCAGAATCAAAGAAGTGTCCTAATTCATATGAAGATGCTAATTCAATTAGAGCACAATTTCTCCATATTTGAAAAGAAATAAAATGCTTTTGTGAATCAGAGGGGTGACAGATCTTTCATGATGGAAATACAGGCCTGATACAACAAAAGAGCTGTGTGTATTGCTTGGTCTGGCGACAGCTTCCCAGAACCTATCATATGCTCACAGACCATGCCCTAGCCATTCTTTTTTCCTGGCTGGACCCCCCACCACCCTCATTTTGCAAGGGTACCAAGGGAAGGACACACTGACTGAGGCCTGCAGAGGCATGAGCGAGAGTGGCCACTTCACAGCTCTAGCCAGCAGCTGCAGAAGTTTCAACCAAGGGTTGGAAGAGGGACCACCCAAGCACTGAAGAGCTCTAAGTACAGTTTCTTTGAAAAAGCAAATGTCCACAAGCAAAAACTTCTTAGGAGAGAGTAAGAATCCAATCCTAATAAATCCCCTGGTACACACTGTTAGCCTGCTGCAAGGTGACTAAACACTGAAGGCTGTGGGTTACTTCTTTGCCAACAACTGATGTCTCGATTTACCTCAACCATAAGCTGATAAAAATCTTACTAGATTTAAGGCTGCCCAATATGAAGTATCTACATGGATAACTACTCAGGACAACTCCAAAATTACCAAATATCTGTGTAATGAGTGCTTGCTCACAACCAAAGAAGCACAAAGTCCCATCAAAATGGTGGTCATGAGAAACTCTGAAGGGTGAACTCAATGAAAACAGAAGCCACCATCCAGTTACCTCTCCACCCTCAGCATCATTGTCCCTGGTTTCAGTCATCCAGTCAACCATAGTTCGAAAATATCAGACAGAAAATTCTAGAAAAAGCAATTCATACATTTAAACTATGTTCCATGCAGAGTAACAGGATGACATCTCAGGCCATCCTGGTCTGTTCTGCACAGGATATGAATCACCCTTTTGTCCAAGGTTATCATTTGTGTATGCTATCCATTCATTACTATGCATAGTGCAACACAGAGAGGATATGATATATCCATACAAATTTTATTATTGAATATTTTAATTGTTATATTTTATTGTTCTTACTCCTTCACTATGCCTAGCTATTATATTCTATTTTATTGTTCTTATTCCCTTTAATATTCCTAACTCTAATTTAATATTGTGTGTGTGTGTGTGTGTGTGTGTGTGTGTGTGTATGTATGTATGTATATCTAAAGAGGGAAAGTAAATGTAAGGCTCACAGTACCATGCACTGTTCAAACAGTTGGGTTCTTGGATGTGTCTTATAGGTAAGGGGCCACTGTTGGGGGTGTCAATGGAATACAGTACAAAGCAATTTTACACAGAAATCTTTCTAGAGGAAATTTGTAAGTATATTCACCATTTATGAACTAATAGCAACTATAAACCAGAATCACAAGTGTGCTACCAATATTCTATACTCCCAGGCCCAAATATTATAAATTAAAGAGCTGAAAAAAATTTACATTGGTCTCAGTAAGTATTAATACAGAACAGGGAAAGTTCTCAGATTCACCTGAGTCAGTTAATCTAAACCATTTTTATTTTTTTACATACATATTTTTTTACATTTTTTAATTTATTTGGGAGATTGGGTGGTGGTCAGAGGACAATTCCCAAGAGTCAGTTATATTCTTCCATCATGTGGGTCTTGGGGATCAAAAGCTGGGGGTCAAACTCAGGTCATCAGTCTTGGCAGCCAGTGAACCGTTTTTCCCCACTGGACCATCTCACTGGCCCTTGAAAATAATTTTAAAAACTAGTACATAGTTTAACTGTTTTTAACTTCAAGCATATAAATGCATGTTTTCCCATTCATTTATACCTTCTCAGGGTGTGTCCATTAAAAGTGGTCATTTTCTTTGTGCATCAACTAAATTCATAGTGTAATGATGTGTCCAGCTTAGATTTCCCTGCAGTTCACTAGGACCTTAAGGATTTTTGTGAAGGGCGGAAACAAAATCCTTGGTTTTTGCAGGGTGATTACATCAATTTTTTGCCTTCTTTTCCACACTAATTTGCTGCTCACTTTTAGTGATCACCTTCAAGAGCCTTTACAAAGTCTTCAACCTAATCCTTCCACAATAAAACTATATCTACCTGGAAATCACCTCAGCGGCAACCACACATCTCTGCATTCCACAAAGTACAGAGGAGTGCCTTGTAACAGAACAGGGGCAGAATTCTCACTTCAGATGCCTTCTCCACCTCTTTCTACCAGTGTAAACTTGTATAATTCAGTTCTGCTTTCAGAGACACAGGATCTCCCTTGGTAAATGATAGGACAGTGTGAGAGCAGAAAATTTTAATATATAATTCTAAGAGTTTTCTATAATGACTATTCCCAGCAGAAAAATGCTCCATCTCAATAAAGAACTCACAAACTCACATCATGAACCTATAGGAATAGAGGTATGAAGCTATCTGTCTCAGGTCAGGCTTCTGAATATCACCTGTTTCCTGACCTTAAATAAAGAATGGAAATACGTAAATGACATATGAGTTCTTACCAGCTTTAACTTTCCCTGGTTCTTTCTTTTATACTACTGTTTTTGAAGAAGATATTTTTAAAATACGATTTTTTGCTATTGCCCACTAGAGCTCCTGAAAAAGTTAACATTCAAGTTACCAAAAGCTGCTGGAAGCCAGGCACAGTGGCACATGCCTTTAATCTTAGCACTTGGGAGACCGAGGCAGGCAGATTTCTATGAGTTCCAGGCCAATGTGGTCTACCGAGTGAGTTCTTGGCCAGCCAAGGGTCTCATATAATTAGATTCTGCCTCAAAAAAAAATCCTGCTGGAATTAAACAAGCAATTCTGCATGTGCTTATGATTTAGAATATGTATCCTAATTAGCGGGGAATTTTTAAGGAGATAAAGAAATTCTGACTGCTTGATTTAGTGTTACCTTCCAACTGTATTCTCATTTACAGATTTGCTTAGGTTTTTTCTTTATTTAATTGATTGATTGATTGATTGAGACAGGGTTTCCCTGTGTAGCTCTGAGCTGGAACTCACCAGATAGAACAGGAAAGCCTCAAATGCACAGCTATCTGCCTGCCTCTGCCTCCTGGGTGCCATTTGAAGATTTTATTTTTTAGCATTAAAGCTTTACAAACGAATTTAACATTTTATTTTAAGGCTAAGTTCAAGCCAAAAGAGCAAGAGAAGGATAAAGAAAGAAAGAACCAGAACAGAAGAAGGCTCAGTGGGGTAAAGTGCTTGCTGAACAAGAGTGAGAAGTCGAGCTCAAACCCAGAGCATGCACCTAAAACTGAGAGCACTGGCCTTGTGAAACACTGATGGCAAATCCCAGCAGCTTGCTGGCTAGCCAGTCAAGCCAAATAGGCAAGCGCTGAGTTCTCTGAGAGACCCTGTCTCAAAAACAAAGTGTGTATGTGTGTGTGTGTGTGTGTGTGTGTGTGTGTGTGTGTGTGTGTGTGTGTGTTGAGAGTGGGGAGTGATGGAAGAAAATGTGTCATCAACTTCTGGTCTCCACATGTACACATGCACAAACACACACACACACAATCACACACATGTGCACACACACACAGAGGAAGGACCAGGACAAGGTAACCACATATAGGACGATAAAGACCACAGCCTGAGAAGGATCCCCCAAAGCCAGTTGACTCCAGAAGTTCAAGAGTTTTGTTATAAATAATTCTGTAAATCTAAAGACGTTTGAAGTGTTTTAGTTTTTAATGTTAGCAAATACACACAGTCATCTAAGAGCTTTTGTTGTATATCCGTAACCTGATAAAAAATGGCCCATCATTGGTACTCACAACAATTTAATGGCTTAGGTGGATTATATTCCTTAGAGGCAGAAGGCAGCTGCAATGCAAGGCTCAAGTTCCCGAAGTTCAGATAGTTTTAGAACATTAAAAGTATTTCCCATAGGAAGAATTAATTTCTCTCCGGCAAAAAAAAAAAAAAAGAATTTCTTCAATTAGTCCCATGTTTTGGACAGAAACAGTAGAAATTTTTAGTCCCATAGGTGACTTTTACAGAAAAGCTTAAACCAGCACTTTCCCAAGAGGCTATATCCAGGTCTGTTAGAAGTGTGTGAACATGAATATATGTAGGCAATTTACATATTCATTGCACACAGTTTACATAGACTCACAATGGCCAGACAGTCTATTCCCACACTCTTTTCAAGTCCACAATTTATTGTTGCTACCTATAAGGTGGTTGGTTTGAAAAGTTCGTCTATCTATGTTTCTTCTTATTCCAATACCGTTACTGCTCTGGGTCCCCTGAGGAAGAGGCACAATGCTAATTCATAGAATCATACACAGACTATGGGATATGAGAGTGGAAAGGTTCTGTTCTCCACCCCTCTGACAGGCAGATACTGACAAAGTTATCCAAAATATTTCCACATCCCATCAAAAGTGGTTGGGAAATGTCATCCTAATGGAGGACAATGCATAGAACTCTCCCCTCCTGAGAGTTGGCATAGTGCATAGGCTTTGGACTTAAAAAGTAACTGGATATCGTCCCAGCTCTGCTCGCTAATTAAAATTATGCAAGTGATGGAGACCTTCAGAGGCCTTATATTCTCATCTGTGAAATGGGAGTCAAAAAACTTTTTTACAAGGTTATGAAAATGAGCAGAGGGGCCTCTAATGCATTCACCATAATGCCCAGACTCAGTTCATCTTCGTTTTGGAATGCTGTCCTTTGCTGTGTGGCTTTGGGATTCAATAGCATCCAAAAAAATCCCATAAGTAATTGCTCCTGAGTAAATTTAATATAATCACTCTCATGTTCCATGTCAGCATAAAAACTAAGGAAATCTATAGGGTGGGATTCACATTTATATGTTTAAAAATGTAGCTATAATTATTAATCCAATAACCAAATCACCGACATCCCATTACAGTTCCTCTACTTACATCCTCATGTCCTTCTGTACCACCTCAGTGCCCGTGGTTGTCACCCTTTCTGTACACACTTTTCAAAACAACTACATGGAGCCTGATGTGGTGGCACATGCCTTCAATCACAGCATTCAGGAGGAAGCAGAGGCAGGTGGATCCATGAGTTTGAAGTCAGACATGACTACATTGTAGACCCCGTCTCTCAAACCAATTTTTAAATAAGTAATAACCACATGGGGAAATGGCTCAGCAGGTAAACTGCTCACCATGCAAGCTTGAAGACCAGAGTTCTGAATCCCAGCAATTAAGTTAATGCTTGGGTAGGCAGAGAGCCTTACTGTAACTCCAATGCTCAGAAAGTGGAGACAGCAGGTCCCTGAAGCCAGTTGCCTAGACAGACTTGCTCTTGTCTCAACAAAAAAAGTGTCAAGCAATCAAGGAGGAAATCCCACATGCTAGCATGACAGGCACATGCATGTGCATGTGAGAGAGTATGCATGAGCATTCGCTTGCACAGATGTAAGCTCACATACATGCAAACATACATACACACATGCACACATACCACACATGCATACACACAAAAAAAATAAAAATGAAAGAACCATATGGGTGGAAGCTGTTTCTGGAATAAAAGCATAACTCAACATTTCCCCCACCACCCTCTCAGCTCTTCTATGGATTAAAAGGGGCTCAAGAACCAAAACTCAGTTGTGGAAGACGAGAGAACGCTAAATCCAGCCCTTTGCTGCTTTTAATTTGAGGCATTTCAGTTTGGTTATTTCTCAGAGTCACTGAGGGCTAATGGTGCAATGTGATTGTGCCTAGATGAATTTCCCATGACGAGCAACATTGGCTCATCACTTGTGGTCCTGCTGGGGTGCCAGTGTTTTTCTTTCTCCCAAGCTTGGGGAGCGGGGACAGCATGGAGTGCTTATGCTTCCTGGGACATTTGTTTCCAATTTTGCAAACACTGTGAATGTGGTTATTTTTGTAGCTCTGTTAGGAGAGTGCCTGGCATTTGGGTTTTCTGGTTGGAGTTAATTATAAATCATTAGGGTTCCGGTACCCACAACAAAGTCCCTGGACCTTGAAGCTCAATTGTTAGTGATTGCCAGAGTTCTACCCAAAGCCCCCGCCTCTTGCTAAATCATTCCAATTCTCGTTATGGAGGAGGAGGGGGAGGGGCGTTATTTTAAGATGTTTTTGTTGGCTTTTAAATGTAAAGCTTGAGTTCCAAGTTCTCCTTTTTTTCCCAGAGCAAGATAAACTTTGGGGACTGTAAATCATAGGACTTGTGTGTCATTTGAAAGGATCCATGTTTTAAAGTCAGCCCAGTCACCTCTCTGATGACTTAGAGAATTGAAGAGACTGGCCTATGCATGGTAAAAAAAAAAAAAAAAAAAAGGGCCTTTCAGTAGCACTGGGCCTCTGCCCAGATCTATTGCTTCAGAATGATAAATCATGACTGCCTTTGCCGTATACACACAGCCACCCCACATTTATAGAAATAGCACTATGATATGACTAGTAACTTGAGGGCCAGCCATGGCCAAAACTAGCAGGCCCAAGATAATGAACACTTCTCTGCCTAAAACCAGCCCCACAGCCTTGCACTCCCCTAGCCTCCAGCTGTAATGGCTCATCCATGCATCCACCAGGACAGCACCCACTGTCCCAAGTTCCTGCCATTAAAATGCCTCTGCTCCTACAGAACTCTGTCTCCAACTAAGAGCACATGATTGATCTCATTTTAAAAATAAAGGCCTTCATTCACACATCGATTGGTGGTAACTAGACAATAAAGTGAGTGGGAGACCTGTTTCTAACATCTTATTTTGACCTCCAAGTCCTTTTATCCAAACCCTCCCATGAAGCAGAGCAGGTGGCTGACACACTCTCTTCTTCCGAGCTCTGCTCTAATGCCGAGAACAGGGCTTGGCGCACAGTGGGCTTCAAGACTCACTTGCAAATCAATGAAGGCCAATTCCAATTTTCCTGCCCTCTGCCCCCTGACAGCTCTTAAGGAGGGATATAAGCACAGAGCTTGCATCTCCTGGAATGGATGAACGATAAGCCAGGTATCCCAGAATTCGGATTCAAGAATATCACACTTCACTACTAATGGGTCTAGAGACAAACTCCCCACCGAGACTGCACTGGATTCCAAGCCAGAGCTCAACTCCCTGTGGTTCTCAGCTCTGTTTACTTTTCACAGATGCCATCTAGAAAATAACAACAACAACTTAGACGCAAGACCTTCATTGTTTCCTAATGAAGACCTCTTATTCCCTCTTTCCCACTTCCAAATCTGGAATCACGAGTTTTATTATGACTCAAAGACAATTCAGCTTGATGAAAAGGAAAAATCAAGTTTATTATTCCCTTCATTTTATTTCTAATATGTGAAAAGAGACTTTTTAAAGTCAATATTGCATTCTAACACCAAGGAGATGATGGGAGGGGGGCGGTGTAGAAAGGGCTGAGATGATACTTGGTGCCAGCGGAACAGTTGAAAACAGACTCATGCCCACCCTCTGCCAAATGGTATTCCTGTTGGGTTCCAACTGTTCCTGGGAGAGGCCTGCTCCAACCTGTTCCCATGCCCCTCCCCTTGATAATACTGGTAATGTTCACAACTACACTTTTATCATCCCCTCTCCCCATGGACTCTGTTCTCCGAGGACAGGAACATGTCTGTTTTAGTTACTCCATGATGCCAGCTCCTAGCATGGAAGATTACCAATAAACCTCTCCAGATTGTCACTGAAGCATGTATTTAAGGTAGCTTGATTATAGGCAGATTGTGTGATAGGGTTGAGTGAGGGTGCCCACTTGTTTCTGTCAGGTTTTCCTTCATCGTTGACCGGCTTCTACGGATGGCAGATAAAGCTGCGTCTCAAGGCAGCTTCAGCTGGGAAAACTCCCAGGGAGAGGGTCCCATCAACTTTCATTAAAGCAAATTTGCTAATGCTTCCTCCCTCTAAACTCCTTACTGTCAAGACCCATTTATGAAACAGAAGGCTTAAGACTATAAAAGATTAATCAGGTTTTCTCTTTTCTTGAGAGGGTGAAAATGCAGCTTCTTTACAGGGTGTGCTGCATGATGCTATCGCTCCCTGTTCTGGGAAAGACAAGCCTCTTCCACTTAATGAGCGAACATTTTCTCTGGATTTCGTCTTCTTGGAGCCTTTCACGGCAGCAGGCAGCAGTGGCCTCAGGAAGGAAACTGGCAGATCAGCATCTCCCAAACCCAGTTGAGGAAGAAGGAATAGAGAATGGTAGGATCTGCAAGTCTAAGGACAGATGCAGCAGGATAGTAGTAGCTCTCTCCTATTAGTCGGGGAAAGAGGAGGAGTGGTATTGTAAAGATTAAGAATTCCTCATGGGAAAGCAAGAAAATTTGAAGCAGGATTTAGAAAAGGTAATGGAAGTAGCAGCTCTGGAGCTAGGCATAGTAGCAGTGCATGCTTGCAATGGTGCAGTGATAGTCATGTAGATCCAGGGAATGAACAGGGGACTCAGAACTAAACCCCAACACTACCAGCCATCTGACTCCTCATGAAAGTGCCAACAGCATATGTTGGAAAAACAACAGTGTCTTCAAATGGTGCTGGGAAAGCGAATGCCCACATGTAGAAGAATGAAACTCAATCTCTCCCAACATACAAAAATCAATTTTAAAAGTGATCAAATACCTTAATGTATGGCAGTAATCTTTGCAAATAGAGGAAGATGTAGGGGGAAACTCTTCAAGATATGGGCATGGGGAATGGCCTTCTGAGAAGGATTCCAGTAGCTCAGGAAATATTAAGCACCATCTAATAGGACAGCATCAAATTGAAAGACTCTACACAGAAAAAGGAACAATTGAGGACATAAATGACAGAGTGGGAGAACATCTTTCCAGCCGTTCACCCAACAGAGGGTTATTATCCAGACTATATAATGAGTTTACAATTCTTGGCTAGCAGGTAAAGTGCTTTTAAGTACAAGCATGAAGTTCCAGCCCCAGAATCCATAAAGCTGGGCATGTGGGCATATACTTGTAATGCCAGTGACAAGGAGATGTCTAGTCCCTGGCTAGTCCCCCAACCCAGCCTACTTGGAGAGTCCTCCTGCCTCTCAGCCAGTTAGAAACCTTGTCTAAAGAAGAACAATAGCAGCTCTTAAACATCTGAAGTTGATGGTTGACCCTCTCCCTACATACTCACTTGGTTACATGCGCATGTGCACACATACACACACACACACACACACACACACACTCTCCTTGAATACAATCACCCCGTATTGTTCTCTTTACATATTATCATTTTAATTCTAACTTGAGCTGGTAGCTGGCAACACTCTGTTTCTCAAAGCCCTATCTCTAAGCCAGGAGTTGGACCTGGCCTGCTCATTTAAATTGAAACAAATTCCAATAACAAATCATAGATTATTGATAAGTCCATAGACTTCTTAACAAATATCGCAATTCATGTGGTGGGAATGAATGGCTGGGTGAGTTTTAAGGCACAGCACAGTGACATGCCTGCTTAGGTGAAGAGAAAGGCAACATTTCCTAACCAAGGCATTTAGAAGGTTCAGCAGGTGCAAGTATTAACATCCCCAGTTGGTTCCTACAAAGGCTATTAACTGTGTTTGAGGCTGCAGAAGCAAGCCTCCTTTGTTCCAGGGCAGACTGACCACTTCCCTGTCCTGCACAATCAGGACTCTGCCTGCAGCTTCTGTTCTTGTAGGCACATAAGCCAACCCTTACTTCAAAATAAGGCACAGATGTGTAAGAGATGATGGCACTAAGGGACTCTCTTCAATCAAGCCCAGATGGGAACTGTGGAATGCCCCAGAGGCTTTAGCCCAAGAGTGTGACCACTCTGGGATATGTTCTACACTTTTTCCAAGAGGGAGGGCAGAGCCTGTTTTTGGGGAGTCAGCCACTCACGAACACACCCATGCCTTCCTTTTTCCCTTCCTGTCTTCCTTCCTTCCTTTTATTGCCTGTCTGACTCACAAGTCCTAGTTCAGACCATGCTTCCTAAAAATGCAAACTAAAAAAAAAAAATCTTCCAGATTCACCAGTACAAACCAACGCTTTTCCAGAACTTGTCCTCCTGTGTCATGGTTATGCTGCTTCTATTCTGTAAGACAATCCCTTCCAGACACTTCAGACAACAAGGTAATGGCAAAATCAACAAACACAACCTTTGCTACTATGAAGTGCTTTTGAACCATGGGCATCATTGCTCAAGCAAGTCTTTAGCTTCTAAATCTTCTAATCTTGGGGGGAAAGTCCCATTTCAGCAACAAAAACAATCAAGAAATGGACCAGCCTCAGAAATATGTCACCGTCAGAAAAAAGCAGCCAGTCACCAGAGTTAGACCCAGCAGAAGTCCCTCAAAGAAAAGGGACCATGGCTGTGCTTAAGAACAGCAACACCATGAAGAAAGATGTTGACTCTGCCAAGTTAATAGAGAATTGCAATGCAATTAAAATAAAAATTAGTAGTAATGTTTTTTAAATATTTCTTATGGGAAATTAGATGGATAAATCTACAATTTTATACTATGAAAAATTTTGTCTTAAAATAATAAAAGGGATGCGGGTAAATTAGCTCCAACAGATATGAAAACATAAAGTTACATTAATTAAAGCAACATAATACTGGGTCATAAATATACATGCCAGTGGAATCTAAGAGTGTATCGAAACTTAATATATGATAAAGAGGTATTATTTCTAAAATGCCATGCACACAGTGGGTAGCCATTTGGAGAGGAAAAAATCAAATCCATTCCTCTAACCATAATGCAAAATAAATCACAGATGGAACAAATATTTAGATGTAATATAGGAAAACCACAAAATCTTCTAGAAACAATGGAGGAAATTCTTGTCCAATCTTAGAGTTGGAGAAGGCCTCCTGACCATGACATTTAAGTCAGGAATCAATGAAGAAAAACACTTTTGGTTTGGTTTGAGACAGGATATACATAGCACAGGCTGGAATGGAACTTGCCATTCTCCTGTCTCTGTTTCCAAAGCACTGGGATTCTAAGTGTGCACCAACACACCTGGGCATAAGAAACCACTCCCAAATTTGAATAGACACACACACACACACACACACACACACACACACACACACACACACACACGAATTAAGTCTTGCATGTCAAAGACTTCCACAGGCAAACTCAAAAGAATACATGTTGGGTAAAACAAGAATCTTCTTCCTAGTTCATAAAGGGCTCCTAAGGACTATGCAAACCCAATAACTTGGTGGATACAAGCAGATAGTCCACAAAATAGCAAGCTTAAAGAATTTTTAAAGTTCTGTTTGGTATGATGGCTGGCCTTTAATCCCAGCACTAAGGAAGCAAAGGCAAGCAGATCTCTAAGTTCTAGGCCAGCCTCGTCTACACAGCAAGTTCCAAGACACCCAGGGCTACCCAGAAAAACCCTGTCTCAAAAAACCGAAACAAACATTACCAGTTTCATTTGTAAGACAAGCTCAATCTTAACACAAGTGTGGTTAAAGCTATAATGAAATACCACTTTTCACCTGTCAAACTCTGCACATATAAAAGCTGCATTTGTTTCTTTGTCTGAGACAAACGTACCCTGCCCTATTTGCTTCCAACTCTGTATCCTCTGCCTCAGCTTCAAGAGTTCTGTGATTACAGGTGTGTGCTAGCACATCCTGCTCCACATGAACAAGTTTGATATTCTATGTGGGAGAAGAGGCTGGGCAGCAGCAGGTAACCTTATACATCACTAGCATAAGGGGCAATACTGACTGAAGTTCTATGTGCATGTACCCCTTGATTCAGCCATTTTACTTCTGTAGGCCGTTCAGAACCCTTTGTGTTACAAACATCAGTAAACTTTTCCTATAAAGGTCAAAGTAACAAATTCTTTACAATCATCAGCCCACGTAGTCTCTGTCTCAACAATTCTATTATGCTGGTGTGAAGTTAGCCTCAGATAACAGATGTATGTATGAGTATGTTTGTGTTCTAATAAAACTTTATTTACAATACAGACAATAGATGGGTTTGGTCAAGGCCCGTAGTTTATCAACTCTGCTCTAGGATGTGATAGGTACAGGAGGGCTAGGCACTCCCTCACTGTGACACAGACCACAGGCTGTCTCCAAACTCCATTACCTGCCCATAGTAAAATACTTACAGCTAGACACTGGATGCGAGCACTGACTTGGGAGTCACGGGTTGCATTTTAAAGCCCTCTTTGATGTTTGTGAGCCATTTGACTAACCTCTTCTTGGTGTGTAACACAAGCTGTATGTCCAACTTCTCACTCATGCGCTGAGGAAATCTTTGTTGCTGCCAATTCTATTCTTTCTGCCATCCTCACTGGTTAACGACAGTGACTGTGACGAAGTTAAAGTCACACACGCCGTATATACAATGGCAGAGCTGCTATCCACCAGGGTCCCCTGAATGACCTGAGTAAGACAGAGTGACCAAGTCCTACACATACTAAATAGTGTTTAAAATCTGACCAGAGAGAATTGTTTTTGCTTAATAGCCTCCTGAGAAGTTAGCATTCCTGATAGAATGCTTAAGCAATTTTCTGTGAACTTTAATGGGACTAAGGTTTGCTCTGGGAAGCCAATTACCCACACATCCAATTACCCACACATGAAATTGTCAACTGTCAGTCAAGGGTCTACTGACCCTTAACCAGACTTTCCTTTCTGCATCTGACAATGACCATCTAACTGTCTCCACACTGTCTCCACTCCATAAAAGGTTCCTGCCAAATGTGAATTTGGGAAGTGGCTGTCCCAGGTCCATTTTGCTTATACTCACAATTCTGATAGAACCTTGGTACGTGCTCACAGCCCATTTCTCCCAAAGTTTCCACCATTCCTTAAAACACTCACCTGGTACTGTAGCACGTTCAGAAATAAATTCATTTCTCTCTGTGTCATTGATTTTACCATCTATTGCCACAGCTAAATCTACCATGCTAGATTCACACTTTAGAAACTTGTTTGAATTTACTAACTGCTCACGAGGTGCCAAAGACTACACCAAGCACTTTCTGTATATTAGCTGTCAGCGAATGCCATTTCTCCCCTACAGTGAAGATCCTGTAACTGGGACTGGTTACCCAGGCAGGAAGTGGCCCCACTTATAAGAGCGGTCATAACAGCAATCACAATATCAACTTGTATTTCCAAAATGCTCACAGTAGGCCAAGCACTGGAGTGAAATTCTTTAAACATTATTTGTAACCTCACAAAGATTCTCTTAAAAAAAAAAAAAGTCCAACTTTAACCACTAGCGGTAAATTAATCTCTGATAGGTTAATACACTCCATTTAGAAAAGAAAAGAAAACCAAATGCTTTCCTAAGATAAATTTCTAATAATAAAGCTCAACCCAATTCTCTTGCTTAGGGACATATAGAGAAAATGAAGCTACTCTTAAAGGGGACATGATTCCCCACGGGCACATCAGCACCATTGGATCAGAACTGGTGGGAGGATTTTATGCACACTTTCCAACAAGGGATATTATTCCTAAAGACTAAGAAATCACACACACACACACACACACACACACACACACACAGGTTAGAGCCCTATCAGGGGTCCTTCAGGAGACAAAGCTTTGAATGTTCACTTCAAGATGTAATGTTCCCTCTCTTTGAAGAAAGAAATCGTCTCACATTGCCCCCAAAGACTTGGCTCAGTTTTAAACTAACCTCAAATTATAGACATAGGAGGGAGAATTAGATTTTGATTTAAGGAATAGAAAACACTGAATTTGGAATGTTCTTATAATGTTTCTCTAAGGAAATGTGAGGTCTGATATATGCCTACTGGGCCTCAGTGTGGCTGGATAGAGATTTTTGCTAATTTTTTTTTTGTTCATATTACTTTGTTTTGACTTGATTCTATAGTCCAGGCTAACCTAGAACTTAATACATATCTCAAACTGACCACAAACTCCTGCTTCAACCCTCTGAATATTGGAATGGCAATCTGGAATTACAGGGCTGCACTGTCACGCCTGAATGACTTTGCTTTTTATAGGAGATTAAGTGGGATTGTTTTTGTCTCATAGAACTTCTGAAGCAGGGGGCAGAGAAGAGGTCTCAAATGGGACATCTGTATGGCTTTGCATTGTAAATAAGTGAATTGGTATTGTAGAATTCTAGGGACAGGAATTTAGGGACTAGAGCCTCAGGGTTCCTAGTCACTAGAAGGAAGAATCAACTCTTCACCACTTTGTGTTGTCCAAGGGCAAACTCTGTTTGCAGAATGCTTCAAAACCATCAAGCCTCAGTGTCCTCACCTGTTAAATGGACTTGATACTAGGTCCTCAAAAGACTTCTGTGAGAGTAACTGTGGTGTGATTAAGGACATATACTTTGAAGACAGGCAGCCTGAATTTTAATCATTATGTTACCCTTCTCTAAAATATAAGCCTTGATTAAATAATTTAATGTGGTTTTGAATACACTCAGATATTTTTCTCTTCTCTATGGTAAATATAATGAGGATATCTAATAGAGGATTTGGTGAATAACTGAAGTTCTACATTGTACCTAACTTGACGTAACTGGCATTATATCCACATTTGCCACCACCATTTACTAAGTTCTGCTTAGCCAGAGCATCTTCAGCCATGTCACACTATAAGGCAGGGTCGACAACAATCCTTTGGAGTCCCCGAAACTGCCTTCTTGGAAGAGAGCTCTCTATAAAAGGAGGATCAAAGTCCTGTGTGTGTGTGAGTGCATGAAGCTGGGACTGGCCTTCTAGCAGACTCCTGGGTAAGCTTATTGTCCAGGGTGTAGCAGAGCGCAGGGACACAGAGATGTGCTCAAGTCTGCAGTCTTGGCACCCAGCACTCTGACCATCCCTGACCCCACCTAGCACTAAAGGAGTGGAATGCGGTCCCTAGAGGACTGCCCGGGTATTTGCAGGGATGGAAACAGCATCTCTGGCACAGACTACAAGATGAAGGAGCCTGTTGGGCTAAGCCAGAATGCAGCTTCACCAGCGACACCCTCTGGCAGCAAGAAGGAAAAGGCAGATTCAAAAATATATATATATGTAGTTATCCCAGGTTTTCCTCTCATTGGAGACCTGGAAAATACCACTGAATTCACAGGTAACTCTCAGGTGAGAAGTTGCAAGAGAAAGACATTTTCTGTCCCGATATGTGAAGAACAGGTAAGTGAACATTGAAAAAATAAACCATCCATCTGTCCACTGATCTGCTTACTTCACAGATAATTATTCAGTATTTATCATGTGAAAGACACGATTCAAACTATGAGGGAAATCACAGCAAGCCAGGTAGCCAAAAGTGTGTGACTATAATCATGTTGTGTGGTTACAGAGGAGCTCATTCAAGCCACTAGACAGAACTCAACTGCAATGCCAAGTGTATGTTTTCAGTTCTCATTCATCTGCTTATCTCAACATGCACTTAATCCTGACCCTGGCACAGGGGCATTTGTATATAAGGTTGGCTACACACTGCCAAATGCTGGTCTCCCTGGCCTAACCAGTGACTGAAGTCTCCCCCAGGAGAGTACTCACTGGGGTTCAGACTGCAAACGGAGTGGTCCCACTGGCATTCAACTAGCCCTGTAGACAGGCACATCGCATTACTGCCATTCATCAACACCTTTCAAGTGTAACAGAAACAGAGAAGGCAGAGAAATGCAAAGAGCGAGAGAATCTAAGGGAGGGCTTCCAGAAAGAAGAAGATTGTGATATAGGGGTGGAAGATCAAGGGGCCTGCAAAGACATTGAAAAAGGATGTGGAGAAACACAAAACCAGTTTTTCCTTCTCATAGTCACTGAAGGCAGAGACTAGACCACAGCAGGATGATCAGTAACAATCCAAATGATATCTCAAAATGAGACTGTATAATTTAGAGGCTGGAGAGATGGCTCACTGGTTAGGGACACTGGCTTCTCTTCCAGAAGATCCAGCACACACACACAGAGTAGCTCAAATCTGTATAACTCCAGTTCCAGGAGAATCCAACGCCTTCTTCTGGCCTCCACAGGCAATTCATGCACATGTTGCGCAGACATACATTCAGGCAAAACACCCATATACACAGAAATAAAATGAAATTTTTAAAAAAGACTACACACTTTAAACATTCTTGTTTATTTTTACAAACAATTCTACCAATATAAAGGGGTTCACAGTTCTTTGTAAAAGTAGGCACAGTAATGCCAGGCAATGGTGACATATGCCTTTAATCCCAGCACTCGGAAGGCAGAGGCAGGCAGACCTCTATGAGTTCGAGGCCAGCCTGGTCTACAAAGTGAGTTCCAGGACAGGCTCTAGGGCTACACAGAGAAACCCAGTCTGAAAAAAAAAAAAAAAAAAAATAGGCAAGGTAGTTAACAAAACATAAATAGTCCTTATTCAACAGAGGACCCCAACGACTCTCAGTGGATTTCTAATTGAGGGTAAACTATACCAGAAGCTTGGTGTTCTTTTGTTTCTTTTTGAGGCAGTGTCTGACCTCTAACTCACAATCCTCCTGCCTCAGCCTCCCTAATGCTAGTAGTACAGACATTTACCACCATGCACAGCTAACTCCAAAGCTCTGGAAGAAGAATATCTCCAAGAGGTACAGGATAATGGTTCAGGGACAATCCCAAGGTTTGGTTTAGCCAGATGGAGTGAGAAGGACACATGCTGTTTTAGCCCAGATAATAGAGGAGTCTTCAGGGCTGTCTGAAGGAAGGCAGGGTGTGACTGGGAGGGGGTAGAATGGGAATGGGACTTCTGTTAGCTGTCTCTGGTGTGGTATGTGTTATAAATAATCTGCTCTATTTCCTCATGAAATCAATGTAGTTTTGTTTTTTTAGGTGCATTTGTGTTCATATTCACGGATCTCAGGGAATGGTCTAAGCACCAGCCCCCCATGGGAGGCATGCTGCATCTGGGTTCCAATTCTTCAATGTTTGAAGAGCTCCTCTTTGATACTTCATGCTAGTTGATGTCGAGGTCA